>NW_008356676.1:3154624-3196561 GCF_000622305.1 Nannospalax galili
TCTCTCTTTTGATTTTATATTGTTGAGGCCGGATTGATTTTGTCTTCAGGAGTTCCGCGGTGGCCCAATTCCACTGTGGATCAGAAGTTTTCCTTAGGTCTGGAATCTTCTAAGAATGCTTTTGGCCTCAGGAGCTTGGGTGTTGGATTGACCTGAGACCCTGGCCGTGGCCGCGCCACGCAGCGATGCAAAGGCAGATGGGGCGGGAAGAAGCCCCAAGATTTCCCAGGGAGTGGATTGAGTAGCTGGGTTGTACTGGATGCAAAGGATCAGGGAGAGGAAAGGTAAGCCTTGGAGCCCCAGAAAGAGGCTGGCGGGTGTTGCAGGACCCAGGGAAGTAGAGGGAGGTGAGGGCGGGGCCGGGACCAGAACCGGTGCTCCTGGAGCCCAAGAAAGGGACTGAGTTGGTCTGGGTGAGAAGGATCAGGAAGCAGTATTGGTTCCCCAGGTGTCTGGGACCCCAAGACTAGGAATGGCGTAGGGCCCAACCTAGGAGTATAGAACGGGGGGAGGGAGGGAAGGGGGAACAGGGAAGTAGAGGGAGGTGAGGGCGGGGCCGGGACCAGAACCGGTGCTCCTGGAGCCCAAGAAAGGGACTGAGTTGGTCTGGGTGAGAAGGATCAGGAAGCAGTATTGGTTCCCCAGGTGTCTGGGACCCCAAGACTAGGAATGGCGTAGGGCCCAAACTAGGAGTATAGAACGGGGGGAGGGATGGAAGGGTGAATATGCCTTAGGAAGTCCGGGCGCGAGAGTTGCGCTATAGACTTACCCCAAGAGGCCTGAGGATGGTAGTGCAGGCTAGTAGAGTTAGCCGGTGGTGCAGGCCCAGGGAAGCAGAGGGAGGTGAGGACAAAGAATTTTTAAAATAAAAACTAGATAGATGCTTGGTAATAGTGATGCGTGCATATAATCCTAGAACTCAGGAGGCAGAAACAGAAGGATTGTCACACATTTGAGGCCAGCCTGGTCTACAATGTGTATTTTGGGCCAGCTAGGGCTATATGTAGAGAACTGTCACAAAAAGCCCCCAAAAGGGTTCGTGAGGTGGCTCAGTGCATCAACCTGAGTTCTATTCCTAGATCCCATGTAGAGGTGGATGGAGACAATCAACTCCACAAAGTTGTCCTCTGACTTCCACTTGCGTACTGTAGCATGCATATGCCCGCACATATCATACACACACACACACACACACACATACGCACGCACGCACGCACGCACACACACACATATATAACAATAAAAATGACAATAGTATTAACACTTTTTTAAAAGTCAAGAAATAAAAAGGCAATTGGGTGGTGGCTCACACCAGTAATCTTAGCACTTGGGAGGGTGGGACAGGAATATTGTTGCATGTTTGAGGTCAGCATGGGCTACATTGTAAGACATATGCATCCACCTCTGCCTCCTGCTCCCACAAAAATCATACAGGAAAATACTTTGATTCATTATTATTTTATATGTTTTATATCTTACAGTTTATATGCTAAATATATATATCAGGAGATCAGCAGGATGTGAATCTCAGCAGAAAATATGTTGCAGCTAATACTGTTTTTTCTTTATGTTGTAGTTGAAGCTTCTTGTCACAATGGAGATGAAACAATTGAAACCATTGAGGCTGCAGAGGCACTCCTTAATATGGATTCTCTTGGTCCCATACTGGATGAAAAACGAATAAGTGAGTGCCCATGACTGCACAGCCTGTATGCTTTGCAGCTATTCTTGCCACCCCTTCCTATTAGGTGACGAATGTCAGAACAGAAGAGACTGGTTTGTTTATTTTTTTAATATTTTGGGGGTCCCAAACACATTTTAAGGGATAAGTACTAGTTGAGGTAACAACTAAAATGTTCTTTTTAAAGAATTTATGATTTCAGGAATGAAGCTTTTTAGAACAAAAGCTAATCTGTCTTTTATCAGATAATAGATTATGTAAAATTTTGTCTCTTAATTTAATCTCATTGGTTTTTGAACACAGACTATACTGAACACAGTATAATTCGTCTGTACAGGTAATCATAGTGAGTAGGCAAAGCCTATTGAAAAATTTACTAGTCCTTTGTTGCATAAAATTCATTGCCAGATTGTTTTTATTTTTTAAATTTTATTTTAAATGGTGTGTGTGTGTGTGTGTGTGTGCATGTGTTTGTGTGTGTGTACATTTGTACAGGTGCCTGTGGAGGCAGCTGGAGTTACAGGTAGTTATAAACCTTCTGCCACAGGTGCTAGGAACAGTACTTATGGAATAGCAGTTTGAGCTCTTAAACACTGAGCCATCTCTTCAGCCTTTGATCTGTTTTTAAATTGATTTTCTCCTTTTGACTTTTCTGACAAGGAAGGACTGAGATTTGGAAAAAAATTGCTAAATGAATTCAAGATATATATTGAAATTTGTGATAAATACAGCAGTGCATTAGCAATGACATGCTATCAAAGAATAGATACTACTTGTTTCCTCAATCTTAGAGTTTAACGTTGAAGTCAGTTACATGTATGAATGATGCTGAGAACTGAAAGAGTGATTACAGAATGTTTTGGAGGCAATTCTGTGCCATCTGAGAATATCAGCTTTGTGGAAGGAACGTTTAACCAAATGACAATTGCACTTGTGATAGATAGAGGAGACAGGAATGGATATTAAAGTTGGAGGGAATCAATGGATCCAACCATAGACACAAACTTGTAAAAAAAACTTTTTTGAGAGAAAAATGTTTTTATAGAGTTGAAGTGTTAAGTGTCATGGTAAATGGGAGATGGGATTGGAAAGATACATTTGGTTTAGACTATGGAAGCTTTGAAAGGCATGTTATGGAGTTCGGATTGTTTATATTGTTTTTACTCAGTAAATTATAGGGAAATATTTTTCCTATAATCCCTTTTATTTTCAGAGTACAAAGCATTTATATAGTGAAATAATTTGGTCAGATCGAACTTGGGTTTCAGAAAACAGATGTGGGGATGAGAGCGAAGATAGACTGCTGGTAGAAAGGCACGTCCTGCCCAGGCTGGGCTAATGGAGGAGCCTTGATGTAGAGCAGAGGAAATAAAAAGCAGAGAGGGGATTTTAAGATTTTATATCTACTCTAATCTTCATAGAAACAAGAAGGTATTTTGTGAAATTTTTTGGTTTATAATAAAGTTGATTATAATTAATTTTATTTCCATTAGATAATAATATATTTAGTTCCTCTGAAGATGACATTGTTGCTCCAATCACCCATGTATCCGTCACATTAGATGGCATTCCCGAAGTGATGGAAACTCAACCGGTGCAGGAGACATATGCAGACTCACCAGAAGCCTCATCCCCAGAACAGCCTAAAAGAAAGAAAGGTGGGCGCTTAACTTGCTTTGCTTGAATGGTCAGTCTTAATGTGATTTTTATTAAAGGATATTTTTGCACTAATTAGGAAATGTAAGTGAAAAATGAGGGCATCAAACAAATTGCGATACTTCTTCATAGTAGTCATTTCTTTTAAAAAATTACCTTTTAAATATTTTATTATTTTTATTTTGTATATGAGTGTATTGTTTGCAGGCATGTAAGTGTAACCATGTCGGGAAATAACCTGTGGAGGTCAGAAGAAGGTTTTGGATCCCTTGGAACTGGAGCGAGGACAGTTGTTAGCTGCTGTGTGGGTGCTGGGAATCAAACCCAGGTCCTCTGCAAGAGCAACCAGTACTCTTAACTGCAGAGCCACCTCTCTAGCCTCCTAAAAATTATCTTATGCATTGAAAATATTTGGTATGTCTTACAGAAAGATTTTCCAGCTTTGTTTTTAATTGCATTTTACATATGCATGTGCACGCATGTGAGTGTGTGTGTGTGTGTGTGTGTGTGTGTGTGTAGGTAGGTGGGCATATGCCATGGTGCATTTGTGGAGGTCTGAGGACAATTTGTAGGGAGACAGTTCTTTCTTTTTACTGTGTGGGACCTGGGGATCACACTCAGGTTGTCAGGTTTGGCAGCAAGTGCCTTTACCTGCTGAATCATCTGTACTGGCTTAGATTTTTCAGTTTTCTTAAAACCTCAAGTTTTCATCTAAACTTTTTTATCCAGAGCCAAAAAGAGCTTGGTAATGGCAGGTTTTTCTGAGGGCAGTTTGTTTTCTTCTTTTTCCTTCATGTTGTTTGCTTTATTTTTTAATTATATGTTTATGTGTGGGTATGTGCACGTGAGTGCAGATGTTTTTGGAATCCAGAAGAGGGCATTGGATCCTCTGGAGCTAGAGTTACAGGTGGTTGTGAGTCACCTAGTAAAGGTGCTGGCAACAGAACTCTGGTCCTTCACAAGAGTAGCAAGTGATCTTAACTGCTGAGCCATCTTATTTTTTATTCTTTTGAGACAAAGTCTCACTGGGTAGCCCTGGCTGTCCTGGAATGTTCAAAATAGATCAGACTGACCTCAAACTCAAGAGATTCACCTCCTTCTCCCCACTGAGTTGCTGGGATCAAAGGCATGCAGTATCACATACGGCCTTATTACTTATTTTTTAAGCCCGAGTTTTTTTTTTTTAAAGAAAGTGGATTCTTTTTAAAAATATATATATTTTATTTATTATTTATGTGTATGCATTGTATTGCCTACATGTAGGTAAATGCACCCGAGTCGTGCAATGCCTGTGGAAGACAGAAGAGGCTGTTGGATCCCCTGGAACTGGAGTTACAGACAGTTATCAGCTGCCATGTGGGTGCTGGGATTCGAACCTGGGTCTTCTGCAAGAACAATCAGTTCTTGCAGATGCTGAGCCATCTCTCCAGCCCCAAGCCCAAGTTTTATCAATGTCAAGAATATGCTTCAAAATTTTAAGAAAGCACTATTGTAATTTTCTCAAAGATGAAATAAAATATTTGAAATTTAATCTTATTTTTATAGATGAGTGGAAGTTTAGTTTCTGGTTTCTTTTTCATTACCCACTCCCCACCCCAGTGCTAGGGATCAAACTCAGACCCAGTGCTGGGGATCAAACTCAGGACTTGTGCACATTAGGCAAGCTCTCTGCCATTGAGCTATATCTCCAGTCCTGAAGAATAATTTCATGTATAAGTGATTATTTGTGATTAACCTCCTTACTGTTCAATTTTCACTGGTTATTTTTCTTTTCGTCAACAGCCTTTTGAGAGACCAGTTTATATGACCTATATATAAAAATTTGCCACTAGAAATTTTGAATAGATGACAAAATAGCTAAATTACCCATTTCCTTTCAATTTTGAGGGCAAATATTTATTCAAAGCTATTCTGATTTCAGGAAGAAAAACAAAACCACCACGGCCAGATTCCCCAACCACTACACCAAATATATCTGTGAAGAAGAAAAATAAAGATGGGAAAGGTAAGTGCTACTCTGATTTTCTTATAGTACAGATCGAGTTCCCCTGTCATTCTTTTCCTTCCCCTTCTCTCTATTCTTTTCTTGGTTTACTGTTCTTGATGAGGTGGGGTGGAGTGTTAAATCATGTAGTCCAGGCTGGCCTGGAAATCATTATGTAGCCAGGGTCAGTCTTAAACTGCTTATCCTTCTGCTTCTACCTCTTAAGTGCTGGGATTATAGGTGCCACACCACCACATTCAGCTCATCAGTTTTCTTGTTATATCCAAACAGAATTTACTGATAGGAGTGGTGGCACATGCCTTTAATCCCAGCCCTCCTGGAGGCAGAGGCAGGTGGATTTCTGTGAGATGAGACTAGCCTGGTCCCTGTGGTCAGCTGGGGCTAAAGGGAGACACTGTCTTCAGAAAAACACAACACAACACAAACAAAACACAGCACAAAACAATACAACACAAAGAAAACAAGACACCAAAAATAAAACCCAAGAAACTGAATAGAATTTACTGTTGCTTAGTGCTTACAATAGACAGTTATCAGTTTCTGTAAAGAGGCTGGTATTAAAGTAGTCTATGAAATCCATTTGAGTTAGTTTTACTTACCTATGATAATTTGTTCTTGCATTTAGAGATGCTTTTGTAGAAGTTCAGCAGGCTAGAGTTTGAGTTCATAGATTATATTATGTTGTTTTGAAGTTCTAGTTTTATTAATAGCTGTGGCTCAAATTTGAAGAACACTATTATGGTTGATGTATTGGTTCTAATTTGAAGGGAATGACTATTGAAAGTCTTTGTGTTTTGTTTTATTTTATTTTTTAAAAAAGATAGTCTCACTATGCAGCTCTGGATGGCCTGTACTTGCTATACAGACTAGACCAGACTGGCCTTGCTCACTGAGAGATGCCTATCTCTGCTTTCCAAGTTCTGTGATTAAATGGCCCACCTTTGCACAATTTTTGGTGTTTTCTACTATGTGATAACTCTTGAAGAGGCAATCAGAATGTTTTCCGTATTTTCTCCTTGAGTCATCACAAATCTAATTCAGAAGATTGCCCGTTCGGATATCTTTTATGAGACTAAGAAGAAGACCTTTACTAAATCCTAAAAATTATGACTGTATCACTAATACTAAGTGAATTTTATCAGTCAATTGAATTATGTAATATTTTTGTGTGACTAGAGATGGAACTTTTAAGACTTCTTTTTTTTTTTTTTTTTGGTGCTCTTTTAAAAGAAAATTTGGTCCCTTAAACATAAATTGGTTTTGTTTCAGGAAACACAATTTATCTATGGGAGTTTTTACTGGCACTGCTTCAGGACAAAGCTACCTGCCCTAAATACATCAAATGGACACAGCGAGAAAAAGGAATTTTTAAACTGGTAGATTCTAAAGCAGTGTCTAGATTGTGGGGGAAGCACAAAAACAAACCTGATATGAATTACGAGACCATGGGAAGAGCACTCAGGTATGTGGCATTTCTGTTGTTCTAAGCATTATCATTTCCTATATATTGAAAACATAGGTAACTTTAAAAATTAAGGGATTGAAGAAATGGTGAATTGAACTTGTGCTATTTGTTTTTTGTAATGCTGAGGACTGAACGCAAGGCCTTGTATACGCTAGGCAAGTACTCTATCACCAAGCTACATCCCCAGTCTGTGAATTGTATTTATGGTAGTAGTAAGACCACAATAATTACAAAAATCTGCACACATTTAAAGTTAAATGTTATTCCAATTGGGAAAAATATTTTTGTTCCAAAAATGGTCGTACAAACAGCAGATTTTAGTCTAAAATCAGAAATCCAGATTCTGAAACTTTTTGAGCACTGATCAGTGGTTAAAACATTAGGATTTGGAGACATTTTCAAATTTGGACATTTAACTGGCAAGGCCTATGCAAATATTTTTAAATAACTTAAAAAGCACTTCTAAAATTCTAGAACACTGTTGGTCCCAAGCATTTCAGAAAATGAATACTCAATCTGTGTTTTATTTATAAAGGGATCAGAAGATGTGTATCATTAGGATTGTAAATTACCCATTGGACTCATACATTTAAATTCATCCCAAAGTACTAATAGTGGTAATGCAAGTACTTAGTGAGAAGGTACATTTTGTGTGTATGCGTGTATTGCCTGAATGTAGGTAAGTACACCCATGTCGTTCAATGCCCTTGGAGGAAAGAAGAGGCAGTGGGATCCCCTGGAACTGGAGTTACGGACAGTTGTTAGCTGCCATGTGGGTGCTGGGATTCGAACCTGGGTCTTCTGGAAGAACAACCAGTGTTCTTAACCACTGAGCCATCTCTCCAGCCCCAAGGGCTGGGTTTAAAGGCATGCATCACCACACCGAGAAGATTATATTTTTCTTTTGTTAATATACTTGTTTGCGCTTTTGTGAAGCTGAGTTGCAATGTATTAAGGAAATGTTTTAATATAGATCTCAGCATGGGCATTAAAAGATCGAGAAAGAGACACTTATAGAAAGGACAATATACAAAGAAGACACGGGTTGTCAGTTTCTCAAGAGTTGCTTA
Source organism: Nannospalax galili (assembly GCF_000622305.1). Classification (NCBI taxonomy): domain Eukaryota; kingdom Metazoa; phylum Chordata; class Mammalia; order Rodentia; family Spalacidae; genus Nannospalax; species Nannospalax galili. The sequence continues at coordinate 3,162,502 of NW_008356676.1, forward strand.
AGGTTTTGATTTTATTGAACTCAGTGCCAACATTTGGATCACTTTTACTGTATATAACTAAACTTCACACAATTGAGTCAAATTACAGATATGTGCCACCAGGTCTAGCTGTTGCATGAGTGCTGAAGATCTGAACTCAGGACCTTATGCTTATAGCAAGCACTTTACGGAGCCATCCTGTCAGTCCTTAGTGAAGATTTAATCTGTGTATAAATATATGTGTATATTCTGTATAACTGCCCTTCATTTACAAATTTCCTCATTTTCAAAAATGTTTTTTAATTCTTCGAGAATTTCATACAGTGTATTTTGACCATATTCAGACCCCTCCCCCATCCCCTCCTAGATCTACCCCCACCTTCCTACCCCCACCCATTTCATGTTCTTTATCATTTTTTAAGGTTTAGCACGACCTTTTAAAACTATTTTTATTATTTTTATTTTATGTTTATGCGTGTATTGCCTGCATGTATGTAAATGCATCATATCTTGCAATGCCCAGGGAGGACAGAAGAGGGCGTCAGATACCCTGGAACTGGAGTTACAGATGGTTGTTAGCTGCCATGTGGGTGCTGGGATTTGAACCTGGGTCTTCTGCAAGAACAGCCAGTGTTCTTAACCACTGAGCCTTTTCTCCAGCCCCATGGCCTAGCAAATCTTTTAATTTGTGTCCCCCAAATGCTCTTGGGGATGCAGTGGGTCCATTCCTTGGAGTCTGGTTAACCTATCAAACCTTACTTCTTTAAAGAAAACGGACTCTTCCTTCTCCCAGCAGCTATCAGTTGCCAATAGATCTTCATCTAGGGTTGGGCTTCTTGCCCACCTCCCCCTTCCATGTTGGGATTTTGTTTGGTTTGAACTTGCCTAGGTCTTGCATACTGTCACAACTTCTATGAGTTCACATGTGTTGCCTGTGTATCTGGAAAACATTTTTTTTCTTATATTCATCCACCACCACTGGCGCTTATGATCTTTCTGCCTTCTTTTCCACAACAATCTCTGAGCCTTGGGAGGAGAGGGTGATATAGTTGTCCTATTTAGGGCTGAGCACTCCACAGTCTCTTAGTCTATCTGTGTTGACCATTTGTGGCCAAGAAGAAGCTTCTACTGCAAGAAGCTTCTCTGGTGAGAACTGAGAAATGCACTAATGTATGGGTAAAACAGTAAGTCATTAGGAGTCAGTTTAATGTCTGTTTAAGGAGAATAGTAATCCTGTGTAGCCACAGGCTCTTGGCCTAATAAATTTGATTCTAACTTTAAAGTTTTATGATTAAGAAAATTTATTTTGTTGACTATCATTTTAATTTATGTTTGATTGAATAGGATATTGATGAAATTGTCTTCTTTATTAGGTACTATTACCAAAGAGGTATTCTGGCAAAAGTAGAAGGTCAGCGATTGGTGTATCAGTTTAAAGAAATGCCGAAAGATCTCATATATATAGATGATGAGGATCCAAGTTCTAGCATAGAGTCTTCCGATCCATCATTATCGTCAACAGCCACCTCAAGTCGGAATCAAGCAAGTAGATCAAGAGTATCTTCAAGTCCAGGAATAAAAGGAGGGGCCACTGCAATTCTAAAACCAGGGAATCCTAAAGCTACAAAACCCAAAGATCCTGTGGAAGTTGCACAGCCATCAGACATTTTGAGGACAGTGCAGCCCTCACAGGCTCCATATCCTACCCAGCTCTTCAGGACTGTTCATGTAGTTCAGCCAGTACAAGCTGTCCCAGAAGGAGAAGCAACCATAACCAGTACTGTGCAGGAAGAAACAGTCAATTCTTCGGTTCAGAGTGTTAGGTGAGAACACTAATAAAACGATCAGTGTATATCTCTATACGATGTTCTGATCAGAGACATTATTTGCTAAGGGGGTCAAGATTTAGAAGTAAAATCTTTAGATAGAATTCTTATTTTATTGGGGCTGGAGAGATGGTTCACCGGTTAAGAGCACTGACTGCTCTTGCAGAGGACCCGGGTTCGATTCCCAGCACCCACATAGCGGCTATGAACCATCCTTAACTCCAGTTCCAGGGGAATCTGAAGCCCTCTTCTGACCTCCGCAGCATTGCACAACATGGGTACACTCACATACATGCAGGCAATACACTCATACACATAAAATAATAAATAAAAATATTTTTTAAAATTCTTATTTTATCAGTGATTCCTCTTTTCTTTTTTTGAGACAAATATATAGCCTTGAGTGGCCCAAATTTGCTATTTTGCTATTTAAAAATGTACCCTGCCTCTATCTCCTAGATAGGGCTAGATGTACCAGATGTTACTCTATCAATTTATTTGGCCTACTGTATCAGAATCTACAAAAATTTACTATAAATTGTCATAATGTAACATTTAGAATGCACTGAGTACCAAGAAATAAATGCTATTGTTTGGGAAGATTCTATTTTGGAACAGTTCTGAAGTTTAAGTGGGGAGGTCAAGAACCTCCGGTCATTTTCAGGTGCCAGATGATGGAAAAGTTTTTATAGTTTAATCAAATCAGACTTACATAAGAGTCCCAGGAAAAATGCTAAACAACCAATCAACTAAGAAAACCCTATCCTTAGTTTGGTCTTCTGCAGAAACTTAGAACTGTTCTCATTTGATTTTAGAATGGGGCAGGAGTTGAAGACCCCAAATTACATGCTTATTTGTGGTTCTTGGGGTCCCTCCATTTATTCTCTCACAGTTTCCAGAACATTATTATTGACCCTTATGGAGCCATTGAAAATGGTTCTTTATGCCAGGCATGGCACATGCCTTTAATCCTAGGACTCAGGAGGCAGTGGCAGGAGGAGCTCTGTGAGATTGAGGCCAGTCTGATCTGCATAACAAGTTCCAGGCCAGCTTGGGCTACAGGGAGGCCCTGTCTCAAAAAAAAAACCCAAAACCAAACCAAAAGAAAACAAAAAAGAATATGATTATTACCATTAGCAGCATTCTACCCTAAATTTGTATAATATAAATGCTGATGTTCTGTTTGATTGATCTTGATTCAAGTTTGTTACTTAAAGACAGATATGGATGATTCAGTCTTCCTTGACAGAAAATTAGACTTTTTTTTTTTCCTTTGAGGTATTTATTGTAGATGGAGCTCCAGGACCTTATGCATGCTAGGCAAACGTTCTATCTCAGCTCAGATTTCAATTTTGATATTTACAAATATTCAAAGATGCAAGTTGATTTTTATTTTCTGTCTTAATTGGACAGGACTGGTACTTTAAAAGAAAATCTTATTAAAGGAATGCCTCTTTAGCCCTTCTTCTCTGTTTTTCCTTCTAATGTTTTATTTGCTTCTGGGTTCTATTTGTCACATGTGATAACTGAATGTATAGTTGGAGTATATGTTTCTTCCACTGGTTTCTAGGCCAACTTTATTCTGCTTATTTGTGTTGACAGAAGAAATTTGATGGCCACAGCTAGTCACTGGGACCCTCTTCTTAGAATTACTCAGACTGCCCCTTTGAAAACAGGAAAATAAACAAAAAACATCCCTACTTTTGAAAGGCACTAAATTGAGGTGTGTGACTAAATAGTACATGATAATGTCATAGCAGAGCGTGGTGGTACAGGCCTTTCCTTTAACCCCAGCACTGGGGAGGCAGAGGCAGGCAGATCTCTGTGAGCTCAAGGCCAGCCTGGTCTATTTGTGAGTTCCAGGTCAGCTGGGGCTACAGGGAAACCCTGTCTCAAAAAGACTAAAAAAAAAAAAAAAAAAAGTCATAATGAAACATTTTGTACAATTAATATACTGGCAAAATAGGTATTAGATTATGGATACTGTATTAGATGCAAATGATAGATTTTACTCTAAATGTCAATTTCTGAAAAATAGTCAAGGGCATGATGGTCACTTATTCCTATAATTCCAGCACTCAGGAGGCTGACACAGGAGATTCACAAGTTCCAGACCATCCTAGGCTACTTAAAGTGACCCTGTCTCAAAAACAAAATAAAATAAAAAGCAATCCAAAACATAAGACGTGCCAAGAAAGTTGGGAGCTCTACTTCCAGTGGTTTTCAAACTCTTTCAGAATCACTATGTCTAGTTTCCTAGTTCCCTGAGTGTTCCATGGATACTTGACACTTCTTTTTTTTTTTTTTTTTCGGTCTTTTTGAGACAGGGTCTCCCTGTAGCCCCAGCTGGCCTAGAACTCACTACGTAGACCAGGCTGGCCTTGAACTCACAGAGGTCCACCTGCCTCTGCCTCCCAAGTGCTGGCACTAAAGGCGTGTGCCACCATGCCCGGCCTGCCACTTCTTTTTTTTTTTTTTTTTTTTTTTAATTTGTCTTTTTGAGACAGGGTCACCCTGTAGCCCCAGCTGGCCATTTCTAAAGTTGCTTTTCTTTAAATCAGTCACCTACCAGCTGAGTACCCTTTCTCCAAAATGTTTGAGACCAGAACAATTTCAGATTGTGGATTTTGCTTTTGGAATTTGAAATGTTTGCATATAATGAACTATCTTAGGAATGTAACCAAACCTAAATATAAACCTCAGATCTGTTTACTTATACTTCATTCATATAAATTTAAGCATCATTTTAAAAATAATATTTTGAGTGTACCTGTTTTGATTATGACCCATCACATAGAGTTAGGTGTGGAATTTTCTTCTTATGCAACATGCTCACTCTTAAAGTTTCGGATTTTAGAACATTTAGGACTTTTTGTTTGCTTTTGGTTTTTTTTGGTTTTGAGACAGGGTTTTGCTGCCGCCCCAGCTGGCCTAAAACTTGCTTTGCAGATCAGGTTAGCCTCAATTTCACAGAGATCTACCTGCCTCTGCCTCCTCTGAGTGCTGGGATCAAAGGTGTGTGCCACCACACCCAGCTGATATTGTTCTTTTAAATATATCTAATAGACTAAGGCCACAGCAATCTGAGAGATACCATGATGCATTTTTTAATTTATGTGAATGAGTGTTTTGTATTCACGTATGTAAGTGCACCCCGTCATGCAGAGTCCAAGGAAGCCAGAAGAGAATGTCCAATCCCCTGGAACTGGAGTTATAGACAGTTGTTAGCTGCCATGTGGGTGCTGAGAATCGAACCTGCTCTTAACCACTGAGCCATTTCTCCAGCCTCGGATTTTTTGTTTGTTTGTCTGACTTTGTAGTCCAGACTGGTGGCAAAATCATGGCACTCCTTCTCCTTGAACAGGCAGCGTTCCTTCTGCATCTGCCCCCCTGAATGTTGTGATTATAGATGTGTGCTACCACAGGAAGCCTTTATAATGTTTAAAACAAGGTTTGAAGCCTGGGGTGGTGGCGTACACTTTTAATCCCAGCACTCAGGAGGCAGAGGCAGGTGGATCAGTTCAAGGCCAGTCTGGTCTACATAGTGATTTCCAGGCCAGCTGGGGCTACAGGGAAACCCTGTCTCAAAAAGAACAATAACAACAACAAAACAAAAACCAAGGTCTGGTATGATTGTTGTTATGCTGTGATAAAAATAGGGGAAGTAGCATTTGGAATGTAAAATAACTTGTCAAGTATTAAAGTTTTAAGTGATATCGAATTTGCTAATTGTCTCACTTCTATTTGGTAATCTCAATAGGACTATACAGGCTTCAACCCAGGTTCCAGTAGTTGTATCTCCTGGCAATCAGCAGCTGCACACAGTGACACTCCAGACAGTGCCCCTCACAACGGTTATAGCCAGCACAGAGCCATCATCAGGGGCTGGGTCACAGAGATTTATTTTACAAGCTATTCCATCATCACAGCCCATGACGGTACTGAAAGAAAATGTCATGCTGCAGTCACAGAAGCCAGGCTCTCCTCCTTCGGTTGTCTTTGGCACTACCCATGTACAGCAGGTTCTTACAAGCAACATTCAGTCCATTTGCAATGGGACTGTCAGTGTGGCTTCATCCCCATCCTTCAGTGCTACTACACCCGTGGTGACCTTTTCTCGAAGTTCACAACTGGTTGCGCACCCACCCGGCACTGTAATCACTTCAGTCATCAAAGCTCAGGAAACAAAAACTGTTAAACAGGAAACAGAGGAAAAGGAGGTTGAAGATCATTTGAATGAAGGCACTGAGAAAACTGAGCAGCAGCCACAGCCTTACGTGATGGTGGTGTCCAATTCAAATGGATTTACCTCTCAGGTAGCTATGAAACAAAATGAACTGCTGGAGCCCAACTCTTTTTAATTACTATGCCAAAGGAATGATGGTTATTTTTTCAATTGAACTCATTTTTCTAAGATAGATCCACAGAAGTTCCTAATTTTATAATTGTTAAAAATAATTTAGAATTTTGACTTTGCTAGATGAGGGAGGAAAACCTAAGTGTTTCTCTTCTAAATGTTTCAGAATTCAATTGTGAAGGAACAGGCATTTTATACTATGAAGACATTCTTCTTGATTTTTTTCAGTTTGCTATAAGTATTTTTAAAGCTTCTTTTCTAACTTTACATTGTATTAGCTTATCTGAATCTTTTGTAAATACAATACTTAAATATAAGTCAACAGGAAATTTATATAGGAAATATTTTCATTCCATTTGTATAATTTAAGTCTTGACTCAGATGCAAGAAACTTACTTTATACTGTTAAAATTATGATGTCACTTAGATTGACTTTAGTTGGCTGCACTGTTTTATATACTTTTAGTTTGTAAAATAACATAAAAAATTGAAATGTAAGCTTCATGTGGTGGCATATACCTGTAACCCCAGTGCTTGGGAGGTAGAGGCAGGAGGAGCAGGAGTTTAAGGTCACCTCGGTGATATAATGAAATAGAGGGCAGCCTGGGCTACAAGAAACCCTGCCTCAAAAAACCCAAAGAAAACAACAACAATTGAAATGTGCCTGTGATAATAATGTCTGAACCTGGGTTTCAGAAGTAGGATGTTACAAAGGTGTCAGTCTGTGAGTGGCACTCCCACTAACTAGCTGTGTAACCTTGGGCAAGGGAGTGATCTTCTGGGCCCTTAATCATCCTGGTTAAAAAAAAAAAAAAAAGCCAGGGGGATGCATTGGATTAGACAAATGATCTACATTTTCCCTTCTTACTATAAATTTGACCATTTTTAATACCTATACTTCAAATTATTCACATTACAAGATTATTTCCTAATGTAAATATAGGTCAAATGCTGGAGAAAAACATTTTCTTCAAGAAAATTTTCTGTTTTCAGTAAAACCTCATAAATTCTTCCTCTGTTCTTTGTCATTAATTTTTTGACCACTGTGTATTATGGCTAATTATTAGTAAACTTCCATTGCTGCATGCTGAATGACACACTGCTGTTCTGAGAGTGTTGGGGCTCATAATGGCCAAGAAAGCAACTTGAGTGATGGGCTAATGCAGCTGAGTAGTCAGCTATTATAAAAGCATAATTGCTTTCTCTTTGGATTATTTTTTACTGTGGGTGAAGGGGGGAGGGAAATTGCATACAAAGATAACATATATCCAAGTTTCTGAAATACAGTTTTTAGAGTACTTTTTCAACTGTAAATAATGTACATTTAATGTCACAAAAAATTGTTTTCTGCAAATTTTCTAGTATAGAAATTTTTGTAGATGAGAAATTATGTTTAGAGGAATAATGTTGTATGTTTTCATATTACAAAGTGAATTTGTATTTAAAAATTTAAATTTTGGAATCCTCTAAACACTTTTGTATCATTAATTGTTTATTATTAAATAAATCATGTAAAAAAATCTCAGTATTTGTTTTCAGGTAAATGTTTCTTGTATTTCTTTGGGTATTTTGAGGCAAGGTCCTACTAGGTATCCCATGCCGGCCTGGAACTGGTGATCCTTCTGCCTTAGCCTCCTGACTCCTGGTATTACAGGTATGTGCCACCAAACTGGAAAATGTTTATTTTTTAACATTTGTGTGTGTGTGTGTGTGTGTGTGTGTGCGCGCACACACACACGCACACACAGGTTTGTGCCATAGTTTGTGTCAAGGAAAGGACAACTTTTGGGAGTTAGTTTTTCCTTCTACTAGGGGTTCCAGGGATCAAATTCAGATCCTCAGACTTCCCCAGCAAATGCTTTCACCCATTGAGCCATCACAACAGCCCCTGGCAAAATTTATTTTATGTGTATTACTGTTTTGCTTGCATGTAAGTACACTTGTCATGCAGTGCCAATGGAGGCCAGAAGAGGGGGTTGGATCCCCTGGAACTGTGAGGATGGTTGTTAGCTGTAGCCACTGCATAGGTGCTGGGAACCCAACCTGGGTCCTCTACAAGAGCCATCTCTCCAGCCCCAGACAAATGTTTATTAAAAGGATATTCTTAAAGAATGTTTTCGGGGCTGGAGAGATGGCTCAGTGGTTAAGAGCACTGACTGCTCTTGCAGAGGATCCAGGTTCAATTCCTAGCACCCACATGGCAGCTATGAACTGTCCTTAACTCCAGTTCCAGGGGAATCCGAAGCTCTTTTCTGACCTCCATGGCATTGCACAACATGGGTGCACTCACATACATGCAGGCAACACACTCATACACATAAAATAAAAATAAAAAAAGAAAATGTTTTCTAGCCAGGCATGGTGGTTCACGCCTTTAGTCCCAGGCAGAGGCGGGATGGATCTCTGTGAGTTCAAGGCCAGCCTGGTCTACCTAGTGAGTTCCAGGCCAGTCGGGGCTACAGGGAGACCCTGTCTCAAAAAGACCAAAATAAGAGAATGTTTTATAATATTTACGGTGGTACAAACTCCTTTAAGGCTGGTTGTGGTGGCGCATGCCTTTAATCCCAGTACTGGGGAGATAGAGGCAGGTGGATCTCTGTGAGTTCAAGGCCAACCTGATCTACATAGTGAGTTCCAGGCCAGCTGGGGCTACAAGGAAGCCCCCCGTCTCAAAAAGACCGAAAACACAAAACAAAAACCAAAAAATCAACCCACTCCTTTAGATCGTCTTTGCCTTTTTGCCATGCCATGACAGTCTCTAGATATCACACAATGAATTATCAAGATTTAGGCTATTTTGTCACCAATATTAAGGTGCTGGCATCTCATAGCAAAAGGGCAGATGAACAAGAGGAAACTGCTTTTATGTTGTTTTGTTTTGATTTTGTTTTTTTTCCAGACAGGGTCTCTCTGTAGCCCCAGCTGGCCTAACACTCTATATGTAGACCAGGCTGGCCTTGAACTCACAGAGATCCACCTGCCTCTGCTGGGACCAAAGGCCTGCCACTTCGCCCAGCAGGAAACTGCTTTTATAAAAATTTACCTCCAAAATAATAGCAACTATCTATTAGGTTACAGTTCTGTTTCCATGACCTAGTCACCTCTTAAGGATCTCAACACTGTTGTATCAGCAATTCAATTTCAGCATCAGTCTTAGAGGGGTCAAACTGTAACAACCAGTCTGGGAAAGCATAAAAATATCCTCAGGAATAACATTACATTGTTTTCTTTTTGAGATAGGTTACCACTTTGTTGTTAGTCCTGACTGGCATGGACAGACAGGCTGGGTTGGAACTTAAGCTATCACCCTGTCAGGTGTCAGGATTGCAGGCATGCACCACTCTGATATCAAGAAGCCCTTGGGAAGCCTCTAGTAGACTCTAGGTACTCTGCTAAGTACTTCTCTACATTATGTCAATCTGCAACGTTATGAGGCAAGATTTGTTGTTAGATCTAATTTACAAGTATTAATATGTAGCTTTTATTAGGTCTTTCATATAGCTAGTAGCTGTGATGGCATAAACGTGTAGTGCCAGTACTGAAGAGACATGAAGGTCAGAAGTTCAAGGTCTTTCTTAGCTACCTAGTAAGTTTGTGACCACCCTGGGATAAATGAGACTTGACTCAAAAAACAAAACAAAAATATTAAATATACTTTGTGAGGCTGGGCTGTAAATATACTTTAAAAAATATTTTTATGTTTGTGTTTTGCCTGTTTGCATGTAAGTGCACTAAATGTGTGCAGTGCCCATAGAGGCCAGAAGAGGGTGTTGAATCCTCTGGAACTGGAGTTACAGATGGTTCTTACCTACCACGTTGGTGCTGGGAATCAAACCCAGGTCCTCTGGAAGAGTAAGTGTTCTAAACTAATGAGCCATCTCTCCAGCCCCTGTAAATATACTTTTACAAAGAGTGTTCAGGTGTTGGTCAGAGAACAACCTCAGGTGTGGGCCCTTGCCTTCCACCATGTCTGAGACAGGTTCTACAGATGCCGTGCTATTGCTTCTGACTTTTACCTGGGTTCTGGGGATCCAAATTCAGGCCATCAGGCTTATGTAGCAAATGATTATTTTTTCACTGAGCCATCTCACCGGCCCTCAAACAGGTTTTCTTATTAGAAACTTGATCAGTTAACTGGTACACTTGGAAAACATAGAAGACAATTCAAGAAAACAAGTCTCTGTAATGTGGTTCCTCTACACTCAATGGTAACTTTTTTTTTTTTTTTGAGATATGTGCTCACTATATTTCAGCTGGCCTGAAACTCAGTATGTAGACCAGGCTGGCCTCAATCTCACAGAGATCCACCTGCCTCTGCTTTCTGAGTGTTTGGATTAAAAGCCTCTGCCACCATGCTCATCTCTGCTTGTGTGCTTTGTTTTGCTGAGAAATGGTCTCAAAGTATTGCCAAGGCTGACCTTGAACTTAACTATGACAGTCCAACTGATCTTGAACTCTTGGCAGTCTTCCTACTTCAGACTCACAATTACTGGGATAACAAGTGTGTATCATAACACCTGACTAAACCAAATAGTTTTTTATGGTGTGTGCATATGCATGATGTGTGTGTGGACATGTGCCATAGCACATGTATGGAGGTCATAGAATAACTTTTTCTACCTTTACTGTCAGTCCTGGAGTTTGAACTCAGGTCTCCGGGTTTGTGTAGCAAATGCCTTTACCCAACGAGCCCTCTCAGCAAATCTTTTTAACTAGGTTAATATTGAGGTTTGCCACTGTATAAATAGCAGTTCATTTATGCTACTGTAACAAAATACCAAAGACTGGGTTGTTATGAACAGAGTTAGAGTTTTGGAGGACAGAAAATCCAAAGTTAATGTGCTGGTATGTTTGGTAATTCTGATTCCTAGAAGGTGCCTTGAACATTGTACATGGTAATAAAGAAGCCATAAAATTTAGTAGGGAAAATGAAGATCCTTTCCAATAAGTAGGGTTGGTCTAGTATCTGTATGCAGGCAAAAATGAATCTTTTTTTTTTTTTTTGGTCTTTTTGAGACAGGATCTCCCTGTAGCCCCAGCTGTCCTGGAACTCACTATGTAGACCAGGTTGGCCTTGAACTCACAGAGATCTGCCTGCCTCAGCCTCCCAAGTGCTGGGATTAAAGGTGTGCGGCACCACACCTGGCCAAAAATGAATCTTTAATCTGTCATAATTTCACAAAAGTTGATTCAATGTATATAAATAATAGACTTAAATGTGAAAAGTAAACCACGTAAAAGAAAATATTTTAACAGTCTTGGAATAGGCAAAGTTTTATATATGACACAAAAGTACTGATTTTAAGGGGTAAAGTGGACTACACTGTATTAGTATTGAATGAAATAAAAACTGGCACAAGATCTCTGTAGTAAAGGTATCTGAGAAATAACTCATCCAAACCATACATTAAAAATAAAACCAGCAACTCAGTTTTTAAAATGTTCATGCAAAAGACCTGAACAAGTCTCATCTTTACATGTCCCATCTTTATGTATTCTAATATCTGCTGGGAACATTTAGAAACTTAGAGCCACCTTAGACTCAATAGATCCAAGTTAAAACTCTGCCTTTCCTTTAAAAATCTGCTTCATTTTAGTTTTCTAATTCAGCGAATGGCATCATCATCTCACCATTTATTCAAACCAGAAATTGGGCCTTTCAGTTTGACAGTAAGCCCACATTGTTCTACTCCAAGTATCTCTCTACCTTCCTCTCTCTTCCTACAATCAGTAGATTCAGATTCATTTCTTTGATCTGTTAGCTTCCATCAACTGTTCTCTTTCCCCTTTAACCATTCATGTACAATACAGACTATACCTACAAAGTGCAAATTGGACCCCATTACTGCCTTTCTTGATTAAAAAAAAACAAAACTCATGCCATGTTAGCATCATTAAAAGTAACATGTCTTTCAGTTGGAAAATCCATAGGGGTGAGGAAATTAATAAGGGGCCATGGGGGGCAGGTACACGGGATAGGAGATAGAATGTGATGAAATAAAGGGGGAATAGGAATAGTGGAATAGGAAAAATTAAATGGAATGGGAAATGGGAGGGCTGGGCAGAGGAGGGAGTAAGGGGAGGGATAACGAACACTAAAGGCCTTTTGAAAAAGTCATACGGAAACCTAGTTTAGAAACTTCTTAAAATATATACATACACATTATAAAAAGAGTTTAAATGGAATTACCCTATAACAGGAGTTCAATGGGCCTAAGAGACACCACAGACTAGCAAATAAAAAAACCCAATGCCAGCACGACTCCCATTTTTGGAGTTGTCGAGTAGGGGTGTCTTACAGACTCTCAAACCACACTGGCTGTTGCCATTGCTTTTGGTTACTTGCCAGAGCCTGATGGTTAAGACTAGTGCCAAAGATACTACGTATGAAAGCAAATGAGGAGAAATCAAGCTGGTACTGACCTTGAAGCTTCATCTCTACTGGCTAGCTTTCTACTAGAAGGTGCTGTGCATGCTACTTGAAAATTAAACATCAACCTTATCCAGCCTGGAGCTACAATAATGACTGGCCTCACAAGATATGCCCATTGGTGTAATAATGGCACAAATGTTATGGTATAACAAAAACCCTTCTGATTGGATTTAAGACCCACTTTCTTTACAAGATGTAGCCATATCTAGTACTGTTACCAGGGCCAAGAGCCTGTGGCTAGACAGGTCACAGGCCTTAGGGGAGAACCTACTACTGCTGTTCTGCTAAATGGACATTAAACTGACTCCTAATGACTTAGCATTATATCTATAGATAGTACATCTCTCAGCTCTCACCAGAGAAGATTCTTGTAGCAAATAGCAGTTACCACAGAGACCCACAACTAGTCAGTGTGCAGAAAATAAGAGACTGCAAGGTCTATATGGGACATTTATATCACACCCTCTCCTCCCAAATCTCAGGGGTCAGAAGAGGAAACAGAAAGATTCTAAGAGCCAGGGGTGGTGGATGAATACAAAGAAACCTTGTTGCCTGGACACAATAGGGTAGTTGCACATATGAGCCCACAGCACTTGTGGCTGAACCAGACAAAAGCCCAGCGTGGATGGGGGAGGTGGGCAAGAAGCCTCAGCTCTAGCTAAAGATTTCTTGGCAATTGATAGCTGCTGGGAGGAGAATCAGTTTCCTTTTTTGATATGACACCTGGCAGGTTGATGAGGCTCCAGAGGATGGACTCACACTCAAGAAGAGGATTTGGGGGAACACAAAATTATAAGCATTATGTTTATAGGCCTATAAGCCTTTGAAAAAGAAAAATAGAATTCATGAAGTTGGGGGTGTGTATCTGAATATGCTCGAAATACACTGCATGAAATTCTCAATAAAAAATATTTTAGAAGAGTAACATTGTGACCTTTTTAGTATTCCACACCTATATCCCTTTATGACTGACACATACTCAAGCCATATATCATCTTTAACTTGAATATACGCTTATTACATTTTCAAACACATTTTTTCCTGTCTAAATTGACCTTTTTAATTTTTTTGCAACTGCATGGGGTAGGGTGTGTTTACAGAAAGTAAGACTGACCAGACTATACGGGAAAATACGCTTAGGATTTCAGCCTTTATGGGAAAAAGATGGAAAGGCAAAGTTAAAGCCTTTCTGAGTTAGAACTCAGAAAAGCTGGTAGGCTTAACAATAGACAGGCAAGCAAATGCCTGAATTGACATTTCTTTTCCTTCCATGAGACTACTGTTTCCAGGCTGAGCTGTGGTATCACATCTTTGAAGAAGCCATCTTTGGAAATCATTCATTACCTGACCACCCCTTTTATTTATTTGAATGGATTTGGCATTAGGCTTCTTGATGGCATTCACTGCTTTGAAATCAAGAGTTTGGTGTGCAGTGTGAATGCAGTAGATACTTTAGTTCTAGTACTTGCTTCTGTTGTGCCTCTCCCACTTCTGCTCCCCTTTACAACGGCGTCACAGAGAACTTGCAGGAAGTTTCGTAATTCGATCTGCTTGGCTCAAATGATGGTGGAGGGGTAGGCCTGGTCGGTTAGTTAGAACACAACACTGAGACTTTAGGCCACCTTCATCCCCTTCGTGCCTTCAGAAAAGGCTTTTCTTGGTCTGTAAAACCCACCAGGAAGAAAGTTTGGGGTGCGGACTGCTGCAACAGATAAACTTCGTTCTCACTATGAGTAAACGACTTCCGGTTGGTCAGTCGGTTAGGTAGGACACCCCAGACTGGTCTCTGCGACTGCCAGAAAAGAACTGGTAGCCACGAGTGACGTCACGGAAAGCTTGGCAGCCTGCGGTAGCCATGATGGAAACTAGGGAAAACGGAGCTTGACGTGGCATGCGCGAAGTCCAACACACCTGAGTCGCACAAGCTCTGAAGGGATCCCAGCGTTACAGCGTGGCTCTGAGACGCTCCTACTGAGGACCTGAAGGCCGTGCGGGAGAGCGAGAGGGAGCGCGGCCTCCGTAACCATGGCTTTGGGGGGCGTGGCCTGGTGCGGTCCTGGGGCGGGGCTAGTGGGCGGGGCTCGGAGAGCAGGTCCTCCGCCTTCCCAGCCGGCCCCGCGCCTGCCGGCCCGTCGCCCTCCCCTCTTCCTCCGCCCCCCCTTCAGCGTCTCTCTGGGGCTGTTGATTGGCTACCGAGGACGGAAGCTCGGTTGGTGTTCTCCAGAAGTTTCCCCCCCTCCCCCCTCCGGGCGGCGGCGGTGGAGCAGGTTACCGCGGTAGAAACCGCTCGGGTAGAAGCCCGTGACCCTTTGGGATGGCGGCGGCTGCAGCAGGACCTGCAACGACCCAGCGGTGCGTGTTTTACTTTACCCTTGTTGTTTTAGTATTCTTTTCTTGATTAGTGAGCCCTGCTGAAGTCCTTGTTTCCTTGGCAGGTTTTTCCAGAGCTTCTCGGATGCTCTAATCGACGAGGACCCCCAGGCAGCGTTAGAGGTGAGTGAACTCTTATCGCCCTGGGACGGTGCGGGGGTTCCTGCAGGCCCTGCCTCTTCCCAGCATTACATTCTTGGGACCTAAGCTACATTGTTTACTGTATCTCATTTCCAACTTTGAGATCTTCGGTTTTCTTCTTGTGTGCCACGATGACACTGTTGCCACAGACCCCTGGTCTTGACCTTCCACACCCCACACTTCTGCATCCCACAGCTCCTAGACAAAACAACAACAAAAAATACTTTCCTGTATTTTATTTGAGAGCAAGGCCTTTTAATGGTAAAGGAAAATGTGAAAATTAGGGTCTGATACTTTTTTTTTTAATTTTGACGCTTATATTTGATCTTATGAGCTAGGTGTTGTAAGCGCCTTTGACTAAGTTTATTAAAGAACAGTTTCCCTTAAGTCCCTGAAACTTTGCAGATGATCTTTGTGCTTTTTCTTCACAAATTTGTTTACAAAAAGTTTGTATAGAATTGCTATTTGTAAGATGCCAAATGCTATGGGTTAAAATCATTTATATAGTTAATTTAGTACTTTGTTTTTATGTATTGGATGGCACATTATAAAGTTGTGAAGAAATACGAAAGAACAAGTGTTCAGTAAGAAAATGGCTGGGTGTGGTGGCACATGCCTTTAATCCCAGCACTGGAGAGGCAGACGTAGGTGAATCTCTGAATTTGAGGCCATCTTGATCTACATAGTTGGAGCTACAGGGAGACCCTGTCTCAAAAATACCAAAAACAAAAACAAAAAAAGAAGAAGAAGAATTAAAAGGAAGAGAGTTTATAAGTACTTTCAGCTGTAGGTTACAGAGCTTAGGGAGCTCCATGCTTGCCAGTAAAGAAAAGTGTTTTAATTTGACATAGGCAATCCCTGTTGATTTTTTTATGATCTACTGTAAGGATAACATGAGGCAAAAAGCCTCTTTTTCTATTTTGAGATTGGGTCTTATTCTATAACCCATGCTGGCCTGGAACTCAGGAAGTCCTCTGCCTCCCTTTCCTGAGTGCTGGGATTACAGGTGAACCACCATGTCTAACGCAGGAGAGCCTTATTTGCTAGCCATGGCTTTATCTATTTTTTGGTCTTTTTGAGCAGTGTCTTCCTGTAGCCCCAGATGGCCTGGAACTCTCTATGTAGACCAAGCTGGCCTCTGCCTTCCAAGTGCTAGGACTAACAGCTGTGTGCCACCACACCCAGCTTTATTTTTATTTTTTAAAAATTTCATTACATTTATTTGTTTATTGAGTGCCTGTGCCACAGTGAGTACATGGAGGTCAGAGTACAACTTTGGAGAGTTGGTTCTCTCCTTCCACTCTGGGTTCTGGGGATCAAACTCAGGTCCTTATGCTTGGCAGCAGCTACCTTTACCTACTGAGCCAAATTGTTGATGCTCCTTAGTTGTGACTTTTAAAAGAAGTTGACCACTAGCACTTATATGAAGAGGTAATTATTGATGGAATCCTAAAAGAATGAGAGTACTTGCTTATGAACTTTGGAGAAGGAACAGTCCAAGCAGGTAGAAGAGCCATACAGATCCTGAGGTTAAAATGAAGTTGGCCAGTACCAGAGCTGCATAAAAGCCCCATGCGATGAGTGTAGAATGAAAGGATGAGATTGTATAGGAAACCAGAGGCTGGGTTTGGGTGGGAGTTTTGGGGTCTGGATATAAAAGCCTTTTAAAAACTTTTGAAAGATTTTTAGACTCCTGGAATCAGTCTTGGACTAATGTATAGGAAGCACTGAGAATTTATCTCTACATGGTCTCCCTGTAGCCCCAGCTGGCCTGGAACTTTCTATGTAGACCAGGCTGGCCTCGAACTCACAGAGATCCACCTGCCTCTGCTTCCCAAGTGCTGGGCTTGGTAGCTGTTAATTTTCTGAGTTTTCATTTGCTAGGGACTTACAAGGTCTGATGCTGACTTTTAAATTTTTTTTGGTCTTTTTGAGACAGGGTCTCCCTGTAGCCCCAGCTGTCCTAGAACTCACTATGTAGACCAGGCTGGCCTTGAACTCACAGAGATCTGCCTGCCTCTGCCTCCCAAGTGCTGGGATTAAAGGCATGTGCCACCATGCCCAGCCTGAAAATCCAGTTTATTAAAGTTGCTTTTAAGTGATATTAATATGATGAGTTTGTCACTTTCCATCTTAAAATTTTTTTTTTAACCAGGAAATGCTATATGTAAACACTTTTTGGGGTGGTGTGGGGGGCGTGGCTTCAGGTACACACACCCAGGGCCTTGTGTTTGCTAGGCAAGCGCTTTCAACTAAATTATATTCCTAGCCCTAGTAAATTTGGTTTGATTTTTTTTTTTTTTTTTAACATGGACTCATGAAGCCCAGGTTGGTCTCAAACTCTGAATTCTGCCTCTCTGCCTCCTACATGTTGGGATCATAGGCATATGCTACCACACCTGGCTCAAATATTGTTTTTCTTTTTGATTGATTGGTTGCACTGCTAAAGGTGAACTCAGAGCTATGCTAGGCAAGTGGTCAACTACAAAGCTAAACCCCCAGTAATAATGCCTTTTTTTTTCTTTTTAAAGAAACCATGGTGGAAGGGTTAGACAATGAGAGAGATAAATAATGCCTAGCTAATTTAAAAAAAACAGCGGGAACCATATTATTAGTCCAATAATCTACTGACAAATTGTACATACAGCTAGCTCAAGGAACATAATATATGTCTAGTCAAGGTTTATTGGAGAACGTTTGGTTTTTGCCCAAGCTTTATCTATGTAGCGCATGGTAATTAAACGTGTCAGAGAGGTGGAACTAACCTTCTTGGATGTTTAACAGCCATACTTTGAGATCTATACTAATCTGGTCAGAGGGACTTAAAGGACAGTTTTTGCTCCTTGCCTTCCAAGGTCAACTAAGTTCCAGGGGACTGTGGAGCATCTCTCAAAATGTCCTGTTAACTGTGGTGAGTCACCTGTCCTCTTGATCAAGAAGGCTTGATCAAGACCACCAGATGGACTTAGGCCAGTGTCCAGTCTACAAAGAGGAGGGTCAACACAGAGGGAACATTTTCTCCATGCTTCCAAGTGAAGCCAGCCACAGTTGAGCAGGACCTTTGACTTATCTTCAGGTAGATGGAACTGCCTGAAGATAAGGAGAAAGGAGCCAGAAGTTCCTCCCAAGCCCATGTGACCCCTGAGGAACAGACCTTCAAACAACCTTAAAACTAAATTGGTTAATCTGGGCCAATTGTATGGACTTAAACACCCAAAAGGAAAGTATAGCCAAAGATTAAGGTGATCAGTATAATTCTTTTAAGAGTCCATGTGTATAGCTAAAGGCTACATAACAAGAAACAATGCCAGACAGGAGATACCTTCGTTTGAATTATTGTCCAAGGTGGCCCAAGAGACTCCCAGACAGTAACCCAGCATAGAAATGGGAAAATGAACAGCAGACCTCAGGCTTATCTAAAGAAATGTTGGCGACTGATTGCTGCTAGATGAGGAAGAGCTGATCTCCCTAAAACAAGGAACTCTAGATAGGCTGACTAGAATTAGCGGGCACTGGCATCAGAGTGGACAGTAACAGGGATGACAGAGTATATGGGCTCCAGTTGGAGAGGGGAGCGGATAGGAGGGTGCCATTTGGGTGTGCTGCTATAAAGATGAATAAGGTTGTTTGGGATGTTCTGTATGAAATACACACACACACACACAAAAAAAAAAATTGAAGTTAAAAAAAAACTAGCAAAGCACACATGGACCCAGAAAACCTGAGACATGACCATAGACTTCGGGCAGTACAGTGGCAGTATATAGCACTCTGAGATTATAGGCATGCACATTTATCACGATCATACCCACTTTTTCTCTTCCTTGGCATTCTGTTGTATCAATGGTTTAAGTAATTAACATTTTTTAGCCATCACTATGTATTACTTTGGGAGGCTTTTGAATTGTCTTGACCAACAACTTGAAGGTTTTTCCTGCCTGGCACTGTGTTTTTTGTTATATAGGCTTCAGCTAATATATATGCACTCATATAGTATAATGTATTTTACATTAGGACTTTGAGGTAATATTTCTGGTTTTTTCACATCATCTAAGTGTTATCTCACCTCTCACTCCCCCTGTATAATCCTCCCTACTCCCTCCCCAGTTAAAGAACCTCCCTTTTCCCCATTTCACCCTTAATATGTCATACTTATCTCCCATCCTCCTCACTTGAGCTCCTTCTTCCCCTTTACCCCCATGGTTCCTTTCCATTTTCCTGGCTCCTGTGGTTACATCAGGATGTATATTTGTATCTAAGGATTTGGAACTAAGATCCACAAAAGAGAGAGAACATACATCCATTTACCTGCAAATTTCATGATTTTGTTTTTCTTTACCACTGAGTGGGACTCCATTATGTAAATGTAAACATCTTCATTATCTGGTCATCATTTGAGGGACATTTAGGTTGTTTCCATTTCTTAGCTATTGTGAAAAGAGCAACAACAAACATGGCTGTGCAAGTATCTCTGTGGTAGGATGAGTCCATTGAGTATTTATGCCAAGGAGTGGTGTGATGGGATCATATGGTAGAGTTATTTTTAATTTTTTTAAGAGCTCTCTGAGGCTTGGCATGGTGGTGCACGACTTTAATCCCAGCACTTGGGAGGCAGAGGCAGGCGGATCTTTGAGTTCGAGGCCAGCCTGGTCTACATAGTGAGTTCCAGGACAGCTGGGGCTACAGGGAGACCCTATCTCAAGAAAAAAAGAGTTCTCTGTACTGCTTTCCACAGTGTTTGCAATCTCACCAACAGTGAAGGAGGGTTCCCCTTTCCCTGCATCCTTACCAGCGGTTGATACCATTTGTTCTCTTGACCGTAGCCATTCTGACTGGGGTTATATGAAATCTTAAAGTACTTTTGATTTGCATGTCCCTTATTACTAAGGTCGGATACTTCTTAAGGTGCTTCTTAGTCATTTTTATTTCTTCTTTTGAGAGCTCTCTGTTCTGAATCATAGCCCATCTTTTAATTGGGTCATTTCTTTTTTTCCTTTTTTTTTTTTTTTGAGTTTTTTGTATAGTCTAGATATTAATCCTCTGTCAGATGTGTAACTGGTAAAGATTTTCTTTCACTGTCTGGGCTTCCTCTTTACTCAGTTGGCTTTTGCTTTGGTGTACAGAAGCTTTTTAGTTTAATGAGGCTCCATTTGTTGATTGTTGACCATAATTCCTGAGCAACTGATGAGGCAGGGTTTCATTATGCAGCCTTGGCTGGCCTAAAACTCCATATATAAACTAGACTTGCCCTGAACTCAGAGATCCACCTGCTTCTGTATCCCAAGGCCTGGGATTAAAGGTGTGTGTCACCATGCCCAGCAATAACAACATTATAAGTCTAAACTTGACACACTTTCATATTTCAATCAAAATAGAAGCATCTACATCCATAAATGGGAAACATCTCTATGGTGTTCCTTTCAGAGATACATACAGATAGAGGCAGAATGGGGGACCTCAGAATACAGGTTTCCTGACTTTCAGACTAGTGTTGTAGAAAAATGTTTCTCAGAAGTGTGGTTTCAAGATGCTGTAGAAGCATCATTTTGGAAATTCATATTCTCGGTACCTACCACAGACTTTACTCACTGCAAAATTGGAATTAAGAAGTGGGCTTTGTAAATCTTGAGATGCCCTCACACATACAGTAAATGAAATTGTTAAGTCGTTAGCAGTGAAGAAAAGGGTGGATGGATGATGAACGTGAACCTGCTGTTCCTGGAGTTCCCCACCAGGTACTTTAATTACTGTTCTGCAGTTCAGGTCATTTGATGCCACATTGGTTCAAATGTATTTTATATAAGGCCAAAGGCCATCCCATTAGGAATAGGGGCAACCGTTTGTATAACAGAAGCTATTTTAACTTCTTTTATCAAATAGCATATGCTAATGGTGAATGCTGTCCTGGGAACTAGGAATCTAAAGTTGAAAAGACAGCAGGGGGTGAGTTTGCAATCTTGTGGAGAGGCAAAAAGTTAAGTCCTTAAAATACAAGAAAACTTGCAATGTAGTAGCACATGAACATGCACAGCAGAATAGAGACTACCTGGGGAAGTGAAAACCTATATAGAGAGGATACAGGGATGCAATTGGATAGGAGAAGTAATTTCTAATACTCTGTTGTGCAATAGGTTAGCTGGTTAGCAGCAGTTAATTAATTGTACATTTCAAAATAGCTAGTAGAAGCCATTTGTGCTGGCACACAGTTGTAATCCTAGCACTTGGGAAATGGAGGCAGGAGGCTCAAGAGTTCAAGGCTAGCCTCAGCTAAATAGTATGTTTGAGACAAACCTCATAAGACCTTGTCTCTTCCTCTCAAATGCTCCAAAAAATGTAGAGAAGATTTTTAATTTTCCCAGCACAAAAAGTAATTTATGTCCAAAGTGACAATGCTGGTTATGCTGACCTGATCATTGTATGTTTTATACATGTACTGAAATGCTACCCTGCTTTGTAAAAGTATGATTACTCTGTTAAAAATACACAGCCTGGTGTTGGCATGGTGGCCTATAGTTTCAACACTAAGGAGGTAAAGGTAGGTGGATCTCTGTGAACTTGTGGACAGCCTGGTGTGCATAGTGAATTTCAGGCCAACCAGGGATACATAGTAAGACCCTGTTTCAAAAAAAGAACCCCCTCCCCAAAAAAGCCCACAACAAAACAAACTAATGAATAAAATTTAGAAGTATACTATATAATGTTTATTTTTGAGATGGAGGGTCTTGCTCAAAGTTGTTTGTAATCAGGGATGACCTTGAACTTGATTCTCTTCTACCTTCCAAGTGCTCAAATGATAGGTGTGCATTACCATGCAGGGCTGGGTCTTTTTTTCTTGGGAGGGGGGAGGTTGGGAGTTGGGGGTTGAAGCAGGATCTCATTTCCCAGGCTGGCTTTGAACTTAAGGACATCATACCTGAGTTTACTGAATGCTACAATTACTGGCATGAACCACCATATCTGGCTTCTTTCTTTTTTGTTTTTGGAACAGCGTCTTGCTGAAGGTAGCTCTGGCTGGCCTGGGACTCATGTAGCCCAGGCTGACCTCAGACTCCTGGTAATCCTCTTGCATCAGCTTTCTGAATGCTGGGATTACAGCTGAGAGTCACTATGCCGATCAACACAAAAATCTTTACAGAGATGGTTGCAGTTGAGTAGTGAGAGAAGAACCATGAACTTTGAGAATCTTTGAGGCCCAGTATGCATAATGGAGTCTGAAGCAGGATGTGGTGGCACACGCCTTTAATCTCAGCACTTGGGAGGCAGAGGCAGAGGCAGGTGGATCTCTGTGAGTTCAAGGCCAGCCTGGTAAACCTAGTGAGTTCCAGGACAAATGTGGGGCTACAGGGAGACCCTGTCTCAAAAAAAAAAAAAAAAAAAAAAAAAAAAAGGCATAGTGGAGTCTGAGACTTAGGTCCAAATACTGGTTTTATGATAACTCTGTAACTTGAGTAAACTTATTTTTATATGTATATGTGTGAGTGTGTGCCATGTGTGCAGGTGTCTGTAGAGGCCAGAAGAGGGTGCAGCTGGAGTTTTAAGCAGTTGTGAGCTGCCCATTTGTGGGTGCAGGGAACTGAACTCTGATCCTCTGGAAGAACAGTAAGTGTTCTTAACCATTGAGCCATCTCTCTTGCCCTCAACTTACTGTCACCCTAGAACAGATTTCCCCTTTGTGAATTGGGAATAAATAGGACCTATTTTGAAAAGTTATAAGGGTAAGTGAAATCCTACGTATTATATGCTTAGCATGGTGCCTAGTGCAGGCTGAGGACCTTCCCAAAACAAGGTTGTTCAGTATTCTAGAAGAACTTAAGATATTAGGAGGCAAGTACTGGGAGATAAAAGGATATATAAGTAGATGGCCAGCCCATCAAAGACATGAAATCCTGCAGATGGGTTTTAGTTCCATCATGTGATCATGCAGATCTCTTAAGAATTTGGAGGAAGTAAAGTACACCACATAGTCAAAGCACAATAGATAATGGATTAAGGAGGTACATGGAGTACTTATAACAGGAAGATAGTGGTGCAGACCAGGTAAAAGATGAATGGGGGACCTATAGCAGTGATTGAGGATGTGGAGGATATTTTATGTAACATGCATGTGGGCATGTCCAACCTTTGGCCCACAGATTCTTGTGACTAAGGATAGCTACTAATGCAGCCGAACACAAAATTATAAACTTTCTTAAGACATTGATCTTTTTTAAAATTTAATTTTGTGTGTCTGTGTGTGTGTGTACATGTGCATGCATGCATGTGACTGTGAGTGAGGGTGCCCACAGAGGCCAGAGATATCAGATCCCCTGGAGCTGGGGTTATAGGTGGTTGTGAGTTGCCCAGTGTGGGTGCTGGGACTCTAATTTAGGGCCTCTGGAAGAGCAGTATGTTCCCTTAACCACCAAGCCATCTCTCTAGTCCCATGAGATTGTGTGTGTGGCCTGCTTGTATTTCTCAAACCTGAACTTTATAAATGATAACATTGTGTTACAGTTGTCCAAAGGTTGGTTGGGTGACTAGGGCTTTGTGACTTCTTATTTTTTGTAACATTATTACTATGTAGCCCAGACTGGTTTGGAATTTCTTAATTAGACCAGGTTGGCTTTGAACTCAGATATCCACCTGCCTCTGCCTCCTCAGTGCTGGGATTAAAGGTATATACCACCACACCTGACTTTTTTTTAAAACCTCATTTGTTAACCTAGGCTCACCTCAAACTTTTGATCCTGTGATTGCTGGGATTATAGGCATGCAAGCCTTGCCTTAATTTTGAATATTTTATATGCGTTGCCTTTGGGACATGTAGTTGAGGTCTAGAGAAAACTAACTGTATGGATGTTGTTCAAGAGCACTAATTGGGCTCAAAAGAGGCTCATCACACATCAGTTAGTAGGTGAAACCCTGGGACACTTAAGAGTTCCAAGAATCCTGCTGGAAAGGAAAGTCCAGAACTTACTATGTAGACCAGACTTACTAGATCTCACAGATATCCACTCATAGATACCTCACTTACAGATATCCACCTACCTCCGCCTTCTGAGTGCTGGAATTAAAGGTGTGCACCACCATACCTGGCCTAGAAGAATTCTTAAGTACCAAGCCTTAGAGAAGCTACTCAGAGGCTAGCAGACCAGTAGTCTGAAAAGCTGGACTTACATTGTCAGGCTCACAGAATGATCAAGGCAGATATTTATTAGGTTTGATAATAAGGCATTAGTGACTTTGAGATTTAAGACCATTCTCTGCCAAAGGAAGTAAAAGCAGAGAATATGGGCAATTCTCTCTGCAGAGAGAAATGAGCAATGATTAATTATCAAATGCTTGTTGAGTGCTGGGTATAGATCTAGGTTACCCTAAAACCCTGGAATCATCTTTGATTTTTTTGTCCCCCGTATTTAACCCATTGGCAAATGTTGCTAGGTAGAATGTGTGCTGTGTAATACTTTATAACCTCTGACTAACATACATCCTGGACTTAATTTTAGTTTCTTCTGTTTCTAGTCCTGCTTTGTTTTACTCTATTCATCATCATACAGTGTCCAGAATGACAGCTTAAAAAAATGTCATTGGATCATGTCACTGTCCTATTAAAGCTCTGCATGACCTTCCATCACTCTAAAGGTCCAGCCTCCTTACAGTGGCCTGTAATGTACCAGGAGATAGACATCTTGTAGATTTCTTTGCTTTCTGTAGAACTACACTGTTGCTTTAAGCTCAACTCTGTGTCTTCTGCCCAAAACAAACTTCACCTATCTCTCAGGTTACTTGGGGGTACTTCTTCCTTTAGATTTTAGTTGAAATGACCACTCCTCAGAGGAA
Source organism: Nannospalax galili (assembly GCF_000622305.1). Classification (NCBI taxonomy): domain Eukaryota; kingdom Metazoa; phylum Chordata; class Mammalia; order Rodentia; family Spalacidae; genus Nannospalax; species Nannospalax galili. Next base: position 3,187,427 of record NW_008356676.1, read on the forward strand.
ATAGCCTCTCTGTTTAAATCTAAGTTAGGAATGACTTTTTCTTCAAGACAGCAGGGTTTTGTGTTTCCTGTTTACTTCTGTGTTCTTAGTGTAGTGCTTGATAGTTATGCTTGATAGTTATGCTTGATAGTTAATGTAGCTGAGGATAACCTTGAACTACTGGCTCCATTGTATCCACTTCCCAAGTTCTGGGATTACAAGTGTGTGCCACCACACCCAGTTGTACATGGTGCTGAAGATCAAACCCAGGGCTTCGTGCATGCTAGTCAAACACTGTACCAACTGAACTATATCCCCAGTTTATCCAAAGTCTTAATTTTAATGCCTATAACATTTTCCTTGGTGCTGGAGAGATGGCTTAGTGCTTAAGAGGAAGTACTTTGCAGAGGACCAGAGTTCAATTTCCAGCACCCACATTGGGAAGCATACTGCTACCTATAACTAGCTCCAGGGAATCCAACACCCTCTTTTGGGCTCCTTGGGCACTCAGGCATGCGCATACCCCCACACAGACACACATATACACAAAATTAAAATAAATCTTAAAAGTTTTCCTCAGTGTTGTGGGTTAGAGGGTACTTCTCCACTATGGCAAATATTTCAATAATTTGTATTTCACAAGGTATCTCGTTTGAGATCTATAAGTTGCTTGCTCATTTCATTCTACTTTTTTTTGTGGTAATGGGGTAGATGCTGTACAGATGCTTTGCCACTGAGCTCACATTACTCATTTTCTGCAGGTGTATCTTTGAATATGTTTACAATATGTTTGGCATAGTTCTGCACTAATAACCTTTTGCTGTTGTATTTGATGTTGGCACGAAGACCTACTTTGCTACTCTAGCAGGCAACAATGTTTCAAAAAACAGTGGAACATTAAAAACATTCTGTAAGTTATGTGTACCTAAGACCACAAATTATTATCTTTTTTTCTGGCTTTATTTTGTTTACTCAAACTGACTATGTTTTATTCATGATCTATAAGTTTGTCATTTAAAAAAATTTGGCTTATTTTTATAACATTTTAGTAACAGCCTAATCAAGTTAGTTGCCTATTTTATTAAACTGAACAATTATCACCACAATTGGTTCTCCTTAACTAACAACTGAATAGTATTTTATTTTACTTTTTATATTTTATTTTTATTTTACGTGTATGAGTGTATTACCTGCATGTATGTAAGTGCACCCATGTTGGGCAGTGCCCACAGAGGTCAGAAGAGGACATCAGATCTCCTGGAATTGGAGTTATGAATGGTTGTTAGTTGCCATGTGGGTGCTCAGAATCCAACCTGGGTCTTATGCAAGAGCAACCAGTGCTCTTAATCCAGCCCCCCCCCCCCAAGAGTATTTTAAAAGGTTATTTACAAAGGTGCTTTGAAGTATAGAGACTTTTATTTGAGTTCTTAAGAAGAGAAATATATAAACCTGACATGGTTCGAGTTGGTAATCACAGCACTTGGTGGACTGAAGAAGGAAGGGATTGCCAGTTTGGGGCCTGCCTGGGCTACATTTTCTTTCAAGGGAAACAAAAGAAATTGGAGTGTTATAGCCTAGACTGACCTTGAATTCCATATTGAACTTCTGATCCTTCTGTCTCTACTTTCCTGGTGTTGGGATTTCAGTCCTATATTTATGCAACACCATGCATTTATGATGCTGGGGTGAAAGGGGGCTTCATGCCCACTAGGGAAACACTGCCAACTGAGCCACATCCTCAGCCAAAAATACCTGTTAAAAATCTTTTCCCTCATTCTGATGTCAGCTTATGTGAGTTAACATACTATTTCTAAAAATCCCTTTTGAATTTGGTGATCTTGGTATCAGTGAAATCTATAACTTTTTGAGGATAATATTCCTGTTTCTTACTGAAGAGATTTGGAGGCTTGGTTTGAAGGTGTTGCTAGCTAAGTAAGAAGCTATCTGCTATTTTAAAAATTGTTTTAAAATTAGGTACAAGATTTATTTAGCCCAAGGATCATAACACAAATGTAGATGGTAAGAGAAATCTGGGTGAAAACACGTAACTAGGAGGTGATACTGTTGTGTGTACGCTCTGCATTGGGGTTTCAGGTAGTCTTGTTACTAAGGAACCAAAAAAAAAAAGAATTTTCTGTGCACTCCTGGTTGTAGCAACAGGTACAGAGTCCAGAAAGATTTGAGGAACTAGAGGGAGGACCATTGTAGTAGAAGTGAGGAGCCAGGAGAAGAATTGTAAGAGGTGAGAGAGATGGAGGGGTCCTGTCAAGGAGTGCCTTTTGGGGGGACCTAGGCTTTGTCTCTGAGTTGGTTGGAGAGGCATTGCCAGTTTTGTACAGAGACACAGTAATGAATGGATCATTACTGATTGGACCAGTAGGTTAATGTGCTTTTCAAAAAAGTGGTTGGTTTTACGTATATTTTGGTAGGGTTTTTTTGAGTTTTTGAGACAAGGTCTCAGGTTAACCAGGTTGACCTTTAACTTGCTGTGTAGCTGAGGATGACCTTGAGCTTCTCCTGACCTTCTGCCTCCACTTCACCAATGCTGGAATTATAGGAATGTGCCTCCACATCCAGTTTTATGGGTGCCAGGGAACGAACCCAAGCTTTGTGCACAGTACAAAAGCACCGTACCAACTAAGCTATAGCCCAATCCTAGTTTTAGGTCTATTTTGATTCTCTGGTATATGTGGTTTAATGGACATCATGTTATTAGGTTAAAACAAAGTCAGTGGTGGGTGACTAATTTTATTTTTTAATAAAACTAGTGTGTGGGAGCGGTGGGCAGAGAATCAAGAGTCTTTTTGCATATGGGACATTGGCCTTAGTTATATGTGAATTTTTTTTTTTTTTTTCTTACATGGCTGATATTTCAGCTACTACCTGTATGCGGTGGCTATCCAGGGCAGTAAAACTTTTAATCTCTATAATTCTAACTTTTGATCAAGTGATATAGCTGTCTATGAGATTTTATCTGGGCCTTGAGAAGAATGTTTTAATCTGTTATGTTTTTCCTGACATTGACAGAGAATAGAAGGCCAAGTGGCTGTGTATTTACTCATTCTGTTAACCTCACTCAGCTCTCGATTTAACTTCTAGGGTTTTTTGTTTAAAGCTTTTGTGTTTAAGTTGGGTAGCTTTACATTTTCTAGTTACCTCAAATTCTATATAATCTTTGAGTCTTCCAAATTAGGAGAAATTCTGGGTTGGTCAGTGTACACCAACTAACCTTTTTGGATAAATGTGATGATAGTAGTTATCAGTTTTTGAGCTCTTAAATAGATCAAATGTGCTTTGCATAGATTCTGTATTCAATTTTGTGTTTTAGTATAGGTAGAGGAGATAAGGAAAAGCCAGGTTTGTCTCCCTCTTGTGCGCAGATTATTTGATTAAAAATTATGTTTTAATTAGAATTTGGTGGCTTTAAAAATCATTTATTGACATTCAACATGTTTTTATTTGTAGGAGCTGACCAAGGCTTTGGAACAGAATCCAGATGAGTCACAGTATTACTGTCAAAGAGCTTATTGTCACATTCTTCTTGGGAAATACTGTGGTAACATTTCTTACAAAGTTCTTTTTATAATTTACTTGTAAATTTTGTCCAAGCCAAAATGAATCAAAATGGAGATTGTTTTAGAGAATTTTTTTAAATGTGTGTGTGTGTGTGTGTGTGTGTCTGTCTGTCTGTGTGTCTGTGTGTGTGTGTCTGTGTGTTTATGTGTATGTGTGTACATGTTTGTGTATGCCAGCGGATAACCTTGAGGATCACTCAGGAATGCTGTCTTTCTAGACAATGTGGAGCTCCTCACACTAATCCTGGATCTTAGCAATTAGGCTAGATTGGCTGGCCAGTGAGCCTCAGAGATGCCTTCCTAGCATTTGTATTATGAGCATATGCCACCACACCTGGGAGTATTACATGGATGCAGGAGATTGAACTCAGGTCCTTGTGTTGGCAAAGTAAGTCCTTTATCTGCTGAACCATCTCCCTAGCCCCATATTTGAGGATTTTTAACATGGTCTTTCATTTGAGAAAAATGCTAAGGAACATTCATTTAACTGATGGATGCTTTTTATTAAATGGGGAGAGAATTTACAAATTTCAGGGTTAGTAAATTTTAAAAAATTATTCAAGGGACTGGAGAGATGGCTCACCAGTTAAGAGCACTGGTTGCTCTTGTGGAAGACCGGGGTTCAAATCCCAGCACCCAATTAGTGGCTAACAACCATTTGTAACTCCAGTTCTAGGTGATCCTATGCCCTCTTCTGACCTCTGTAGGCAATGCATAAATGGTTGCACTTACATACATGCAGGCTATATGTAAAATAATAAATAAAAAATTACTGAGTATTTGGGTAGGGAAGAATTTAGTGCCTTGAGTTAAATTACATCAATATTGTTAATATGAAAAAGAGATGAGCTTCAGGACACAGAACTTATTTATTGATGATGGAAGAGCTTTAAGAAGGAAGCTTAAGAAGGGACTGGAGAGATGACTAAGAGGTTAAGAATACATACTACTCTTGCAGAGGCCTGAGTTCCATACCCAGCACCCATGTGCACCCACATCAGACTACTGATAACTGCCTGTTACTCCAGCTCCAGGAGATCCAAGCCCTCTTCTGGCTTCCATGGGCATTTTCATTCATGCGCACATACCTACAGAGATACGTTCATAGACATTATAAAAATGTTTAAAAAGTATAATCAAAGATTAAAGGGGCCAATATAATTTCATAAGAGTCCATATGTATAGCTAAAGGCTATATAACAAGCAACAATGCCAGACAGGTGATACCTTCTTTTGAGTTGTTGGCCAGGGTGGCCAAAGGGATTCCCAGATAGTAACCCAACATAGAACTGGGAAAATGAACAGCAGACCCCAGTCTTATCCAAAGGAATATTGACAACTGATTACCACTAGATGAGGAACAGCTGACTCTCCTAAAACAAAGACCTCTAGAAAGGCTGACTAGAGTCACCAGAAGGGCAAGTAGTGGGGGATGGCTGGGGGTGCTGACAACCCAGCAGACAGTAGCAGGGATATCAGAGTATAAGGGCTCTAGTGGGGTGAGGGAGGCAATGGGAGGGTGCTATCTGGGAAGTGGATGTAAAAATAATTTAAAAATAAAAAGGAAGCTAAATACTAGGCTGAAATGAAGATATTAAAGTATCCTGGATTAGCTTCTCCTAACTTAAAATTTTTTTTTGTCTTTTTGAGACAGGGTCTCCCTGTAGCCCTAGCTGTCCTGGAACTCACTATGCAGACCAGGCTGGCCTTGAACTCACAGAGATCCGCCTGCCTCTGCCTCCTGAGCACTGGGATTAAAGGCCTGCGCCACCACGCCTGGCTCATTTTAAACTATATTGTCTTTCCACCAACTTAACATAAAAATGAAAGATTTTTAAAAAATAATTTATTGAGAATTTCATACATGCATAGAAGGTGTTTTGATCAAATCCACATCCACTCCCTCCCCTCCAGATCCTCCCATATCTCCCCATCACTTTTTCCTGACAATGTCTTCATGTACTCTTTCTTCTTTCTTTTTTTTTAATGGAACTTTTTGCTACTCTAACATTCCTAGAACTCACTATGTAGACCAGGCTGGCCTTGAGCTCAGAGAGATCGGCCTGTCTCTGCCTCCTGAGTGCTGGGATTAAAGGTGCCACCACGCCCGGCTCTTATTTAGTTATTTTTATGGGGCTTTTGGCTACTCTAACATTTCCCCTTCTGAAGAGGTAACTTTAAAATCTTTTTTTAATTTTTAGTGCTTCTATTTTTTTTTTTTTTTTTGAACAGGGTCTCCCTGTAGCCCCAGGTATCCTAGAACTCGCTATGTAGACCAGGCTGGCCTCAAACTCACAAAGATCACCTGCCTCTGCCTCCCAAGTGCTGGGATTAAAGGCATGCGCCACCATGCCCGGCTAATTATAAAATCTTTTAAGGATTAGATAAAAGGTCCCAAATATTTTTGACGTTTTTGGCCTTTGGATCAGAGTATGTTGCTAAGAGGCCCAAGGACATTGTGAGTTTTAGCCAAGAAACTGGCTACTTTTCTTTGGGGTCTTTTTACCCTAACTGCCTAGCCAATTCCTACCTCCTATTCTTGTCACTTCATCCTCTGAAGAGGTTACCCAAATTGCCAATAGGGAATCAGGACACAGACTGCTCTGGCTTTTTCCATGCTGAACAGGGATGCAGGGTGAGGCAATTGGAGGAGCCCTTCAGTGGGTCTATCTAAAAGGCACCTAAATTGCTTAACTCATCTCGAGGAGGAAAAGAAAGTCTTTGAATTGTGAATAGGAGATGTGAAGGAGAAGTAAAGACAAGAGTAATTAGCATTACAAGTTCTAGACAGGGAACTAGAAAAAAGTCAGAACAGGGCAATTTTCAAATGTTCATATGAGAGTCCATTGGAATTTCTTGACAGGGGGTTATAAAAGATTTTTTTTTTTTAAACTTTATTTCTTTTGGGTGTGTGTGTGCCATAGTTATGTGCCATGGTGTATATGTGGAGTCAGAGGACAACTTGGAGTCAGTTCTCTCCTACCATGTGTGTTCTGGGGACTGAGCTTGGATTGTCTGGTTTGGCAGCAAACACCCTTACCTGCTGAACCAACTTGCAGATCCTGATTCATATTGTGTGTGTATTTGCTAGATCTGTTAATTTACTAAAATAACAATATCTTTTTATATAGATGCTATTGCCGATATAAAGAAATCTCTTGAACTCAACCCAAATAATTCTACTGCTATACTGAGAAAAGGGTATGTAATTAACTAGTCATTGTTGAATGACTTGTAAGCCTTTTATAAGATACTATGTTTGTACATATTATAAATATACAGTGCTTTTGTTAGTATGTTAATAGAAGTGTGTGATAATAGATTTATGATTTTAAAATAGTCATAATTGAGGTAACTGCAAAGTACAGGTGGAACAGATGAATATTCTCTGTCCTATTCCTGGATAGCTACATTTAATGATACACAAAAACCTTTGACTCTATTTTATCTGTTTGCTAAGTACTGCTTATTTCTTTTGATAATTGTGACTTAAAGTGATAAACTGATTGCTTTGTATAATTGTTTTGAAATGGGAAAATTTGTACAATTGTAATAAGATTCCTTCTGAAGTGAGCATTAAAATTGAGTTTTATCAAGACCCACCTGGTCTACATACTAAGTTCTAGGTCAGCTGGGGCTTCAGGGAGACCCTGTCTCAAAAACACCAAAATAAATGAATGAATGAGTGAATGAATGAATGAATAAATAAATAAATAAAAATTGAGTTTTAATGACAATTACTCTAGATGTTATATGTAAAGGAAATCTGACTTGTTAACATATGCCTGAAATAAATTTTTTTTCAATATATGAAAGTTAAACTCTTTTATTTATTTTCCATGACCTCACATGTATTACACTAAATTGTCTTTAATATTCTTGTGCAGGATATGTGAATACCATGGCAAAAACTATGCTACTGCTCTCGAAACTTTTGTAGGAGGACAAAAATTAGATAGTAAGTATTAGAATTATAAATTAATATAAATGAATCTCTTCCTTCTTTCTGGATCTTAAATAGTGTAGCTCAATTTTGTTACTATAATCTAGAAGCCCAACACCCTTTTTTCTTCCTCTTAACATTATTTTGTGTTGATTGCAGAATTTGAATTCACTTAAAACTTGATTAAATTAATAGTTCTTTAGCATTTAAGTCATAGATACACCTTGCCATTAGAACCCAAAATCTAGGGTCTAGGGAATGGGTCAGAGGTTAAAGCACTTGCCATGCAAGCAAGAGGATTGGAGTTTGGATCCCCAGACCTGTGTAGATGCCAGATGGGTGGCTTGCCTATAATTCCAAGCTTGGAGAGGGGAGAAAACAGGATCCCTGGAGCATGCTGACTAGTAGCTGAATTGGTGAGCTCTGGCCTTGCTTGAAAGGCCCTGCCTCAAAGAAGAAAATGGAAGAGCAGTTGAGGAAGATCCCTGACGTCAACTCAGACCTCCACATGCACATACTCTCGTATCCCCCCATATGCACATTATACGTACATACACTTGAAAAGGGGTGGAAGGGAGGAAGTAAAAAACTGTATATAAACACTCAGTGTTCTTTCCCTCCTGAATCTAGCAATGATATTTTATGCTATGTGTGTATGTATATGTGCACAGTCTCATGTGTCCTAGGCTGGTCTTGAACTTGCTGTGTAGCTGAGGATGGTTGAATTTGTGATCTTCCTGCCTCTGCCTCTGAGTTCTGGGATTACAGATGTGTAAAACTACAGCCAGTTTGTGTGGTGCTGGAGCTCAAACCCAGGGCTTCATGCAAGCACTCTACCGATAACTATGTCTCCAGGCAAAAATGGGAGTTTGGAGAGTGAGTTCTTCTCAAAATTGTCATCTTTTTGAGGGGAATTTGTGAAGATATCACAGTACCTGGGTATAGATAAATACCGAACTTATGGGAACTGGGAAACACTACCCATAGGTAGAGTTTATAAGTAATCTTATAGAAAATTATAGGAGACTACATAATTCTAATTGTATTATTTACAATTAACTATATTTCTCCTATGATAGACCATTAACCACAGTTCTCTAAAACAGTGATTCTAACCTGGGAGCAGTTTTGCTTTCAAGGGGTCTTTTGTTGATGTCTGAAGAGATTTTTGATTATTGCCACTTGTGAGAGGGAGAAGTGCCACTAATAACCTCGTGAGTTGAGGCCAGGGTACTGCTAAACATCCTGTAGTGTACAACGAAGTATCTATATGTTTTAAATTTTTACTCTGCATTGCTTTAGCATTGCTTTTCTGCTACACATTTATTCAAAAGAAAGGGGTTTAGGCCTGAATATGCAAATAGAAGCTATAAATTAGAAAAGGATAGGCCTAGGCAATAGTAGTTCTTGAATTTGTTTATGCCAATTTTTTTTCTTCATTTTTTAATATTTTATTTATTTATTTTTTTTAATTAATATCGATATGTTTTAAATTTTTACTCTGCATTGCTTTAGCATTGCTTTTCTGCTACACATTTATTCAAAAGAAAGGGGTTTAGGCCTGAATATGCAAATAGAAGCTGTAAATTAGAAAAGGATAGGCCTAGGCAATAGTAGTTCTTGAATTTGTTTATGCCA
>NW_008356676.1:3200784-3201182 GCF_000622305.1 Nannospalax galili
CTTTTCATTTAGTTCCAGGAATACTTTTATTTCTTTCTTAATTTCTGTTTTGACCCAGTCATCATTCAGGAGTGTGCTGATTAATCTCCATGTATTCATGTGGTGATTAGGGCTTCTTTGGGTGTTGATTGTAAGCCTTATTGCATTGTGGTCTGATAGAATGCATGGAATTATTTCAATGTTTTTGTATTTGTTGAGGTTTGTTTTGTGCTCCAGTATATGGTCAATTTTGGAGAAAGTTCCATGGGGTGCTGAGTAGAAAATATGTCCTTTGGTGTTAGGGTGGAATACTTTGTAGATATTTGTTGAGTCCATTTGATATATGGTTTTGTTTAATTCAGATGTCTCTCTGTTAAGTCTCTGGCCTGTTGACCTATCTAATGGAGATAGTGGGGTAT
>NW_008356676.1:3202612-3213947 GCF_000622305.1 Nannospalax galili
GCGGTGGCCCAACTCCAATGTGGATCAGAAGTTTTCAGACTTTCTCCTTAAGTCTGGAATCTTCTAAGGATGATTTTTGGCCTCAGGAACTTGGGTGTTGGACTCACCTGATATCCTGGCCATGGCCGTGCCACTCAGGGATGCAAAGGCAGATGGGGAGGGAAGAAGCCCCAAGATTTCCCAGGGAGTGGATTGAGTAGCTGGGTTGTACTGGATGCAAAGGATCAGGGAGAGGAATGGTAAGCCTCGGAGCCCCAGAAAGAGGCTGTCAGGCCCAGAAAGAGGCTGGAGGGTGTTGCAGGACCAGGGAAGCAGAGGTTGATGAGGGTGGGGCCAGGTCCAGAAGCAGGTATCTGGGGACCCAAGACTAGGAATGGTGCAGGGCCCAAACTAGGAGTAGAGAACAGCGGGGGAGATGGAAGGGTGAATGAGGCCGGGGAAGTCAAGGCGCGGAGGGCTCCGCGTTAGACTTACCCCAAGAGAGGCCTGAGGGTAGGAGAGCAGGCTAGGAGAGTTAGCCAGTGGTGCAGGTCCAGGGAAGCAGAGAGACGTGAGGGCGGGGCCAGGTCCAGAAGCAGTGCTCCTGGGGCCCAAGGAAGGCACTAAGTTGGTCTGGGTGAAAAGGATCAGGAAGTAGTATTGGTTCCCCAGGTGTCTGGGGCCCCAAGACTAGGAATGGCACAGGGCCCAAACTAGGAGTAGAGAACAGCGGGGGAGATGGAAGGGTGAATGAGGTTGGGGGAGTCAAGGCACAGAGGTCTGCGCGATAGACCTAGCCCAAGAGGCCTGAGGATCGAGAGCAGGTTAGGAGAGTTAGCCAGTGGTGCAGGTCCAGGGAAGCAGAGAGAGGTTTGGGCAGGGCCAGGTCCAGAAGCAGTGCTCCTGGAGCCCAAGGAAGCCACCAAGCTGGCCTGGGCGAAAAGGATCAGGAAGCAGCACTGGTTCCCCAGGTGTCTGGGGACCCAAGACCAGGAATTGCGTAGGGCCCAAACCAGGAGCAGAGAACAGCCAGGGAGATGGAAGGGTGAATGTGGCCAGGGGAGTCAAGGCGCGGAGGGCTGCACGATAGACTTACCCCAAGAGAGGCCTGAGGGCAGGAGAGAGTTTATACCAATTTTGATGCATGAATTGCATAGCTGTTTTATCAAGTCAGTATAAATACATTCTTTGCAAATTTTAAAGAGTATACTTTTGTAATTCTGTGATATTATTTGAAAACTCTAAAGCAACGTGAAGCATTCTCTCTTCTGTATTTCTTAACTTTATTCCTTCTTCCCCCTTATCGTGGTAAGAGGCTTCGTTTTAGTTACTGATTATGTGAATAATATGTTATTTAAGACTGGTGTTTTAATGTAATAATTCCCTAGTAGAACATAGTGCATAGCTTAACATTTTTATAACATTTGCATAGTTTAATTTTAATTCGGAAATTTGGGACTGAAGAGATGACTCAGTGGTTAAGAACACTGACTAACCCTGGTTCGAATCCCAGTACCAACTGTCCATAACTCCAGTTCCAGGGGGATATGATGCCTCCTTCTGACCTCTGAGGGCATTGCAGACATGGGTGCACTTAAACACATGAGGGCAATACACTCATAACATAAAAATAATAAAATATTTAAAAAATAGGACATTTCAAGAATGTTTTACTGCTTTTCAAATGAATTAGTGAGCTTTTATTTAGACCACTTGATATTTTAACACATTTTACTAGGCACAGCAACTATTTAGATATTATTTTGGATCTTCAGCAGTAAACAGTTTTTTGATGCACACATTTGCATTCCTCTCTATAAATATACGGTTTTCTATGTTTAGTCTTTTGGCTATTGTATAAGTTGCATATATGACAATTTCACAAAGTATAAAAACACTTCTTAGTATTGATAAGAAAGGCATGGTAACAAAAGTCAACTCGCGCTGGTCGTGGTGGTGTGTGTCTTTAATCCCAACCCGTGAGAGGCAGAAGCAGGTAGATCTCTGCGAAATCAAGACCAACCAGCATAATGACTTCTAGGTGGTCTGGGACTAGGGAGACCCTGTCCAAAAAAAAAAAAGGTAAAATCACAGAGGAAATAATAGAATTGACAGCTGCATTGCAGAGCAAGGTGAAGCGAGGAGAGGCTTCTCAGTCCAGCTGCCACTTAGCAGGCCTTCACCCTACCCTAACTGATGGCATATTGAGGATCTGATTCAAGTTTGCTTTTATTGTATGACAGAAAGCTCCTTTAAGGTCAAGGTGGGTGAGGGAAATGTAGTTCGTAGTTATACATATCTGAGAAATAGTGAGATGGACAGTAAAAACATAAGAACAGTTGTCTAGGATGAAAAACTCAATGTTAAGCCTATTGTGAGATTTATAGTTTAACACTATAATTGCTATAATCTCTGTTCAGACAGATAATTTTTATTTTATTTACTCCTGAATCTTCAGTGCCTACAATAGTGCCTGAGACATAGTAGATACTCAGTAGTATTTTTTGAATGCATATGTTACATTCTGCACATGAGGGCTGTTACAGTCAGTTTTTTGTTGTTCTAGGTGCAGATGTAAATTTTACTACCTGGATTAAAAGGTGTCAAGATACTCAGAATGGTAAGTATGTTAGGTTTCCAGTCTTTTATTTAAAAATGAAGTAAATGCTTCAAGTCTTTTGGCTTAAACAATTATTTTTTAATCTTTATTTTTTGTGTGTAGTTCTAGGGATGAAACTGAGGGCCTTGTACATGGTAGGCAAGTGCTCTACCACTAAGCTATACCAAAGTCCCAACAAGTCTCAATGACCCTTGTTTTTATTCTTATATTGCAAGGAAGATTGCTTGGATTTGCTTTGCAGGAATATTATATTACCAGTAAAAAATAAAAAAATCCAAGGAGTCTCTTAGACTCCAAGAAGCAAAGTTTAAACATTTTCCTTCATTTGACATATGTGAAGAATTAGCTTTCTTTTTTTGTCTTTTTGAGACAGCGTCTCCTTGTAGCCCCAGCTGTCCTGGAACTCACTATGTAGACCAGGCTGGCCTTGAACTCACAAAGATCCCCCTGCCTCTGCCTTCCAAGTGCTGGGATTAAAGGCGTGCGCTACCACGCCCGGCCCGAATTAGCTTTCTTAGTTGGTATGCTTGCTAAGAGGAATCATGTCTGTAGCTTTACCTATAAATGTACTATTATCTGAAAATGCTTTCTTTTTCTGTTTTATAGGATTAGAATCTGAGGGGGTAAGTCCAGAGTCTTCATTCTTCATGCTTTACTTAGTAATATTAAATTTCAATGTATCAAATATATTTGAGCCAGAACTTGGGATGAGTTCTCTCTCAGATTGAACAATTCTTTTGAATATTGTATTAGTAGCTGAAATAATAATTTTGGTGAAATAAACTAGAAGTTTAAAATCATGAAAATTATTGGGTTGTTTGAATGAATTTAGTGTATTGTCTAAGTTGGTTTGGCTTTAGCATGATCAATATCCTTTTTTTTCATTGCTCAAAAGTCTTCCTAGTGGGTTAAATAGTTACAATCCTATGGAATTTTCTTACAGTAGGCTTAAAGTAAAATTGGAAATGTTTAATATGTTTCATTTTTAATGTTTGTTACTGTTTTGGATCTGAAAACCTTCAAGTGTTATTAAAAATTATGGTGCATTTGTGAGGAAAAGTAACATATTTATAACTAGCTTAGGCTTCTGTATAATAAAGTTATGGCCCATGCTTTTTTTGCAAATTTTTTATTGAATTTGAATTTTTGTGTATTTCATACAGACCATCTTAATCAGTTTTAATCATTTTATACTCTTCCCCACTGGTACTCTCCCCAATTCTCCCCCACCTCCACCATAATTCATGCATTCTTTCATTTGTGTTAAGGCCTGTCGTGTCAAGTAGAGTCCCTAGCTGTCTCTCAGTGTGTCTGTTCAGCCTGTGTAGAGTTCCTTCCTTTAAGAAGATCATCTCTTACCTAGCAGTAATCAGCTGCCAATAATCCTTTGAGTAAGACTGGGGCCTGCTGCCGATTTCCAGTCCTTGCTGGGTTTTTGTCTGCTTGAGATTGCATAGTTCTTCTGCATGCTGCACCATTGCTGTAGGTTCATATGAGCAAGGTCCCAGGAGAATAAGAGTCTGCAGAGTGTGGGCCTTTGGACAGGACTCCTGTGTTAAACTCCACCCACCCAGGACTCAGGGACCATTCTGGAAGAGGGGGCAGGAAGATTGTAAGAGCCAAGGAAGAGATGCATGACCATATAGAAATAGAGTCCTACAGGTTCATGCTTTTTTAGTAGTAGTCATCACCTACTTAAGAAAGAAAATCACAAGGAGTTGGGAGATGTGTGTGTAGTCCTAATATGCTTTATGGACATTTACTAACCTTTTTAAAACACTGGTTCATTTCTTAAGAAACATTTCCATCTCAAGCTTCCAGAATAACATTATGATACTGAGAAGGCCACTATTCCCAGAGATTTTTTTTTTTTTTTTTTTTTTTCCATGTGTAAGCTGGGACTAACAGAGTTAGTCTACTTCAGGCAGATTTCTTGTGTCAGGCAATGAATCTACATAGGTAGTGCCTGGAGTTTAGAACAGCTCCCAGAGTGAAGCCCTGTTCAGCTATCCCTGTACATCTATGTTTGCCCCTTATTTCCAGGTGAATGGGTGATTAGTGAGCAACTGATTAGAGAGGTCTTTACAAATTGACTTCTTAATTCACCTGTTTGTAATTTTGTTCAGGTCTTAGAATATTTGAGATTGAGGCTAGGCCAGACTTTTGCAATGACTGTGGCCAAACACCTGAGAAAAGCACCTTTAAGGAAGAAGGACTTATTTTGGCTCACTGTTTATTCAGTCCTGTTAGAGAGGGCAGTAGGAGCATAGCAGTTCACATCAAGAATGGCAGGAGCAGAGAAAAGGGACACAGTATAACCTTTAAAGGCATACATCCCCCAGTGACCTACTTATTCCATCTAGGCCCCAATTCCCAAAATAGCACCAGTAACTCACTCTTTTGGGGGGTAGGGAATACTTTGTATCTAAACCATTCTTAGCCTGTAAACAACAAAATGGCATTTGGGTAGTAAGGAAACCCTTTGGTAATAAGTTACATAGTCTTAGGGCATTCTGTCATGCTGTGGTTTGGTCTAGTTTTGTCCTGGTTCTAGGATGAATTATAATTGTCTAGTCAGTATCTCCACTTCATAGACTCTAGATTGATATATATAATTTTTATTTTATGTGTGTGAATTTTGCCTGCATGTATGCAAGTGTACCCATGTCGTGCAGTGCTCCTAAAGGTCAGAAGAGGGTGTCAGATCCCCTGGAACTGGAGTTAGGGTTGGTCCTCTGCAAGAGCAGTCAGTGCTCTTAACTTCTGAGCCATCTCTCCAGCCCCTAGATTCAGATTTTCTTCATGTGTTAACATTGGAGAGGAATTCTGAGGTGGACCCACATGACCTAAGGGTGATTTTACTTATTTCCTTGCTCTAAACTCCATCTTTTCTTTTATCTTTTAGATATAATTTAGAGGCCACCTGTGACCCAGGACATGTTTTTAAGCTTTATATAGTCTTAACCAGTGCACATCTGGTTTTTGAAAGTATAGATTAGTTGAGTTACTTTGTTGCCTGGGCATAGTGACATATGCCTATAATCGCAGCACTTGGGAGGCAGAAGCAAGACGATCAGGAGTTCAAGTCCAGCCTGGGCTTTAGAGTAAGACTTGTCTGAAAAAAAGTCAGACCTTATTCCCTTACGGTTAGTGTATTTTTTCAGAGATGTCTTTGAGCAAAATATTATTCTGAAGTTAACCATGGAGATGTACCTTTACAGTTTCCAGAGCAGTGCTTGATACTGTACTTAAACCTGAAGGTTAGACTGTTTCTTCAAGATGATTTCTTTGGGCTGGGCATGGTAGTTTTCTCCTTTAATCCCAGCACTCAGGAAGCAGAGGCAGGTGGATCTCTTGTGAGTGTAAGGCCAACTTGGTCCACATAATAAGTTCCAGGCCATAGTGAGAACCTGTCTTTAAAAAAAGAAAATTCTTTTTTTGTTCTTCTTTTCTTTTTTTTTTTTTTAAGATTGTCTCATGTAGCCCAGGCTGGACTTGACTTTGCTTTGTCACTGAGGATGTCCTTTAACTTCTGATCTGCCTGCCTCTGCTTCCAATTCTGGGATAACACGTATGCCTCACCATGCCTAGCTGAAACTCTTAATGCTACCATCAGTTTTTGGAGTTACTGTATCTTAGAACTTGATATACTACATAAGTACATTTTTATTTTTCCAGTCACACCCTGAGAAAGTTGTTTTGTTTTTGTGGCTTTTGTGTTGAGTCTGAGTCTTCACTATGTAAGTCAGTAAGACTGGCCTGGAACTCTTGCTCCTCCTGCTACAACCTCCTAAGTGTTAGGATTACAGAGGTAATTTTTCTATATCAAAAGAACCATAGAATTGGAGTGAATTTGTAATACATGCATTTTTAATATAGTTGCTAAACTAACATGTAAAAATCTTTCTTTTTCAACTTGTCAAAAAATCAGTCTGCATCTCAGAAGACTCAGTCAAAAATCAAGTAAGTGTTTCTTTTTTATACAGCTAGTTTGACAGAAGACAGGCCCTTACTACCATATTATAAATGTTTTATAATTTTTAAAAATGTGTTATAGTCTTAAAAAATGTGTTTTAGTCTTATGAAATTTTAATTTTATGGCTGTCTACTAATTAGTATTAATGTTTAAGTAAATTCAAATAACTTCTTAGACCTTAGCTTGGTTCTATGTTGTGTTATCTTTCCATATATTAAAGAGAGCTTTAAATTGATCCTGTTACATGTGTAAATAAGTAGTAGGCTACACAAAATTGAAATTTGCTTTGCTTTTTTTTTTTTGTGGTGCCAGAGTTTGAACCATCAAGGCGCTGTGTAGGTGAACTATGCCCCTGTCTTCTGCCATGTCTTTTATAGTTGGAGTAATTCTTTTTTTTTTTAATCCTTTTGAGACAGGGTCTCCCAATAGCATGGACTCACTATGTAGACCAGGCTGTCCTCGAACTCAAGAGAGTTCCACCTGCCTCTGCCTCCCGAGTGCTGGGATTAAAGGCGTGTGCCACCATGCCTGGCTGGAGTAACTTTTTTAAATGGAATATTCTACATAGTTAAAAGTTAGTGTTGGGGCTGGAGAGATGGCTCAGCAGTTAAGAGCACTGACTGCTCTAGTAGAAGACCCGGGTTTGATTCCCAGCACCCACATGGCAGCTACAAACCATCCTTAACTCCAGTTCCAGGAGAATCAGAGGCCCTCTTCAGCCGATTGCTTCATTTTTTTGAGCTTGTGTTCTTATCTGTTTTTAAAAAAAGGGATAAAAGTGTTTACTTCATCTTAGTATTATGTGGAAATAAGAGTATGAAACTTTTGGTGATGTATATAACTGGGAACTGTTGAGTAATTTTCATCTTTAATATTAGCTTAAACACAATACTATTGAAAAATTAAGTTTTTTAAGTCTACTGGAAAGGTTTAGCCATCATCTGTCTGCCTTACTGTTTTCTTCCGTTGGTATAGATAATAGAAATTCAGTTACATAAAATTATTTCTGAGTTAACAGCTGCTTTGTTATTTTGTTCCTCAAGGTGGAGCTGTTGTTACTTATCAGACCATTATTTTGACAAATAACTTTAAGAACATTAGAAGTTGCATTAAGGATGTTTTCTTTTTAAATAGGTATGACTGGTATCAAACAGAATCTCAAGTAATCATTACACTTATGATCAAGAATGTTCAGAAGAATGATGTAAATGTGGAATTTTCAGAAAAAGAGGTAGACTTTGAATCATATTTTATATGAAGGCTAAATACTATTGCAAATATAATGTATGTAGAATAATTTATACCAGTTTATTTCATTCCATTTCTTCCTGGGATGTTATGGAAACTACTGAATCAAATCTGAAGCATCACTTTTGACTTTGATTATTTTAAATTTTGAAGTACCTGCTGTACACTCTTATCTGGATGTGCATTTGTATCTGGATGTGCTTTTGTTAGTTTGTATTAAGACAGAATCATGCCCTGTAGCTATGGCTGGCCTTGAGGTTGCGGCAATCCTCCCTCTGCCTCTGGAGTGCAAGGATACAGGCTTACACCACCATACCTGGCTTATGTGCATTTTCTGTCAGATTTGGAACATTAAACAGAACTAGGTTGCCATTAGTAACTTACTGATAGACGTTTTGAGTTGTATTTGACTTAGCTATATGTATTCTAAAATGAGTATGATTTAGTAACTGTGTTTCTTAGTATTCAGTGTAGGACTTCATCATGGGTATTCAAGACCAGTAGTGTGGTATAATTATATTTTTACACATGAATTTTTTTTTTTTTTTTGCTGTGGGCTGTATCATTCTGCTCTTCTGTTTTCTTGGGATTTGAATGTTAAGTATATGAAATTAAATATGTAATTAGTATTATGCAACATTTTTTTCTGCATTTAGTTAAATATATGAGAATTCAAATGAGAGGTGCCACATGAAAAAGATTATTTTGAGTCCTTAAATCTGATATTCTAGGGCCTGTGAACTGGCTTAGTGAATAAAGGTGCTTGCTGCCCAGCATGATGATCTGAGTTGGATCATTGGGTCCCATATGGTGGAAGGAGAGATCAGATTCCTGCGAGTTTTCTTCTGACCCCCCCTTATACATGCCATGGCACACATGTGCCCACACATATACTAAATTAAAAATTGATATTTTAGCTGGGCGTGGTGGTGCACGCCTTTAATCCCAGCACTAGGGAGGCAGAGGCAGGCGGATCTCTGTGAGTTCAAGGCCAGCCTGGTCTACGTAGTGAGTTCCAGGACAGCTGGGACTGCAGGGAGACCCTGTCTCAAAAAGACCAAAAAAAAAAAAAAATTGATATTTTATGTAAAGTACTTAATCTAGGACCTTGCCAAAATTCTATATTTAGTTTAAATACTTAACCTTTTGTTATATATAAACATAAATTTACAGAATATGATACTTTGTTTTCATTAGTTGTCTGCTTTGGTGAAACTTCCTTCTGGAGACGATTACAATTTGAAACTGAGATTGCTTCATCCTATAATACCAGAACAGAGCACATTTAAAGTACTTTCAACAAAGGTAAGCAAATTATAAAGGGTTGTCACTAGTAATATTTTCAAGGCAAAGAAGTACCAGTGAACTAATCATGCATGTATAATGAGTTTGTAACTCTTTTTCGCCCCAGTGTTTAGGAATCAAGGCTGGGGCGGGGTGGGGGCATCAAGTGGTCTGTAAAGAAGCTATATTCTCAGCCCTGATGTCTCTGAGTTAAAAAGAGATAGGTCAATAAGAACAGTAATTTTTTTCTACGTTTTTAAATAAAATTTTAAAATTCGGGTGTTTTTTTGTGTGTGTGTGTGTGTGTGTGTGTGTTGGGGGTGCTTGGTGCTTGCTTGTGTGGCCGTCGGATAAAGGACAATTTGTAGGAGTTGATTCTCTTCCACATATGGGTCCTGGGGATTGAACTCAGGCTTGGTGACAAGTGTCTCTATTGGCCAAACCATCTCACTGATGAAGAACATTATTTTTGAGTATCAGGGTTTTTGTTCTTTTTCTTTTTCTTTTTTTTTAATTTGGTTTTTATTTTTGGTACAATGGATGTAATAATCCACTTAGCTTGCATGGTGCTTGTTAACATAGTTTAGTACTTTTAACAAAGCTTAATACTTTTACACAAACATTTCTTTTTAATAATGCAGTCTTTTATTTGTGTGTGTGTGTGTGTGTGTGTGTGTGCATGCACGTGCATGTGCGTGCACATTGCATTCAGGTATGCTAGCCCATTCATGAGCGTGTGGAGGCCAGAGGTTGATGTCAGATATCTTTTTCTATTGCTCTTAGTTTTTAAGGTAGAATTTTTAAATACATTTTAAATTAAATTTTTGTGTATTTTATATACAACATTGATTATTTTTATATCCCCTCCCCTATCCTACCCTCCTGTATCCTGACCTTCCCATAGCCCCTTCACTGGATTTCATGCATTCTGTCATTTATGTTAAGGCCTGTCTAATCAAGTTAGTGTACCCAGACATCCCTCAGTGCAAAGTCATCCATTGGGGCCTAGTGAGCCTGTTTAGTGTCCCTTTCTTAAAGAACATCAACTCTCCCTCACTCAACAGTAATCATCTGCCAATTGTTCTTCAGTTAAGATTGGGGCTTGCTGCCCATTTCCCTAGATCTGTGCTGGGTTTTTGTCTTCTTGAGTTTGCATAGCTCTTGTGCATGCTGACACTATTGCTATAGGTTCATATGAGCAAGGTCCCAGGTGCCTGTCAGACTCTTGTCTCCATATGGTCATGCATTTCCTCCTCTGGCTCTTAGAATCTTCTACCTCTTTTGCAATGGTCCCTGAGCCCTGGGTGGGTGAAGTTTAATATAGGAGTCCTGTCCAAGGACCCGTACTCTTCAGTCTCTTGTTCTCTATGCTTTGGCTATTTGTGGCCTTTTGTGATCACTGCTCTCTGTTGCATGAAGGAGCTTTGTTGATGAGAGTTGAGAGATGCATTAGTTTTCTCTCTACCTCTTGTTCCACTATGTTCCATGAGCTTTAGGTATAGAGGTTCCATTGTAGTTGGAAGGGCCCTTGGAATCCCCTGGAACTGCAGTTACGGACGGTTGTTACCTGCCATGTGGGTGCTGAGAACTCATCCCAGGTCCTCTGCAAGAGCAGCACTGGGCCATCTCTGGACCTGGAACTCTCTGTTAGAGCTACACTGGCTGGCCAGTGAGCTATTGGAATCTGCCTGTCTCTACCAAACTCTGGGGTTATATAGACATGAGACATAGCCACCTTTTACATGAGTGCAGGGATCTGAGCTCAGATCCTCATGCTTGCAGAGCAAGCACTTTACCCACTTAGCCATCTCCCCAGCCTTCAAGTCAGTCTCTTCCTAAGATTTGATAGTGTCCATGTCTCTTCTCATGAATTTGTTAGTTTGGTCTCTTTTGCTGTGTAGATCTTTTATCTTGAAATTGAAAAAAACAAACCACTGAGGCCTTTAGTCCTAGCACTCAGGAAGCAGAAGCAGGTAGATCTCTATGAGCCAGCCTGTTCCTGACTGGCCTAGAATTTGCTATGTTTCTACATAGAAACTGCATAGTGATACCCTGTCTCCAAAACAAGGGAATAAAAATTGATAAGGATGAGAGCCGGGCATGGTGGTGCACGCCTTTAATCCCAGTACTCGGGAGGCAGAGGCAGGCGGATCTCTGTGAGTTCAAGGCCAGCCTGGTCTACTTAGTTCCAGGAAGCTGGGGCTACAGGGAGACCCTGTCTCAAAAAG
>NW_008356676.1:3215213-3273992 GCF_000622305.1 Nannospalax galili
GTCAGTGCTCTTAACCACTGGACCATCTCTCTTCCCCTTGCTTTTTTTGTTTTTTTTTTTTTTTTTAAGTTGAATTTAGGTTACTTTAGTAAGATTGTATTTCAGTTATAGTTTGAGTATATAATTTAGATTCTTCAAAGATGTAGGTATAGTATAATTTAGTAGAGAAAATAAAGAATTGGACATAAAAACTTCTGGATATAATAGCTTGCACCTATAATCTAGCACTTGAGAGGCTGAGATAGGATTGCTCTGAGTTCAAGGCCAGCCTGGGCTACAGAGTGATTTTCAGGTTAGCGTGGAACACCCTTTAAAAAAAGATAGAAGAATACATAGAAAATTTTAAAATGTGACTGTTTGCCCTGTGAACTAAGTCTAATCACAAAATAACTGTACAACTAAAAAAATGAAGTCTGTGGGCTTTAAATCTTGAAATTCTTTCAGCTGTGAAACTATAAAGGTAGATCATGAATGAGTATGAGAATGATTATGTTAGGTAGATTTTTTCCTTTACCTTTTTATTTATTTTTATTATTTTATTATTTATTTTTTGGTCTTTATTTTTTGAGACAGGGTCTCCCCACAGCCCTAGCTGGCCTGGAACTCACTATGTAGACCAGGCTGGCCTTGAACTCACAGAGATCTGCCTGCCTCTGCCTTCTGAGTTCTGGATTAAAGGCGTGTGTCACCATGCCTGGCTTTTTTTTTTTTTTTTTTTTTTTTCTTTTTCTGGTCTTTTTCAGACAGGGTCTCTCGGTAGTTCCAGCAGGCCCGGAACTCAGTGTAGACCAGGCTGTTCTCACAGAGATCTCAAATGGGCCAGTGCTGCACAAACATTGGATTCATTATGTATTTGATTCTGAATTAATTTTGGGTTATGTGTTCAGAAACCTTTTACTGTTGCTAGATTTTTTTGTGTCTCCCACATTCAGTTATGAAACTCGATATGGGATAGTGTGATTTATAGTTCTAAGAAGCTGTGTTCGGAAGGATGGTTATTTTCCTTGTTCTAACCCTGAAATCTCCAAACTACTATATTTTACAGGAAATAAATTGAAAGAGGTTTTTTTTTTTTTTTTTTTTTTTTTTTTTTTTTTTTTTAAAAAAAAAAAAAAAAAAAAAAAAAAAAAGAGGACGATAAATCTTTCACTGTGAGGACAGAAGAGGCCATCGGATCCCCTGGGACTGGAGTTTCAGACAGTTGTTAGTTGCCATGTGGGTGCTGGGATTTGAACCCAGGTCTTCTGCAAGAACAACCAGTGCTCTTAACTGCTGAGCCATCTCTCCAGCCCCGAAAGAGGTTTTTAAAATTACTTATCTTTAGGGAAAGAAATGGCGAAATCTTTGAATTGTTTTTCTTTTCAAACGGCAGAGGGTGGTAGTGTTATAAAATACTGAAAACCAAATCAGGGTTATTAGGCTTTTATTCAGTCATAGCACTAAGTGGAAAGTACTCAGATAATTTGCTTTTCATGTATTCATGTGTCTTGACTCTGTAAACTGATCAAAAGATGCATTTTGTGAAGTGGAATGTAGTTAAGAGATTCTATAAGATCTGTGGTTTCAAGGATTTTTTGTCTATCTATCTATCTATCTATCTATCTATCTATCTATCTATCTTGTGTGTGGGGGGGTGCAGTGATCAGAGGACAGCTTTCAGGAGTCAGTTCCCTGCCCAAATAGTGTAGAACCTGGAATTGAATTCAGGTCATCAACGCCTGGCAGTAAACGTGTATAGCTGCTTAGTTGTCTGGCTGCCCCAAGATCTGTGGTTTAGAAAGGGTTATTTCTTCTAGGTGGCTTTTTTTTCTTTCTTTTTTCTTTTTTTTTTACTTGTTATTTAGAGTCTCACTCTGCAGCCTAGGCTGACCTGGAACTCATCATGTTACCCAGGCTGGCCTCCAGCCCTTGTTGATCCTTCTGTTTTAGCCTCCCAAGTGCTGGGATTACAGCATGAGCTGCCCTGTGGAGCTCTTAATTCTTTGTTTTTAGGCAAATACCCCCTACCCTCTCCAACCTCTGTTTCTTTGTTTTTGAGAATCCTGTTTTTCCTCTACCTTCAAGGTTGAATGAGTGTTGAATATCCATATTTTGCATTATTCATTTGTGTGAAATATAATTTGTAATGAAAATAGGAAGAGGTAGGACCTTTAAACAAAGAAATAGCATTTAGCTAAATATTTTGTAATGTTTCTGTTTTTCTGAGACAAAATTAATGTTTTCCATTTAAGAAAAAAAGTATGTTTTTTGCATCAAGAATTTCGTATAATGTGTTTTGATCATATTCCAGTCCCCTCCACCATCTCTACCCTTCACTTTTCCAGAGATGGCCCAACAATTAAGTGCACTGGCTTCTCTTGTAGAGGACCTGGGTTCAATTCCTGGCACCTACATGGCAGCTAACAACAATCCGTAACTCCAGTTCCAGGGGATTACAGTGGCCCTTCTGGCCTCCACAGGCATTGCATACCTGGTGCACTTACATACATGCAGAGAAAGCACTCATACACATAATTTTTTTCCAGGATGGTAAGGTGTGGTCTTGACTTTAACTGAGTTCCTGGATCCACAAGTTGTATATCTTGGAATATATTCTTGCTCTCATTTCTATTAATGATTTTTTTTTTTTTGTCTGAGACAGGGTCTCCTATAGCCCCAGCTGACCTGGAACTCCCTATGTAGACCAGGCTGGCCTTGAACTCAGAGAGATACACCTGCCTCTGCCTCCCAAGTGCAGGGATTAGAGGCTTGCGCCACCACGCCCAGCTCATAATATTTTTTGGAGAGTGCGTAGTTAGGATCTCACATAGCACAGGCTTGTCTCATACTTGGAATCTTGCTAAGTGCTGGGATTACAGGCTTGCACTACTGTTCCCAGATCCATACACAAAAAGGGAGAGTTTTAGTAAATGCAGTATAGATGACTTTGTAGACCTAGCCACTTATGGCCAATTTTTTATTGCCCTTAGCTATCCTTCAGCAAAATACTTGATTGTATGCAAATATTATAACTTATCTAGGTCCATGTTGAAATGTAATAGCTAAGTGTTTTGACTATTATCATATACCAGGAACTGTACTGAGTCATGTCATGAAGTTCTTAGGATCATTGCATGGTATACTTTTAAAATTTAAAAAATTTTTTGCCAATGATTGTTTTACCTGCCTGTTTGTAAGTGCACCATGTACATGCAGTGCCCCAAGAGGCCACAAGAGGGCATTGGATCCTGTAGAACTGGAGTTATTGATGGTTGTTAGCTGCTATGTTGGGTTCTGGGCACCAAACCCAGATCTCTGCAACAACAGCCAGTGCTCTTAACTGCTTAGTCATCTCTCCAGCCCCTGGTGTATGTATTTTTTGTCTGCAGTTCAGAGATAAACTAATCCAGACACTAATTTGTTCAGGTTTTTCCAAATGATTATGCTACTGATGAAGATTCTACCCAAAGTGATCTGCAGATTTAATACAGTCCTCATTAAAATATCAAGATAGTGATGATAGCCTTCAGGTGCTTGTTATTGGCCAGTCGTAGTACTGCATTCTTTTGAAATTTTTTTTATTTTTTGTGTATGAGTGTATTGCCTGCATGTGTTTACAGAGGTCAGAAGAGGGCATTGGATCCCCTAGAACTGGAGTTATGAATGGTTGTTATCTGCCATGTAGGTGCTGGGAATCAAACCTGGGTCCTCTGCAAGAGCAGTCAATACTCTTTAACTGCTGAGCCACCTCTCCAACCCCACTCTTTTTACACAGTCTCCTTGAATTCTCATGAGAGCCCTAAGTGAAGTGGGCCTCCTTTTTTCCCACTTCCTGGGAGAAACTGAGGCTTACTGATAACATTGTTTGCTTATAGTTAACTTCAATAAATGGTGCTTATTTGTGACTCTAATTACACAAGTGATTCTTTTGGCTTTGTTTTCAATCCCTAGTTATTTTTGAGGAAGTAAAAATTTTAACAAGTTATTCTATGTCTTGCCTTCATTTTTCTTAAATGTAGATCGTAGGACTGGGTGATTGATTCAGTGGGTAAGGCACCTACAAGACACACATGAGTGAGGACCCAAGTCCTAGAACCTACATAAATAAAGCCAGGGGGGTGTGGGGACCTGCCTGTGATTCCAGCACACAGAAGGTAGAGACAGGGAATCCCCAGAGCAAGCTGAGCCTCACTTACATCATTACTTGCTTATATTTAGCACCTGTTTGTGACTAATTACATAGACCAGTCAAAATGCTTAACTTTGTGGTTAGTGAGACACCCTGTCTCAATAACAATGGTAAGAGAAGGATAAAGACACTCAACATCAACCTTGGACCTAAACACACACATGCAAACACACATGCACCCATTCATGTACTACACCCAAATGAAACAGGGATAGTAATCTTTTGTAGGGTGGTTCTCTTACATAAGATGGCATATGTAAAACAACACATAAAATATGTAGTCATTGAAGAGTAAGTTGGAGAAGTATATAAGAAAGTGAGAGAGTAATAACTTCTATGGCAGATGACATGAAGATATCCTTCCCACTGTGTGGCTCTCTTTCACTGAACACGATGACATTTTAGTGTACTTCCAGATTCTGAGTAGTTGTTTCCCAGCATGTATGATGTACACTGGGAATTTGTTGTTGTAACTTAATGTCTCTTTAAGAAGAGTAATAGAAAATAAGGATTTTGGTGGTTAATAAAAGATAAAATAATGGAGAAAAGAACCAAACCTTTGTCCTGTATACCAACAGATTGCCCAACTCAGTCTAGGCACTTAGTAAATATTAAAATTAAGCAGTTAGATGGGAAGGGGAGAACTGACTTCTACAAGTTGTTATCTGACTTTTACATGCCTGCTTTGGTACATTCCTTCCTCCCCCCAGGTAAGTAAAAAATGTAAAAAAAATGATTGTTAGATGATTTGAGTGTAAGAGTGAAGGTAGATTTTTCTGTCTGGTCTCAGAAAGACTAAAGTACTGCTCTAACAGCAAAGGGATTTGGTGTGCTGATTAATTCTGCCAAGAACTGAGTATGAGAACACTGGGAAGGCTGCATTCTGAAGAGTAAGGAACAGTTGTTAAATACTGCAGCCACGAAGCAAATGATTCTCAAAAATTTTCCAGGAAACAGCCACAGCACTTTAGGCTCTGGGAAAGGTCCTTCCCCAAGTTTGTAGCATTGAGTAGGGTCTTAGCACTTCTTAAGAAGGCAGTGCCTAGATGTCGTGATCGCTTAGGACTTACAGTGGTATAAGTGTCTTTTATTGAGAAAAATTAATGCATTTTCTATTACATAGCAGAGTCCTCAGAGGTAGTTTAAATTGTAGGAGCTGATGACCAAGCACAGTATGGATTCTTACTAATAACCTGTAGATAATGCTTTAGGATGGTGTCTTGAAAGCCTTCCCTGTGTACTTGAGAAGAATACTTAAGCCATATATATATATATCTGCTGGCCTGGAACTTGCTTATGTAGACCAGGCTGCCTTTGCCTCCAGGTTCTGGGATTAAAGGTGTGTGCCACCAGGCCTGGCTTAAACTTCATTTTTAAAAGCATGCAAGCATTAAAAGTGTGAAGTATTAAAGGGAATTCACAGAAAATTAGTCCTTTCCTCTTTTTAACCTTATTAAAAGCTGTTTAAAACAATTTATTACATGCTGTTTTAATGACTGGATTAAACATTTCAAGTTCGGGTCAACTCATCTCAGTTGAGACAGGTTGTTGCTAAGAGCTGTGACTTTGACTTTATAACACTTCTTTGTTCATCCTGCACAATTACTAAGGTTAGGGTGGCTTTCAGTAAGTTGGAGTGCTATATGTATGCTGCTGTTCAGGTTAAATGAGACTATGAGACAGTTTGTAGCACATGAACTTGAACATTCGTTCAAGCTGGGCTTGGATGGAATCCCTTCTTTGCTCTATCAGTTTCCTATCTATTTGGTGTGAGCAGATGTTTATGTCTTCCCAGCAAAATCATACAACACAGTAATAAGGGTGAATTCTAGAGCCCAACCTTAATTAAAAGGTGATATTAGGAAAATAGTCACAAGTTAACTTAGCATTCAGAAACTTTGTAGTCTGCCTTCTACCTCTTTTTCCATATGTAGTTTTTCCTGCTCTGACATATCCTGGACTTGAGGCAGATTGGTCCTCTATACTTTGTGATGCTGTGTCTTTTCATTCCCCATACCTCCATTTTAGGCCATTCCCTTTGCCTTTAGAGACTTACTCCATTTGTTTCCAAACAAGTCCACTCTTCAAAGACCTTCAAAATGTGTGAAACTTTCTTTATAGTGTTCTGTCCTAAACCTTTTCCCTGCCTTCTTTCACAGCAGCTCCCTACCACGGATATATGTATATGTATACACACATTTACATATACCTATTTGTATATTTTGAAACAAGATCTTGGCAGAATTGTCCAGGCTGGCCTTGAGCTTGTACTACATCTCAGGGCTAGCCTTGAACTTGCAAGCTTCCTGCTTCAGCCTCCTGAGTAGCTTGGGTTACTTACACACCTTCATTACCACACCAACTTTCATTTACTTCTATCTTATTTTTTTTCAAGTACCTAACTTCTAAATGGTCAGGGATGCACTAGTATTTTTAATGAATGATTACAAAATTGTCAGCATTAGTTGTATTATTTTTATGCAGTGGTGTAAGTTCCTCTAAAACAGGTTAGTGCCTGTGTGAGTGTAGTTCCTTGAGAACAAGATTTCTCAGAGGTAGCTTTACTGACATTGGCGCTGTGTGGATCTGTTGCAGGGGGTTGCCCTGTTCATTATAGGGTGTTTGGAAGTATCCCTTGGTCTCTTCTCACTAGGTGTCTGTATTTCTCTATCCCTAGTTTGTGACAAGCAGGGATATCTGCTGCTATTGCCATATGTATTCTAGGTGGTAGAACCATCCCTGTTTAAGAACACCACTAGAAAAGAAAAGTAAACCCTTCGATTTCAAGACTCTTTAAAACTATTTTATTTAGAGTATGTGGAGGTCAGAGTACAGCCTTTGGGAGTCTGTTCTCTCCTTCCACCATGTGAGTTCCAGGGATTGAACTCAGAACATCAGGCTTAGTGGCAAAGTACCTTTACCCACTGAGTCATCTCATCAGCCCAAGTTTCAGGACTCTTAATTATAGCTCATGTAATATGTGTGTTGCTTTTTGAAGAGTAAATTTTTAAGAGTAGAAACAAAGTAAATGTCTTATAATGCTTCAGATTTAACTTTGTATAATTTAAGCAAACTGTCAAAGACACTATTAATTCTTATAAAACTTTGATGACTGAGGAAAATTGCATTTTTACTGTTTTAGGTATTTTGCATTGATTGATGGATTTTTATTTGGTGTTTCCTCCAGATTGAGATTAAAATGAAAAAGCCAGAGGCTGTGAGATGGGAAAAGCTAGAGGGGCAAGGAGATGTACCCACACCAAAACAGTTCATAGCAGGTTTGTATTTGGTATTGCTGAGCTTTAAATTCATTGTGTAGTTGAAATGAAATAGTAATGAGCATCCTTCCTACTTTATGTTTTCAAGAAAAGATACATTGAGTATAGCAAAGTTATTCTAATTTTTAAAACTTAAATACACATGAATGGCAGCCAATGCCTAGTGGAGTTGGAATTGTTTACCACATCAGTTTGTGCCATTAGTTGAAGAAGCATATTGCTTATTTTTTCTTTCATTGTAAGTTAGTTTGCTCTGCTGATATATTTCCTCCTTTTTCCTATTCCTCTCCTTTATTCCTTTCTGTCTCTCCTACTGATGTCACCTCTAAATTTCTGGAATTTCAAGACATCACCAGAGTAAGGCATCTAGCCCATTTCTCCCTATCACTAATTTAAGAGATGGGCACAAAATGGTAAAGAGTGCCTATGGAAGGCCTGGAAGGGTGGAAAACTAGAGGTGATTATGTGACTTTTTGTTATATGACAAAAAGCAGAGGACAGGCAAGCATATACAATAAGCAGATGAGCATTTTTTTCTAATGGCATAATTAATTTGTAGGACCCTCTTAAAACTGCAACCCAAGATTATAGTTTGGTATAACATCCTTATTATTGAATAGGGAGAAATTTATTTTTGATCTGTTATTTAATGCTCTGATTTGATGACTGAAACAAGCTGACACTGTTTCTCAGCTATTTTGAAATTTTTACTACTTCTATAATAGAAAACACACTTGCTTGTGACAACTTTTAGAAAGTGAGTGTTCAACAGATTGTGTATGTATTAGGACTAATTTCACACATACATAGAAGTTACAAAAGTCAAAGTGTTTCTGGACTGTTCGTCCAGTGGTAGCATTTTAACTAGTCTGTAGCAAATTTAGCAGGGGTGGGGGAGGGAGACGGAGGGAGAATTGCAGATGATTTGTAGTTGATATTTCAAAGAGTAGATATTCTTTGGCCATCTCTTTAAACTGATGCCCAGAGATTTGGGACTGAGGTTTCTATAGTGTGCAGCTTTTTTACAACTTACTTTAAATGTAGTGTCTCACTCCTAACAGTAACCTCATGTAATAGGCAGCCCAGTATTATTTCTTCGGTTTTATAGGCTCAGAAAGTCTAAGCACCTTAAGATTTGTCTAGGACTAAAATGCAGGGCTACAGAGTATGGTCTGGTTCTTCTGGTAGCTCCATGTGTGATATTGCTTACATGATACATTTTCTGACTGTGGAGATGGTCTCTGCTGTCACAGGTATCTTTGCAGTGTTTGATAAAGTGAATGACTAAGGAACTTAGATTAACTCTTAGTAATTCACCTACTGTTTTCAAATACTAAAGTTTTTATGAGATTAAATATCAAGGGTTTTTTTTTTTTTTTTTTTTAAGTGTTACAGTTAGTAAGGTTTTTTCTAACAAGAATACCTTAGAGGTTTAAGATGTTCTCCCTCCTGTCCTGTTATGTTTTGTGATGAATTAATATGCTTGTCAGATTCCTGTGTATGGCAAGCTGGAGTCCGTAGATAAGGGCAAGTCACTTAACCTATCTGGGCCAGCTTTCTTATCTGTAAAATAGAGATTAAAACTTCTAGTCCCATTCTTCCTGGGAGTCAGCATTAGAATTAATTAAATCCATGTTGCCCAGGTTCTTAATTTATCATGGCATACATTTTTTGTTTTCCTTGGCTACCAGTGAAAATGTTCAAAGATAGGCTTTCCAGTACAGGGAAGGTACCAGTTCTTACTGGATATAGTTTTGTTTTGATGAAGGATGGACCCCCCCAAAAAAAGGTTTATTTATAGATTAAAAAGAAGGAATGGAAAAACAGAATGAATATGTAGTAGTTTTTCAACTATTAAGAAAAGTGATATAAAAAGGCATTACTGGCAAAGGAACATTTAGATTAGTATTACTGTACCCTAATGTGACAGGGAAATTTTGAGTCAGATTTTTTTTAAAGCACTGAAAGTTATGCCAACCAGTTCAGTAGCTGCTGGCTGTTGAGCACTTGAAATAGGATTAGTCTGCATTGAGATGAAAAGTGCATACCTGATTTTGAAGATGTGTATTTTTAAAAATATTTTATTTATTATTTTTATTTTTTATGTGTATGAGTGTATTGCCTGCATGTATGTGAATTTATCTGTTTTGTGCAATGCCGCGGAGGTCAGAAGAGGGCTTCAAATTCCCCTGGAACTGGAGTTAAGGACACTTCGTAGCCGCTATGTGGGTGCTGGGAATCAAGCCTGTGTCCTCTGCAAGAGCAGTCAGTGCTCTTAACCGCTGAGCCATCTCTCCAGCCCTGGAGATGCATATTTTAAAAAACGTGTTTTAGCTGGGCGTGGTGGCGCACGCCTTTAATCCCAGCACTTGGGAGGCAGAGGTAGGCGAATCGCTGAGTTCAAGGCCAGCCTGTTCTACATAGTAAGTTCCATGACAGCTGGGGCCATAGGGAGACCCTGTCTCAAAAAGACCAAAAAAAAAAAAAAGTGTTTTAATGTTTTCCTATTGACTTCATGTTGAAATAATTCTATTTTTTGCTGTGGTAGGTTAAAAAATACATTAAGAGACTGGTGACATGGCTCAGCAGATAAAGGCATTTGCCAAGCTCAACCGTGAGTTTGATCCCCAGGACCCACATGATGGAAGGAGAGAACCAGTTCCTGCAGTTTGTCCTCTGACCTCCATGTGGAAGTCATGATGTGCACACATGCACACACACACCACACACATACACAAATAAATAAATTAATGTAATTTTAAAAACTAAAGTGTATCTAATCTTAGTTCTTTCTCATCACATGCTGCTAGAACTATTAAAATCATGTATGCAGCTCACATTCATAGCCCTTATTATATTTTCGTTAGACAGTGAATAGCTGCCCTCAGGCCTGGTAGGTCATTTAGTTATTTTTTAGTTATCTATGTGCCTTGGTCTTAGCACAGCCCCGGTTTTTCCTTGAGCCTCAGGATCAGTAGCTTCTGCTTATTCAGATGTGCTTCTCAGATTCTGTTTGTTTTTTGTACTGTTGATGGGTTGTGTGTGGTTATTTTCAAATAACTGAATTAAGGTGTGGGTCAGTAAATGTATTTTTCAGGATTCAGGAATTCCTTAATATGTCCTATTAGAGTAATCTTAAGTTTTTTATTTGTGGAGGAGATGGAGTCTAACTCACTATGTGGCAGGTGATTTTATTTTCAGAGCCTTTGTATTCTGAAAGATTACATAAGTGTCTCAGAAAAGCTGCACTCTCAATAATAAAATCTTGAAAGACATTTTATAATGGGATGTGGTTATTATTTTTTTTTGGCAGTGTTTGGAGTTGAACCAAGAACCTTGCACATGCTAGGCAAGCATTCCACTACTGATCTACGTCCCCAGCCTCTTGGTCTTTTTTGAGACAGGGTCTCCCTGTAGCCCCTGCTGACTTGGAACTTGCTGTATAGCCCAGCTGGCCTTGAACTCACAGAGATCCACCTGCCTCTGCCTCCCAAGTTCTGGGATTAAAGGTGTGCACCACCATGCCCAGCATGAAGCATCTTTGTGTGTGTGTGTGTGTGTGTGTGTGTGTGTGTGTGTGTGTGTGTGGGTCTGTATTTAAATTTTTTTGTGTTCTGTTTTTTCTCTCTTTTTATATCTTTTCTCGCTTGCGTATAAAAAATATTGGGGGCAGCATAATTATTTGTACTGTCTTTTAACTCTTACTTTGTAAATCTTGGCTTCCGTTTAAAAAAAAATTGGGGCATGCATGCCATTCATGCATGTGGAGTTAGAGGACAGCACTGGAGGTCTTCCACCTTTTGTGTGTTCTGGGGATTGAACTGAGGTTGTCAAAAACCCGAGCACTTTTACCTGCTCAGCCATCTTGTCAGTCCTTTTTTAACTTTTCTTTTTCTTCCCTCCCTATCTTTCCTTCATTCTTTCCTATTTTTTTTCCTTGAGACAATTCTCATGTAGTCCATTCTAACTTCAGATGTACCACATAGTCCAGACTACAAACTTAGTTCTTCCTGCCTCACCCTCCTGACTGATTTTTCTCTCAACATAAATGTTTCTGTAAGCTGAGCGTGGTGGTGCACACCTTTAATCCCAGCACTTGGGAGTCAGAGGCAGGTGGATCTCTGTGAGATGGAGGCCTGGTCTACAAAGTGAGTTCTAGGCCAGTTGGGGCTCCAGGGAGACCCTGTCTCAAAAAAACAAAACAAAGTTTCGGTATACTTAACTCAGCTTCCCCTGTGGTTAGTATAAATAATTTGCTTTTAATCTAGCCTTGTATAATGAATGTATCAAAAGTGTACACCTTGGAGCTAGAGAGATGACTCAGCCATTAAGAGTATGTACTGTTCTTGTAGAGGACCCAAGTTCAGCTCCCAGCATCCATGTCAGGCAGCTCACAACTACCTATAATTCCAGCTTTGTATTCCTTGGCTACCTGCACTCACTTGCATATACCATGCCCTCCCATAACACATATACCAATAATTAAAAATAAAAATAAAATCCTTTTACAAAGTACACTTTATTGAGTTATTTTGCTTAAGGAAAATTCTAGATTTTGCATTATGCTAATTGATTGTTTTAGAAATGTAAATCAAGATTATTGGTGTATGTATCAAAAAGATACATACTGAAAACTTGAAATTCAGTGCCCTAAACTACTTGCTAAGATGTGCTGTACACCATGGTCATAGCATTTAACATATTCTTGACGTAATCAAAGCATGGTGATTAATCACTTCTGCCTTTTTACTTCATAGATGTAAAGAACCTATATCCATCATCATCTCATTATACAAGAAATTGGGATAAATTGGTTGGTGAGATCAAAGAAGAAGAAAAGAATGAGAAGCTGGAGGGTGACGCAGCTTTAAACAAATTATTTCAGCAGATCTATTCAGATGGTTCTGATGAAGTAAAACGTGCCATGAACAAATCATTTGTAAGAATTTAAACATTTTCTTTAACTATGATGGGAGTAGATTTTAGACATTTAAGGAAAAAAATAAGTAGTTCATTTGAGACCAAACTGTATGTGCTGTATAACTGGGAGACTTTTGTATAGACTGACTGAACATTTCTTCTTGTTTTAAACTTAGAGTAACTGTTGAAGAAGTCCAAAACTCGTGGAAGAGATGAGAAAAAAGTGGTTTATTGTAACTCATTTATGAATTAGAGGTTCGAAGGCCAAGGCAAGCCAAGATTACAGTGATAGGGAATTACTATAGCTGAATCTCTCACAGTAGCTTAATGAGCTTCCATTGTTTATATCTTCTAAAATCATCCATTGTCTTTTTGT
The DNA here is from genome assembly GCF_000622305.1 of Nannospalax galili. NCBI lineage: Eukaryota > Metazoa > Chordata > Mammalia > Rodentia > Spalacidae > Nannospalax > Nannospalax galili. The sequence goes on from NW_008356676.1 coordinate 3,227,956, forward strand.
TAGAGATGACAAACATAGAAGGGAAATTTCTAGAACAGTGTATGGCTATTAGTGTACATTTACTTTCACTGGTTTAATTTCTCGATTAAGAAACTTTAGGTTTTGTAGAACAGCATGAATGCCCCCAGAAGTATGACTCCAGTTCATCACTGTAGAACTAGGTAGATTTTCAGACTTAAAAAATTAATTATTTTACATTATGAATACATTTCTTGGTGTATGTAAGTACACCTGTGTTGTGTAGTGCACATGGAGGTCAGAAGGGAGCGTCAGATCCCCTGGAACTGGAGTTACAGATAGTTGTCAGCCACCGTGTAGGTGCTGGGAATTGAACCTGGATCCCTCTGCAAAAGCAGCCAGCACTCTTAACCACTGAGCGATCTCTCCAGCCCCTGATCCTCTTGCCTCCATCTTCTAGGTACCGAGATTATAGATGTGTGCTACTCTGCCCAGCCATTATTTTTCTTGAAGATGTAATTATTTGAATTTTACTAGAGAAATATGTCTACTCACTCTTCCCAGACAGGAAAGCCGTACTCACTATTGACTTTAAAAAGTGTGCTAGATAGAATAGCAGTGAGTCACATCAGAGAGGCATTACAGAATCTATATCCCTTTCTATACCAAAACTTTGATATGAGCCATGTTATATGAACGTTGTCTGTTGACCTAAAATATACTGAACACTTGCTTCTGCCTTTGTGGGAAAACAAAATAGACTTTGTCCTCTATGGTCAATGTATAAAATGAGAGCGAAATGTTAAATTGTACTATATACTATGAAGAGAAAGGAGGAAAATAAGTGTCATTAGTGACTGTGACCAGGTTGTAGACTAAATTCACTTCTGTGAATTTTATAACAGGGTCCTCTTGGGGTGGTTTATTTTACAGACTTGTCACATTTAATTCAGTCGTTTTGTTTGAGGTCTACTCTGTGCCAGCCACCTTCACTTAGAACTACAGTATAAGCACATTAAGCTCTCTGTGCACAGGTTCCACATCTGTGGGTTCAGCTAACTTGTGATTTGAAAGTATTAGGTGGGAAGTTTTATTTGTATTGAATATATAGTATACAGACGTTTTACTTGTCGTCCCTTAAATAAGACAGCATGACAGGTACCTGTCTCAGAGTATTGGATATTGTAAGTACTCTAGCGGTGATTTGAAGAATTTTGTAGGTCCTCTGCAAATTCTGCACTGTTTTATATAAGACTTGAAGTACCTGCAGATTTTGCTGTGTGTTGAGGCAGGTATATGCCTAGAATTTCTATAGATATCACCAAGGAACAATTATATTGGTAAAATATATTCTGTGGCTTTGAAGAGGTGTTTTCTTTTAGGAAGCAAACTCTTAGGTGGGTGTGATGGTAGTGCATACCTGTAATCCTAGTACTTGAGATGCTGAGGCAGGAAGATTGTTGTATAGTTTTTTAAATATGTATATTTTATTTACTATTTTTATTTTATGTGTATGAGTGTATTGCTTGCATATAGATAGGTGCACCCATGTTGTACGATGCCCATGGATGTCAGAAGAGGGCATCGGATCCCCTAGAAATGGAGTTACAGAAGGTTCTTAGCTGCCATGTGGGTACTGGGGATAGAACCCGGGTCCTCTGCAAGAGCAGCAAATGCTCTAAACTGCCTGAGCCAACTCTCCAGCTCTGATTGTGAGTTTTAAGGTCACTCTGGGCTACATGGCAAGACTGTCTCAAAAACAAACAAAAGGGGCTGGGGAGATGGCTCAGCAGTTAAGAGCACTGACTGCTCTTGAGAGGACCTGGGTTTGATTCCCAGCACCCACATGGTAGCTAACAACAGTTCATAACTCCAGTTTCAGGAGATCTGATGCCCTCTCCGAGGGCATCGCACTACATGGGTGCACTTACATGCAGGCGATACACTCATACAAGAAAAATAATAAAATACTTTAAAAAAGAGAAAAGGAGGCAGATCCTTAAATCCAAAGGTACAATGCATGTTTATGGTAGTCATGCTCATATAGATAACAGATTCTGTAGGAGTAGAACTTGATAATTAAGAGTCATTAGACTGATGAGATGGCTTAGGTAGGGGTGCTTGCTGCCAAGTCTGATCATCTGAGCTTCTGGCCTTGGGTGCCTCATGATCCCTCTAGTTATCCTCTTGACCTCTACATGTGCACCATGACATGCACATGCTCACACATGTGTGCATACTACACTAAATAAATGAATGAATGTAATTTTTAAAAACTATCAAAGCCACCAAGAGATGTTGACCTTCATGTTCGGAACATCACTAAAAATATATATATATATAAAAACTGGGATGTCGAATAGCACCCTATTCAGAGAAACTCACTTAAGAGAATTTAGCAGAGGGTAGGGGTTACTTTGAGCTTCTAATTCAGTAGAGTAGATAACTTTCTGTATTTGTAAGTAATTCAGGTGTGTGGGGGTTTTTTGGTTTTTTTCGTTTTGTTTTGTTTTGGGTTTTTTTTTGCTCTTTTTGAGATGAGGTCTTCCTATAGCCCCAGCTGGCCTGGAACTCTGTGTAGACCAGGCCAACCTCGAACTCACAATGATTCGCCTGCCCCTGCCTCCCAAGTGCTGGTATTAAAGGCGTGCATCTCCATACCCAACTCATAGATAATTATTTTTAAAAGACTTTAGGTTTCAGTAATTCACACCATACTCTGCTGGGATCCAAGTCTGTGAATTTTTACTGCAAGAAATATATGGAAGTATTGTTTCTTTAAGACACATTTATTTCTTAACACAGGGTATGTTCTGAGAAATGTGTTAGGTGATTTTCACTATTATGCAACATCATTGAATATATTATATAAATCTGGATAGTATAGATTAGTCACTTGATGTGGCCTCTTCTGTGTGTGTGTTGCTGGGGATTGAACCCAGAGCTTTGCACATGCCAAGCATGTGTTGTTATATGGACCTCTACCCCCAGCCTGATATGAACTCTTGACATAATCAAAAGTAAAGTGAACAGAAGTTTGAGATTCCTGCCAGTGTAACATGGACTGTTCTTTTATGGTAGACTTTTTTGGTGAATGTCCCAAAATACCAATAAAAAGTGTAGCTTAGTAAATACTTAAACTAGGAATATTTGCTGTCCGGTATTGTGTACTATATGTAATTATATGTGATATGCTTTTATATGACTGGCAGCACAACAGACTTGATTAAATCATCATCATCATAGACACTAGAGTGATGTGTTATGCTACGGATTGCACATCACTAGGCAACCAGAATTTCTTAGCTGGGTTATAATCTCATGGTATCACTATAGTAAGTACAGTTCATTATGTAGCACATGACCATATGAACATACTTATTGTTAGGTTGTGTATTCACTGGATGATAGATAGGTAACGAGTTCACTGGATTTTGACTTTGTTTACCTCTGTTGTTTGGCACAAGACAGATCATTAACTGTGGACCCTTAAAGTTCTATTTAATTGTCATAGAAAGTTTATTTTGCCCGGCTTTTACTATTTTCAAAAAAGATTACATCACTTTCTTTGGTAGCCAATTTTATTTCCATTTGATGCTTGTTTTTCCACATGATATCTCTGTACTGATAGCAGAATGCATGGTCCTTAATATGGGAGAGTATGTATACATGATGTTTCTACCTAGTTACTCCAGAATTTCCTTGTCAGATTTCTTGTAACTTGTTAACTTCTCTGGAAAACCCAAGAGGAAATAAAAATACTGGTTTGGGTTTATGTTGAGCTCTTTGTAATAGCCTGTTTTGGGGAGTTGATATTTAGTCCATTTTAAGGAAATATACTCTACTTTGATTAATATAATCCAGGAATTAATCTTTATTTTTAAAATTTTTTTATTACAGATGGAGTCTGGTGGTACAGTTTTGAGTACCAACTGGTCTGATGTAGGTAAAAGGAAAGTTGAAATCAATCCTCCTGATGATATGGAATGGAAAAAGTACTAAATAAATTTGCTATCACTGTATTGCATATGTTCACTAATGCCCATCGTGTATTGTATCACATTCTTGAATTTTGAACACTGAATACCTTTTTGAAAGATTATACCTCTTTACCTCTTTGTGCTTTAGAAATTATTTTCCTGCAAGTATTTTAGAGTCTAAGGAGAATGACGATCACATCTTTATCACTTCTGTCCTTAAGGACTTCACATGTACTAAAAGTGAATGAAGTATCTATCATTTGCTACTAGACAGATTAGTTCTGTCTAGTGATGGGAGTGGAGAAATTTTTAATGGCCTGTATCTTGGGTTATTGCCTTATTTTTGATGCAGTATTCTGTTAATTTATTCAACTTGGCAACTCTTGTTGAGCATAAAATCTTCAACCTCATTATTGTGTTTGCTTTTAAAGCTGCTTTTGAATGAAAGTTGTAAATACAGTTTTTCTATAAAGTTTGGTTTACCCTTTTCTTAAGTTTTTAATGAAAACATTGGGAAGTTATCACAGAGAATTCTCCCATTTAGTTTTTTATGAGATGTATTTGTAATTACACTGAAATTTTGGACCTACCTTCCAAATTCCTGAATAAAACATAGGTTCTTGAGTTTAACAGGTTCTTGAGTTTAACAGAATGCAAGTTTGACTTTGCTAAAGAGATGCTGTGAAGTTGAGACAAAGAACGATCTAGGAAAGCACACGTCCACTTAGGTGTTCACCAGGCCAGGATTCCCGGTCACAGCACTGGAGAGTTTGTTGTTTTAATAAGGGAAACCTCTGTTCATGAATCATCATGATTAGCTTGGTTTTAGTGGTACATATCACTTATGTTGAGAATGAATTAATGTGTTTATTTAATGTTTTGTACCTAAAATCTGTAGATACTTTGGGGATAGCAGAAATGAAAAGATCATTAATTTCAGAGTTTATAATGTAGCAGAGAAGGCCTACATTTAGGAAAAATGGAATGGTCAGATGATGAACTCAGTGTAAATACAGTTTTGAAACTGAAAAACAAATTCCAAGAATAGAATTCTTAAAGTCTGTTATGATGTATATGCCACGAGTGACTTGTAGATCTGGCATCATTTTCTGACTGTAGTTTTCTGAACCTTTAATGGCCTAGTGGCTGGTCTGTATTCTGTTAGATGGCACTGACATTTTTGTTGCAAGGCACTCCCCCTTATCTCCAGAGTTGATGGAAGTAAATGAGAGGCTGACGGTCACTCCAGCTGTGGAAGAACTAGGAATCCAGCTCCTTCCTTTTAGTCCTTTGGTATGAAATGAAGGAGTGAGTGGCAGTGGGTTGGTTCCAGATCTTTTGTTAACAGCTTGTGGAAGCTTGCTGGAGGGATTTTTGGGGGGTTGGGGGTGGTGGTAGGTTTCAGACAGTCTCATGTAGCCAAGTCTGGCCTTGAGCTTCTTATGACTTGATGTTGCATACTGCAGTTTTCTCTTGTCTTTTTGTCTGTATAGAACAACAAGCTACTGTCCTTGTTATTGAACACTAAAGGGAAAGGCAAATTAAGTTCTTGTTTGGTTGGATTTCTGAGTTTTCTCTTTTGGGAAACAAGATAGTGACTTCTGTTCTAGATCTTTTCTTTTCCTTCCCTCTTTCCCTCTTTCCTTTTCATTTTTTAATTTTCCAGACTGTGAATTTTATCTCTGGAAGTTCAGTTAGGTGATTTACATTTTCTGTGGAGCACAAGTGAAGGTACACTGGGGTTGTAGAGAGTACTAGAAAAATGATACATAACATCTTAGTGCCTGGGAACGGAAAAGGTCCAATCTCAAGGTCCAGATGCCCAGGACCATGTGTGAAGTTGAGAGCATAGCTGGCCATTAAGGGAGGTGGGATGTCCATTCCTGAGAAGCAATTCTCCAAAGAGGCAAAGCCTGGGACCTTGAAGGAGGGGGCTGTGGGGAATGCAGTCACTCAGAGAAGACTGAAATGGCTGCCCAACATTGCATTGGGAAGTCCTCCATCCTCCAGTGTGTTCCACCATCAGCCCAACACCGGAGGAATGTGGAACCTTATTTTCTGTCTCAGTGTACCTGTCAGTTGCCCTATCTTTCTAGACTTGTTCGTGTTTTGCAAGTTTTGTTTCTTCTAGTGTTCAACATTAGCTTTAAATTTACTGTTACCAGGGTTAAATTGACCCTCCTTTATGTATCTCATAAGTGGAATTACAGGCACACACTTCCGCACCTGGCTTGTTCCTTTGTCTGTCTGTCTGTCTTGCCATCTTTCCTTGAGATAAGATCTTTCTGTGTAGCCCAGGCTGGCTTGGTGTTCACTTACTTAGTCCAGGTTGCCTTGAATTTAAGACAACCCTCCTCCCTCAGTCTTCCGAGTGCTGGGATTACAGGCATGAAACACCACACCCTGCAGTAATGTTATGTTTTAAGGACAAGTTTCTTAATCCATGTTAACTTTTTTCTGATCTCTATAACTAGTTAATTGTTACTTCTCAGGATTGTAAGAGTTTAAGTTGTTACTCTAAAAAATATTGTAAGGCCAGGCATAGTGGCGCACACCTTTAATCCCAGCACTTGGAGGCAGAGGCAGGCGGATCTTTGTGAGTTTGAGGCCAGCCTGGTCTACATAGTGAGTTCCAGGACAGCTGGGGCTACAAGAGGAGACCCTGTCTCAAAAAGGACAAAAAAAATTGTGACCAAGCCGGGTGTGGTGATGCATACTTTTGTCAGCACTTGGGAGGCAGAGGCAGGCGGATTTCTGTGAGTTCAAGACCGGTCTGGTCTACATACTGAGTTCCAGGTCAGCTGGGGCTACAGGGAGAACTGTCTCAAAAAAGACCAAAAATTATATATATATATATGTATGTATATGACTGATTTTCTTTTTCCCCTTCAATCTTATTGAATGTTAGAATTCCTCCTAGGAGGGTAACAAGTCCTTTTCCTGCTATTTACAGACTTCAATGCCAATCAGAGTTTTTAGCCTCCTCTTAACCTCTTTATTATTCACCAGAACTCCAGCCACCTATGAACACGCTAGGCTTGGTGAACTTTGTCTTTAAAGGTCCGTATGACAAATACCTTAATCTTTGTGGACCACATATAGTCTCTTGCATATATTGTTCGGTTTTAGTTTGTAGACCTCTGCTCTCTGAATGTGTCATGTGTTTTCTTCTGTCCAACTTAGGCATTTCTCTACTGATAAGTCAAAACTGAGTTCAGATGCTACCAAAAAAAACAAAACAAAACAAAACCCAAACTCCTGTTTAATCTTACACTGCTTTCACTTTGTTTCAGTTATTTTGGGTTAATTTCTTAGGGTTGAGGCATTTTTGGATACTGTGACAGAATCACATCAAAACCACAGTGTCTCATGAGCATGTTTGAGAGTTCTGATCTATTCACTATTTTTCTTTTTTTAATTTAATCGAGACAAAATCTCACTATATAGCCTGGCTGGCCTGGAACTAGCTATATAAATCAGGCTGGCCTGGAATTCTTCCTAGTGCAAAGATTAAAGGCATGTGCCACCATACTCAGCCTATTCACTTTATCAAGCCACTGTGTTAACAGCTGACTCATTTTCCACTCATGTGACTGAGGCTGCTTTCCTCCTCCCCTTACCCCTACCCCCATGCCAGGGATCAAACCCATGTTAGACAAGTACTATACCAGTGAGCTACAACCTTGGCGCTGTGCCTAAGCTCGGTGGGACCAGTTTCCACCTTGTGTCTGCAGCACCTGGCACATGCAGAATTAGATGAATGGACAGACATATGTGTCTCTTCTCACTGCCTAGAATGCTCTCGTGTTCTTCTGTTCCTTGTTTAAATTCTCATTTAGAATGACAATAATCTTGTGAAATTTCCCACCCTCCTACAAGAATGCAGTATCATCACGTGGCAGCACCTTGTTTTGGCCTGTTTCACAGTGTCATATATTTGAGGGCTAGTTGCTTGTGTGTCTTGGTCAGTTATGATGTTGCTTCTTAAAGCACTGACTGCTCTTGCAGAGGACATGGGTTTGAGTCCCAGCACCCATATGGCGGCTAACAACCATCTGTAACTCCAGTTCCAGGGGATCTGATACCTTCTTATGACCTCCAAGGGCCTTGTACAACATAGGTGCACCTTCCTACAGGCAAGGAATATACCCATACACATCAAATAAAAATAAGTAAAATATTAAAAAACAAAAACACCAGGGCTGGAGGGATGGCTCAGTGGTTAAAAGCACTGGCTGCTCTTGGCAGAGGACCTGAGTTCTGTTCCCAGCACCCACATGGTAGCTAACTACTGTGTGTAACTGCAATTCCAGGAGAATCCAACACAATCTTCAGACCTGCAGGCATTGCACATCACAGATGCACTTACATCCAGGCAGTATACTCATGCACATAAAATAAAAATAATGAAGTATTAAAACGAAAACCAAGCAACTGATGGAATAGAAGGAAGTGAAGGGGTAAGTAGTACAGCCCTGGAGAGCTCTGAACAGCAGAATGCTATGGAAGTCCTAAGAGCTGGAGGCTGCCTGATAACGTTTACCACATGCTAAGGGGGCTGTGCAGCTAAACTGTGAGCAAGGGGGTCAAGGTTCCTCTGAGTAAAATGGGAGAACGAGGCCCATAGATGGCTGTGCAGGTGGTGTGGGTGACATTTTGGAACTTCGGCCAAGGTCTGTTACAGCTTAATATGAAATTCTTGTCCTCTGTGCTGACAAATTGTGCCAGTTACCAGGCTTTTAAGTTTTAACAATAAAAAATTGTAATTTTTATCAAATTGCCCATAACAGAGTAGTGAGGTTTACAGCTAGGTGCATCGGCCCTCTGCCTTCCCTCACCCCTGCTGTCCTCAGGTACCAGCTTTACAGATGCTCCATTCCACTCGTGTCATTGTCCACCTTCCGATCTGTGCATCAGCCTGAGCTGGCTACTTAGTAGGCATTCCCTCACCGTTTCTGTTTTATAGATCGCATATTTCATTTTTCCCTCTAAGTGTTGCTATATCCAAAAAAATTTCTGGAATCATGGTAAATGTTAGCATTTGGCAGAGGTAGACTAAAAACTGCAGTCTGTATATCTGTCAGGGAAGTCAGTGTTATTTTACTTTATTGTGAATACCCTGATGGTACAGATGTGAATTAATTTGTTATGGTATATGTAATGGGCTTAGGGAAGCCCTCAGTCTGAGTACTACTCTTATTCCTGCCTTTTGTTCTTTATACACCAAATTACAACCAATACCCTATTATTTGGGAGTTTTTGTTGTTGGGTTTTTTTTTTTTTTTTTTTTTTTTTTTTTTTTTTTTTTTTTTTTTTTTTTTGAGACGATCTCCTTGTTAGCCCCAGCTGGCCTGGAACTCACTGTGTAGATCAGGCTGGCCTTGAACTCACAGAGATCCACCTGCCTCAGCCTCCCGAGTGCTGGGATTAAAGGTGTATGCCAACCACACCTGGCCAGTACCCCATTATTTTAATCTTTGTTTCGAAAAATAATTTTTTGTGTTAAAATGTAAGTGCAGTTACATCAGAACAAACACTTGAGACAAAATTGAGTTAAATAGAATGGCTGGTTGTGAACAGGGACTTAAGAATAAATGTATAGGATTTTGTTCAACAGTCTTGTTAAAATCATATTCGCAGAGCATTTTTTTATGGGCCATCTGCCAAGATTAAAAAGGTAGCATTGGAACCTTTTACTCCCTTAATAATGTTTTTGCATTCTATGCCCTGTTAAGATGAGATCAAAAAGAAAGAAAAAAAATAAAAAACTGGAATTTTTGAACTGGAATAAATATTAAATACTGTTCAGTCCAAACTTTTATTTTGCAGGTACTTTTTTCTTTTTTTTGAGTCTTAAACGCTTTTCTTCATGGTTGTTCTTGAATCCAACTCACAGATAATTGATAGCATGTCAGAATCCCTAAAACTTAATGTAACTTGCCCTAATCATCTGACATCACAGTTGCTCAGAATATCAGGCAACTGAAATTGTAGAATTGGGCAGATGCTTTGTAAAATACTTAGGATAGGGTTCTCAAACCAAAGGATCACCTGGAAAGCTTGGGGTTTTGTTTTTAAATATAGACTTTGGCTTCTATCCTGAGATTTTGAATTTGTAAGTTTGGGATAGGGTCTAGTAAATCTGTATTTCTAATGAACTGAAGATTTTGAGGCAGGTGATCTTGAGAATGGCTTGACTTGAAGGAGTAAAGGAGAAAATAAAACAAGGTTGCATTAGTCATGTTTAATGCCTTCTAATAGATTTTAGAGATGTAAAAAGCACTTTGAAAGATTTACTTATTAACATAAAAATTCAAAGACAGGGCTAGGGATATATAGATTAGTGGTAGAGCACTTTCCTGGTGTACTTGAGGCCTTAGGTTCTGTTCCCAGTGCCACTTGGAAAAGGCAGAGTTGCCCAATGGTTATTTTGAACCTTGGGGCCTTAGGTTAAGCCATGTGTCTGGCACTGCAAATGATGGAAGAAAATCTACTGTTGGCAGTTGTAATGAAACATTGAGAATAGGGATTTGGGCAAGGCACTAGTTTATCACTACTGTGATAAGTCGAGCAGAGAATATTAGAATCCTGTATTCATAAAGGACCTTCCCATTGTACTGAGTCATAATGAGGCACCATTTCTTTCTTTAGCAACTGGAATATTCTCTGTTGCTGCCTGTATGACATGCATAGGTGCTCAGTGGTTATTTACAAACATGATGCTGCTGGAGGAGCATGAGAGAATGTGTGTTAATACATATCTTAGGGAGATCTTTTTTTACTACTTAGTTTTATAGTTCCTTCAGTAACTAACAGGAATATGCTTGTTTGTTTTTGCTTTCTTGAGACAAGGCCTCTGTAGCGCAGGCAATCTTCATATTCACTATGTAGCCCAGGCTGGCTTCAAATGTGTAACAAACCTCCTGCCTCAGCTCATGCTGTGATTACAGACATGAGCCACCATGCCAGGCTTTTGAAATAAGATTTTAATTGAAAAGAAACTGCTAACATTTAATATCATTATGCTCTGCTAAGAGAAATTTCATGCTTGACTAGTTGTTCCAGGTCTTTGACTATGTCAGTATAAGTCAAATTTATTATAAAAAGATAGGTAATAGTGTAGGCTAATTAAATACAGGCTTGTGAAGAGAAAATTCTTAGCAATTAAATAATCTATGACTTGGAAGGAAGAAGGTTAAGAAGTCACAGAAATCATGTTTCAAAAATGAGTAAAGTAATTGCAAGTAAATTTTCACACATAATTTTTAAAGGTACATATGGGTATTTCTTCCACGCAGTGTTGTTGCTGTTAGAATTTTGTAGCTATCCACAGAGGAGGAAAAGAGTTCAATTTTATGAGGTTCCAACCAAATGTAGGAGTCTTGAGTGAAGAGAATCTTTATAAGGGAACAGACACAAGAGGGGAACAGAATGATGAAACATGAAACAGAAATCTTCAAGTTACCAAACTCAGTGGGATTGATTGGGGCGATTTACTTTAGGTTAGTGTGGATATAGTGTTTCCAATCCCTCGCCTGATTTTTGTCTCTCTGATAATAACACACAGTATTAGGGACTGATTCTTCTATGTTTTACATAAAAACTATTGAAATGTGAAAAAGTTTCAATAAGCCAAATATCTATACTTAACACTATTTAAATTATAGAGGCACAAATCTATATAGAAGTACAGAGTAAATATCTAAAAACTGAATTGAGTACTTTTGGAGTCCTATGGTGAGTCCTCCAGTTAGTTAAAAACTAACTTGTTAATTTGATTCTAATACTGGATTTTTCAAAATAAAATGCATTTGTGTATGCATACAGAATAGAGCATGAATGTGTACAAAAGCCCTTTAAAAGGAGTTCAGCTTTCTTTTATAATTAAAACATACTCTGTAAAATCTTTTTTGTTAAAGTTAGTATCATTGCTTAGATTTGCATCTTCATACATGTGATACACCATTAGAACTAACCGTGCATGTAGATGTTTTATCAATTTCTTCCTTATTCCTGATCAGTCAGTTAACTTAAGAAACGTGATCATTTTATAAAACATATATTCATTGGACAGATCAATAGAGCCAGTGTATACAGAACCCAGTTGTTCCACTCCCAAATAATTTTTGTTATGTAAAAATGTAGACTGTATTTCAGTTAAATAAAATCTGATGTAAGAAATAAATCTTTGAGTGGATTGAATAATTTTAGTGCGTTTATTTTTTTAGTGTTAGAATTATTTGAGGTGGTGGTGGAGGAAGAGATGTAAGGATAAGGTCAGCAAGTTTTTACACCCATCGCAGTAGAAGCTTGGCATATTTCAGTAATGAAAGTTAATGTGACAGCACTTACACATAACTGATATCAGGTAGCACCCTTCCTTCATTTTCCCTGTGCCCACTGAGTGGCATCTACTATATCTAAGACTATTTTAGCTTACCCTTCCATGCTCAGTCACTAGACTTGAAAAACAGCCTAAAATATTCTAGGAGTAATAGTTTACACCACCACTGAGAAATAGGTATCTAAAAGGTATCATCAGTATGTCTTGTCTATATACACGCACTGACACATTTCAGTCAAGAATCAACACAGCAAAAATAAACTAAATTTACAACTTTGGGACTGGCCTGTCTGGAGGCAATGGAGGATTAGTATAGAGTCATGGAGAACTTTTTATTTTTTTCTGTCCTCTCTTCCTTTGCAATATGGTCTTCAGTTCTTCTCTTTCAAAGTAGACCTTTGTTTGGGTGGTATTATTATTATTATTATTATCATCATCATCATCATCATCATCTAGAGCATAGTTTTGGTCTCTTCTGTCATTCAACTGTCAGCTTTCCCTTTGTCTTTAAACATCAAAATACTTTTTTGATGTCCTTCAGTATTCAGTGACTTTTTGTAACAATGACCCCATTTATTAAGTAATTTTTCACCTCCTCTGGTTTCCTCTAGTTGTGAAACTTAGAGCATCAAGAGATAGCCTTCTAGTATGTCTTGTTAAAATGCTCCTTTGATCTCTGATACACATTCATTTCTCACATGGAAAGCTATCAAGATGAGTCATCTAACATGGAAACTTAAACAGCATCTCTGCCTGGAACCTTTTCATTCGTTTCCTCTTCCCTGACTACCATGCTGACACCCATGTGGGCTTCTGTGTGTCTTCCTTTCTTTATAGCCTGTCTAAATGCTGTATTGCCTTACCCCGTACCATGCAACTTTGCATCTCCTACTTTTCTCAACTGCTCCCTCTGCCTGACATACCTTTCCTTTCACTTCACGGGTAAGCTCTTGCTTACCTGAAGACCTCCAGTAAACATTCTTCAAGAAGCCCGTTGCTTCCATCTTTATCAAGTTTTTTTTTTAGTTTTATTTTTATCTCACGTGTAAATGTGCTTCCACGTATATATGTGTACTTTGTGGATGCCTGGTACCCAGGGAGGCCAGAAGAGGGTGTTTGAGCCCCTGGAACTGGAGTTACAGATGGTTGTGATCTGCCATGTGGGTGCTTTTAATCACTGAGCCCTATCTCCCCAGCCTCGTTTATTAAGGTTTTAAACATTGGTTATCTGTATCCTCCTCCTCCTCCTCCTCCTCCTCCCCCCATCCCCCTCCTTCTTCTTCTTCTTCTTCTTCTTCTTCTTCTTCTTCTTCTTCTTCTTCTTCTTCTTCTTCTTCTTCTTCTTCTTCTTCTTCTTCTTCTTCTTCTTCTTCTTCTTCTTCTTCTTCTTCTTCTTCTTCTTCTTCTTCTTCTTCTTCTTCTTCTTCTTCTTCTTCTTCTTCTTCTAGAATCCAGTGCAAATTACTGAGCCATGTGGGTGGGAAGTGGTATATAGAACTATAAGGCTCATATTTTGCTTAAGAGGAAGGCATCCACCTTGAAAATGAAGCTTGAAATATTCAACTGTAGAAAGTAGCTTCTGCCTGAGACCAGTGTGGCCGTTACATGTCGTTACAGTGTATGTTTTTTCATTCGTTTTTCTTCAGAGATGATGATGCTGTATATTCCATTAAGCGGAAGCATCTGATAGCCAGGTTTTTAAAATTCTGTATCTTTTTACAGGCTTTAATTGACAGACATTATACATACAATAATGTTCATTCAGAAAGAGAATATAGTATCTTGGCATTAAGACCTTTCTGTCATCTCAGAATTCTGTGTTTGGGGAAACTTATTTCCTCAGGAAAGTTACTTTTTTCTCTTCCAGACAGATTCAAAACTAAAATATCAAAATTACAAAATGCCCTCTTTCTGATCTAATACTTCAGTTTCTAAAGACAGTCCTTGTTCCTGAGAGATATCCTTTATATCATTATAAGTATGCTGTTCCTTCTCAGCTATATCTGCCAAGCAGCTATGTCAGCCCTATCACTAGGATACTAACTTACTGGTAATTGGACCACATCAGCAGCATGATTTATACTACAAAGGTAAAAACCGTGATGATGCTTGCTCAGTGACTACTTATTGATAACAGATTGAAAGGAGTGTGAAGACTTCCTTTACAGAATGCCATGTGTCTTTGTGTCTAACCTCCAGATATTTTTTCTTTATCCTAAAGCTCTTCTGGAGGTGACTCAGCATAGGATTGCCCCTTAATTATCACTTGCAAGTGCAAGCTATAGGGAAAGAATTCCCCATGGGCTACCACATTGAAGGCTGCAATGTTGCTTTCAGGTAGATTCCATTTTTGTTTGAGTTTTTATCTGGAAACTCTAGGACACACGTGCACGGCTGGGAGGAACAGTGAGGTTGAGAGCATTTGAATTCCACACAAAGAACAGGACCATTGGAAGGATTTCAGTCATTCTTTGATTAAAAGGAACTCATGCACATCTGTGAAAAATTTGAAAAAAATTTTCATGTTTATTTCAAAATCAGCTTTTAAAGACTTACAGTAGGCTTTATTGTCAAAGCAAAGCAAATAATAAAGGGGTTATAATTGTAGACTTAAACTACCCTTTCAGTACATTCGCACATACTAGATACAGTCTGGAAAGCAGTTGAGAAATTTTGTTGGAAGTGTTTAAGATAGTATTAGGTTGAATATAAAATACTTTGTGGTCCCTTGGCATCAACATGCTTTTACCCTTTCCTTGTTGGCAGTTCTCAAGTTAATTCTTGCTTGGCAATACCGATATATGAAGTGTTTTTACACCATGCCCAAGATGCGGGCAACCCACCAGCTACATGGCATGACAACTCTGCAGGCCGAACGACATCCTTGATAGTTATAAGGCCATGGATAGTAGCCCCCCAGAGGTTCGCAGATCTTCTGGCAGTGGGTGTAGCTTCGCCTACATTCTATACAGCATATTCCTTCATGATCCAGCCTAGGGTCAAATGTCATGCTTTCCCCTTCCTGCTGCTGTGAATTAAAAGAAAATTATTTTCTTTATGAGAAGGTTATAGAATGCATGTTATTTTAAAATAAGATCTTGAGTTCACTGCTTCAAGAAATTAGCACAGTCAGCTGTAAGTTTCAATCTTGTAACCTGCCACCATTCGGAATTCCTTCTGACATCAAGGAACTTTGACCTATCTAACCTGTCATTGGCAGAAACTTGTGTGGTGTTTTAATGATATACTGAAGTTTCTCCATGCCTGTAACGAGCCATGGTTACCATTTAGTAGTGACTCACCTTGTTTTAAATAAGAAAACAAGAAAGAAGCATTATGATCAAATGGAACATTTCTGCCACTGCTAATTTCAAGCCCGTGGAATATGGTGCCTTCCTGCAGTGATGGCTTCCAGGGCTTTTGGGTACACATTTTAAACTCACCGATCTAAAGTTAGGCTAGATTTTAGTTCATTTCACTGGCTTCCAGAGACTAAATGATTTAGTTTCTCCTGCCAGCATTTCAGCAACAGAATGGAGATGCTATCTCCATGGGGACCTAAGGAGGGTCTTAAGTGGTTCCAAACACAAAATCACACTGGTAAAGTAAGACTGTATTCTTACTGCTAAACAGATCAGAATACTAGAAGGAACTTGCTCTCTGCTCAATTGGTATATCTGTCTGTTTTACCTTTTCAAAATTTCTAGAAGTCAAGATTTTGTATGTTGTTTAATATGGTATTGAATTATACTGCCACAAAGCCCTTTTATTTTTATTTGGGGGCAGAGGGGAGCAAGATCTTGATCTTTAAGCAATCCTGTCTCACTCAGCCTCTTGAAAGTTGGGATTACAGACCTGAGCACTACTCTCAGCAAGGTCCTTTAAATTCTCTATTTAATCTCAGTACCTATCCTGGAGGTAGCTGATTCTGTTTGTTTGTTTATTTTGATTGATTGATTGATTGATTGATTGATTGATTATTTTGGACTTTTTGAGACAGGGTCTCTATGGCCACAGCTGGCCTGGATTCACTAGGGGACCAGGCTGGCCTTGAACTCACAGAGATCCGCCTGCCTCTGCCTTCTAAGTGCTGGAATTAAACGTATGTGGCACCATGCCCAATGTTTGTTTTGTTTTTTAAGTCTTTAGTCATGTTGAAGAAAGCTTTAAAATTTTCCAAATATCCTTGAGGTGGAGAAAACTATACCAATTGTCAATAAACTTGTCTCATTTTGACACTTGCTAACCTATTTTTTAATTTTTTTTTTTTGAGACAGGATCTCACTATGTAGCTTTGGCTGACCTGGACCTTGGTATATAGACCATGCTGACTTTGAACTTAAAGAGCTCAACTTGCCTCTGCTTCCTGAGTAATGGGATTAAAGGTGTATGCTACCATGCCCAGCTAGAATGTACTTTTAAAACCAAGGGGTATTTTCTAATACAGTGTCACTGCCATTGTCAAACCCTAAGAGAATGAACAATTCCTTAACATTATCTGTTCCATCGCTTCAGATTTTATCCTCAAAATATGTATCTTACTCCTTAGACTATTCCATATGTGCCACCACGCCCAGCCAGACTATATATATTTTTTTGGGGGGGGTCTTTTTGAGACAGGGTCTCCCTGTAGCCCCAGCTGTCCTGGAACTCACTATGTAGACCAGGCTGGCCTTGAACTCACAGAGAGCCACCTGCCTCTGTCTCCCGAGTGCTGGGATTAAAGGCGTGCGCCACCATGCCTGGCCCAGACTATATTTTAAAGAAAAAAATTATTTTTATTTTATATGTATGAGTGTTTTGCCTGCAAGTATGTTAGTACACCTGTGTCAAGGCCAGAAGGAGGGCATCTGATCCTCTGGAACTGGAGTTACAAACAGTTGTTAGTTGTCATATAGGTGCTGGGAACCACACTCAAGTCCTCTGCAAGAGCAGCCAGTGCTCTTAACTGCTAAGCCATCTCTCCAGCCCCTCTTTTTTAAAACTTATCTCTTGAAATATATTCACCTATGCCAACAAAAAGACAGCTGACTGATGAATTTTAGCTGACTTCTTTGGGGCAGACAGAAGGTGATTAAAGAAATGTTAGTGGATGTGTTTCCTCATAGAGGGTCAACAAAGGTTTGTTAGGATTAACAAATTGAGGAGGACATTTCAGGTTATTGATCTGGGTTCTTTTTTTGTTTGTTTGTTTTTCTTTTTTCCTTAGAGGACTATGTGAAGGACTGAGATCACGGAGAAATGCTTAGAATGTTTTTGCTTAAAGCTCAGCGTATGATAAGGAAAAAGTTGACATAATTGGAGTTTTTCAAGGAATGTGGATCACCCGAGTCTGTTACCAGGGCAGCCAAGTCATAATCTGCCTTTCTGCCAAGTCCTGATAGCCTCAGACCTTGAACAAATTCAGCTAGCCCAGCTACCTGGGGAATAAACTATATTAAATTTTGTTTGCCTATTCAGATTGTATTTCTAGTTATTCTTAAGTACTGTGGTGTTCTGAATTTTCTGATAAGCCTTAGGTTATTTAGAAAATACCTTTTGCTCTAAATCCTTCTAAAATATATTAGTGTAAAATGGTAAACTAGAAAATACGTTTGTAATACATGAAGCAGCATAGACCTGAATAGGCTCCTCAAAAAATACAGGTGTAATTTAGTGCATGAAAAGATGTTCAGTCTTACAAATAATTAAAGACAGGCAAGATACACCTGAGAGATCAGTAAAGATTAAAAGGTTTGATGGAATTAGAGGTATAGCTGAGTGGCAGAGTATATGCTCAGCAAGTGTGAGGCTTGGGTTCAATACCCCTTACCCTGTCATATGAAAAAAAAAAGTTTGATAATAAGTGGGGCTTTCCATTACTTTTCTCAGATGTGTAGTTGGTGCAATTCCTTGGAAAACAATTTGGTAGCCTATATTGAAGTGTACAGTTCCTATCTACTTTGATGTATCAGACCTATGCTTTGATATTTATGCTAAAGACACATTTCCATGTGCATACACAGATATAATAATATATGCTATCCAGGCGTGGTGGAGCATGCCTGTAGTCCCAGCATGGGAGGCAGAGGCAGGTAGATCTTTGTGAGTTCAAGGCCAGCTGGGGCTTCAGGGAAACTCTTTCAAAAAGACCAATAATAATAATAATAATAATAATAATAATAATAATAATAATAATAATATATGCTGTGTGGTGCTCTGCCCATGCCATGTACAAAGAGCTTCACCTGGATTGCCTCATGGAGGTGATGTATTATAGCAGCATTTGCAGTAGCAAAAGAGAGGGAAATAATTTATATCCCTCACCTGTCCATGTGTTAAAGTACTGACAAATGAATAGAAGCCATTTACTGAATGAGATATGAGAGATTAAGAACAGTCTAAATGATTATTAAATGATGAGATAGGCCTTTGTAAGAGATATAGAACAGTTTCCAAAAATACTGTGTTGCAGTAGTAAAGAGTGAGGTATGGGATTTTTGTGCTGGAAAGGTGTGTGTCGGTGTGTATGTATTTGTGCCAAGAGACTGAATATAAAGGTTAATAGGCTGCTCTGGGGAAGATGTCTAGGATGGAAGGTTTGGGAAGCTCTATTGTGCCCTTTGTTTTTTTCTAAATATGTATGTGTGCTTTTTTTTTTTTTTAATTTAAAAAGGAGTTACCGTATTTTTGTCCATGTGAGGTAGAGTAATGGTAAATGGTAAATATTTCTTAGAAGATGTGAGATTTTAATACTTTAGTGCTATCCTCATAAATATCAGTTCTCACTGCTTCAGCCTAAAGTGTTGCTAGCTATGTATGATTCTATCCCCTGTCTGGACTGAGAGCCCTGTGGGAAGAAGTTACTGCTGACTGTCTGGGCATAGAGCCTGGGAAAGAGCAGGTAGCAACAAATGTCTCTTGAATGGATGAATAGAATGAATACAAACAGTACTTTCATTCTGTGTTTTGCCTCCAGGGCACACTCTTGGAAACATTTTAAAATAATCCGATTCCTGATAGACTTTATTTTCATGGATTTGTGTGTGTGTGTGTGTGTGTGTGTGTGTGTGAGACAAAGGAGAGCACAGGACACAACTTTGAAATAGGGTGACAGCCAGGCTTGTTCCTCACCATTCGTCATAAACTATAGGGCTAGAGAGATGACTCCGAGGTTAAGAGCGTTTGATATTTCAGAGGACCTGAGGTTGATTCCCAACACCCATGTCATTCATTTTACAACTGCCTGTAACTTGACACCTGGCCTCCATAGGTACCCACACACTTGCATCCACCCTTCCATCTGTATATACATATGTTAATAAAAATAAAATAAATCTTAAAAAATAAACTTTGCACCAAATAGATGAAGACAAACTTTTAAAATCAAGCAAAGGCCTCAGTTGGATACTAAATGCTTGTATGAAATCTCATGTAGAAACTCCCTTTCAACATTTGTTTAATGCATTCATCTCAGCATGTCATGAAAATACCAGTACCCACATGGTAAGGATTGTCAGGATTGAACAGCTCTACGTCCTCTTGAACACTGGGCTTGGTTTCATTATGCAGTCTGGGGCCTGGGTTGCCCCGTGGCCCACTGTGTGATCTTCTTGTGGTAGTTGGAGCAGTGTTTCTTAATACTTCTCTTCTTTCTCTCTGGATTTCTGCAAAATTTGCTGTAAATTAATTTTACAATTCAATCTTCAACTATTTTAAAGATGAAAAACCATATAAAAAGAGGCTATCAAAATATGAGTATGACTAAATGCTCTAATTTTTGTACTGACAATTTTTGCAATAATAAAATATATGGTCTTGGATTCATAGTTAAACAGAGCTAACTTGGTTTGTTCTTTTCGTTTGCTTCTTGTTTTGAGACAATACCTTATGTTGCTCCAACTGGCCTTAAATTCCTGGGCTCTAGTAATTTTCCTGCCTTAGCCTCCTATAGTGGAGATTGTGGTATGAATCCTGTGCCTGGCTTCCCATTTGATTTTATAATGCTAATTGGAACAGATCTGGAAACTGGCTGACACTTGTATTTTCAACCCCTCCATCATTTTTCTCACCTTACTATAGGAGCTGCACAAATAAAATGCAATTCATTTTCTCTGCCTCCTTTGCAGTGAGCGTAATCAGGTGAGCTATTTCTGACTAGTGAGACATAGGTAGATTAGGCTAGTGCCCTGTGTGGGAAAGCTTTTGCTTTCTTGTTAAAAGAGAACAGATGGTTGCTTTTGTGCGTTTCCTTTTTAAGAAAATATAGATGTGAAATCTGAAGTTAAGAAGTGATAAGTAAGGGGCTGGGGAACTGGCTCAGCAGTTCTGCTGCTCTTGCAGAAGACAGGAGGTTGATTCCCAGCACCCACATAGTTGCTAACAACAGTCTGTAACTCTAGTTTCAGGAGAATCCAACACCCTCTTCTGACCTCCATGGGCATTGAATGGCACAGGTGTACTTACACACATGCAGTATACTCATATACATAAAATAAATTTTTTTAAAGTGATAAGCATAAGGGTGATAAGGCAGCATGCTATAGTTAGAACATTGGTAAGTTAGAGACTTGATGGTGTCATGGAGTGGCCACTAATGCCAGAAACTTTGTATCCCCTATGTTTTAGCTATATAAAATAATAAATAAATACACAAAGGCTATAATAAATATAAAAGCAGACCATGTATTTTGTTACTTGTAGCCCTATGCATTCCTAATAGATTGACTGAATAAAGTTTTTATATATGAGGGCATCAAAGCTCAGAAAGACCAAGTGACTGGCCAAGATCACAGACTGACAGAGCTAGGACTAGATGTGAACTCTGGCTTCAGACTCAATGCTCTGGTTAACCACATTGCCAGGGGTTACAGCACTACCGCACAACTGACAAGTGAGTAACAAAGATGGTAAGTACCACACAGCATTTGCTTTAGTGTCTCCCTATGCCTTGATTTCTCTGTCTATAAAATGGAGATAATAGTGTCTCTAATTCACATGATAATGATAGGGCTAATGAAAACTGTATCTTAAGGTTTTGGCATATAAGAAACACTCAAATGTTAGGTACTGGTTTTATTATAATTTCCTATATGAGACTTTAGATGTGCCTTAATGCTGTATATAGTTTCTATAAACATGGTTGGAGAAACACCTGGGAGACCTGAATTCACCTCACACAACTATTTGAAGGATCTCAGACAACCGAGTCTCTGTTGATCTTAGTTTCTTCATCTGTAGCATGGGAATATGAGTAGTTACATCAGCCACTGTTGGTCAAGATTAAATGAGGACAGCAGTCAGTTGTGGTGGCATATGTCTTTAATCCCAGCCACTCGGGAAGCAGAGGCAGGCAGATCAAGGCCAACCTGGTCTACATAGTGAGTGCCAGGCCAGCTGGGGCTACAGGGAGACCCTGTCTCAAAAAGACCAAAAAAAAACAAAAAAAAACAAAAAAAACCAAAATGTGATGATGCTCTAGGACACTCAGGTCTTCTGACATTTGGCTGTCTCCTTCCTTTCCCACCTGGCCACCATCTACCTTTGATAATCCAGCAATGTGATACTGATGACCTGCTGCCTTCAATATCCAATGTAGGGGCCACACGACCTGGAGTGAGATTTCAACTAGAACTGAATTGGGAGCTGAGCCTCACGGAAGGGATGTTTAATTTCTTCATTTTATTAAAATATAATTTCACTTATGACAGGTGAGGGGAAAATTTTATTTGGAGGTTGGTTTGGGTTTTTTTTTTTTTTTGACAGGGTCTCCCTAGTTCCAGCCCACCTAGAAGTCACTATGTGTTCCAGGCTGGCCTCCATCTCAGAGATCTGCCTGCTTCTGCTTTCTGAGGACTGGGATTAAAGGTATGTGCTACCTTTAATGTCTGGTGAAAAGTGATTTTTAATGCCTATGATATTCCTATGCATATGCCAACATTTATTTAATCCTTTGCTAATCTGGGGGCATTTCTGTGGGTTCCTCTTTTGTGGTGTATTTTTTTTATGATGCTGGGGATCAAAGTAAGCCAGCACTCCACCACAGAGCTATCCAGCCTACTATGTGTAATTCTTGTGTGGATATTGTGTTGACTAAATATGTAAGAGAGATGCTTTTGTGCTGTAAGGGGGCCAAGGGACATCGTAGATACAAGAAAGCTCTTTTCCAATGGTGAAATTTCTTGTTGTGTCTGTTATGGCACTGCCATTTGTCTGGTTGTCTCCTCCCTGCTCCTGCACTGGATTTTTCAGATTGTTCCTCCTATTATTACTGTACAATTGTCCCGTTTTCTTATGTGTGTGCTCATGTTCTTACAAGTGTGAGTGGGGGAGGCAGAGGTCAACCTTAGGTGGTGTTCCTCATGAGCCATCCACCTTGTGTTTTTTCTTTCTTTCCTTTAGACAGGATTTCTCACTGGGACCTGGGGCTCACCAATTAAGTTAGACTGGCTGTGTGGCAGACTGAAGGGATCCTTCTGTCTTTGTCTCCCCAATGTGGGGATTACAAGCACTTGCTGCCACATCGACTTTTTGTATGGGTGCTAGGGATCAAACTCAATTCCTAATGCTTGTGTTAGGTACTTTACAGACTGAGCTGTCTCCCCAGTCCCAATCTTCCTATTTCAATCTAGTATTTCTTTACTGTCTCTTACTGCAACATAGAACTCTTATGTGTGTGTGTGGGGGGGGTATGTATAAGTGTATGTGTTCATGTTTGCATGTATGTGAGTGCATGGGTGTGGGTGGAGTCCAGAGGCTGATGTTGAGTATCTTCCTTGATTGCTCTCCACCTTATATGTTGAGGCAGGGTCCCTCACTTGAACCCACAGCTTATTGATTTGGTTAATCTAGCTGGCCACCTTGCTCCAGAGATTCTCAGTCTCTGCCTCCTAAGTGTTGGGATTACAGGCTATCTTGTCTGCCCTGCATTTATGGGGATGCTTGGGATCTGAATGCTGTTCCTCACATATAAGTGGCAAATGCTTTACTCACTGAGTCATCTCCCCAGCCCCACAAAATAACAGCTCTTGAGAGTATGGATTCTTGTCTGACATACCTTAAGCACCTAGAACAAGTTATATGGCACAGGATAGGCCTTCATAAATGTTTGTCAAATGAAGGCTTGTCCTCAAACAGAATGTGATTAGGAAAAGCTCTACATGCTAGCAGTGTGGAAAGGTAATAGTTCCTGCAGGGTAGAAAGCAAGAAGGCCCAGCTAGGTGATGGTTAAGAGGAATGGAACACTGGAAAGTGGGAAATGGCCAGAGGATTATGAGTTTCAAGAACAGAAATGGCACTCTTGGCACCCCTCCTTCCAGCCTCTACAGTTCTGATGGACACTGCTTTTTTCTGAGCCTGCCCATGGCCTCAGGAGTCTTGACCCTCTTTCTCCAGGGGTGGCTTGACATTACTGGCCTGGTGGCTGAGAGTAGCCATCTCCTCCAGACTTTGGAGACTTAGGTATGGTAAGTATCAGCTCTATTCCTGGTGGGGTATTGTTTTGATTGTGGTAAAACAGGCATAACAAAATTGACTTTATTTTAGACAGAGTCTTGTAGTTCAGGGTGGCTTTACGCTCATTGTGCAGCTGAGGATGGCCTTGAACTGCCTCAACCTTCCTAGTTCTGCAGTATAAGCAGTCAGCAGGCCCCACTCACTTGAGCAATTTTTAGTTGTGCAGTTGAGAGCATTACATTCCCATCACTGTGTAACCATCAATGCCATTCATCCCTAGCACTGTTACTTTAGGTAGTGAGTGCCCTGTCAAGCCTAGTGGTTGCAATGCTTGCATTTTCCCCATTTCCTCATTGCTGTCTTCTAGTATACAATAAAATCCTCAGAAAACATAGCCTATCTTCATCTGTGCTAGGAGAAAGGCCTCCCTTGGCATCTGAACCAGAGCTGCAAAATTGTGTTGACTGCAGTAGAAATGCAGTGTGAGGCGCCCTGGGGATGAGAGTATCTTGGGGGAAAGAGGCCACTGGGCACACCTGCCCTTGGTCACCTGGAAATTGCTCGAAGATAGGCTCCAGCCTAATTCTGAACCCTAGGGACCCTGCACTTCTTTTCTCTGGATTTGGAAGCTGATGCTCAAGTCTTGAACTTGAGGAATCTCAGCCTATACCCACAGCAGCTTTTGGCTGTCCCATAATTCTAGGTTTGAATATAATAAAGATTCGGTGGCACGACAGCTTCTTAGTCCCTTGATGCTATGCTTTAAAGAATTGAAAAAAAGGAAAATTGGAAGGTGCAAACAACTGAGATTAAGGGGTAGAGTGGGAAGAAGCAGGAGTGTCATAAATAAAAGCCACAGGTAATGCAGAGGCGTTCTGTCTTCCTGCTCTGCTTCTGGTTAACCCTGCTGCTCCTTCCCTTCCACACAGCAGTCATGCTGTCATTTTCTTTCTCTTTTATGTCTCATACTAATTACCAAGACTGCCAACATGCCTCCCGATTTTATCTTTTTTGTCAGGTGCTCAGGCCAGCAGAAGGGCTCTCAGAAACCACAGGGACAGGGAGAATTCCAAGCCTTATTATGAGAGCTTAAAACTTTACCTTTTGGATACGTAGGTTTCAGCCAGAAAATAGGGAGGTTGCCACAGAGTTCAAGGACTTTAGAACTCAAGAAGCTGTTGTCCTTCACAGGCTGGTCAACAGCCACCCAGATAAGAGAATTTTCTTCATATTTAACTGGCATGATCTTGCCTTCCTGTAAAAGTGAAATGCATTTGAACAAAGAAGATGGTGGATCATGCTACATAACAAGTCAGGTTGCTAAAAGCATTATTTTGTTTTATGAAAACATAGAGACAGTTCCATCCATGTGTCTGCACACACCATGCATGCACACTTTAAGGCTCCAGCCTCTTTGTAGCCCTCCCAGTATTCAGCACACCTCCCCATTGCCCTGCTTCTAGATAGCTGTAATGTGTGAACAGAAGTACTTTGAGTTGAAGTGAAAATTACTTGATACCAACTTTGAGATTTAGGTTAATCTGATGTTTTCTATCAAAGATGTTTTTGAGGAAAGGCAATTGAACAGACCCTGAAATCCTATAAAGGATAGAGGAACCCTTTATTTGAAGTGAAAATCTTTAGGGGTTTTGTTCTGCAGCGTCCAAACAACAATGGAAAAAGCAAATGATTGGTTCTTTAATGTGTTCAGTTCAAAGTATTATTTAACATAAACCATTTCCCAGCTATAACAAAACACATTTCAGAAGTTCCTCACATCAGGTATACCACTGAGATTTCAAAGCTAAACCCTGGATTTTCTTCCACAGCAAGATGCCAAGAATGGTTTGATAACCCAGGAGACAAATTTATTTTTGTCAGGTCATTCCTTTCATGCATTTATTAGTTTGCAATGGGTTGGAGAAATTAAAATGTTTTCTCCTCACTTTAGCTGAAAGCAACACTTGATTTGTGTTTTCTCCCTCAGGCATATGGCTGCATTAAGCAACTTAAAGTTATTGGAGGAAGGTAACACTCAGGTAATCCAGTTATTTACCTTAAATTAAATGGCCCCATCCCAGAAAATGAATGCTCTTTGAGTACAGTAGTTTTTTAAAGTTACATAAAACTGATGGGAAATTTATGAGAGCAGATGGCACCTAAACCTGCCCCCATCATAGTCTAAAGTATGTGGTGAGGAGGGTGTGATTGGGATAACATACACAGATGCAGCTGGATGCTGAGAATGTTGTCAGTCTTGGAGCCAATACAGTCTCCTGCCTCCTTTTCCTTGCAACACAATCCTGCTTTTGTTGGAGGCAGCAGTGTGTCCATTGCAAGGAGGGACGCTCCTTCCTCCTGTTCTCCAGTGGCCAGGGTGGGGCATGAATCATGGCTCAAATATGTGGTCTAACTGAGAGACTTGCTTTCCCCAAATTAAAGTAAATCAGAGTTGGCATCACCCAGCGTTAATGATATATGAGGGGGTGGGCGGGGGGCGGTGCACATTGTGCATGTGTGTGTACTGGCCAGGCAACAACCTTGGGTGTTGTTTCTCAGGTGCTGTCTACCTTGTTTTCTGAAACAGGATCTCTTATTGGCCTGGAGCTCATCAAATAAGCTAGGCTAGCTGGCCAGCAAGCCCCAGTGATCCTTCTCTCTCTGGCCCCCGGTGCTAGAATTACATGCAAGGGCCACAACATCCTCTTTATTTCTTCTTTTTTTCTTAACTGTGGGTTCTGGGGTTGAACACAGGTCTTCATGTTTGCAAGGCAAACACTTTACCAGCTGAGCTGTCTCCCATCTCCTGCTTAACTTCTTTTTGACTAGAGAAGAGGATGTGCAGTATGGAGTCAGAAAGATGCTGTTAACCACTGGGTTAAGAGCACTGGTGCTCTTGCAGACTACTGGGGTTCTATTCCCAGTACCCACATGGTGGCTAACAACTGACCCATAACTCCAGTTTCAGGGGATCTGATTTCCTCTTCTGACCTCCACAGGCATTGCTTAACACAGGTACACTTACATACATGCAAGCAGTACATTCATAGACATAAAAATAATAAAGCTGGGCGTGGTGGCTTTAATCCCAGCACTTGGGAGGCAGAGGCAGGCAGATCTCTGTTAGTTCGAGGCCAGCCTTGTCTATATAGTGAGTTCCAGGCCAGCTGGGGCTACAGGGAGACCCTGTCTCAAAAAGACAATATTTTTTTTAAAAAAAAGAGGATGTGCAGTACTACCATGTTTAGAAGTGGAAGGAAATAATAATAAAAGTCACAAAGTTGCTGCCACTGAGCCAGCCCTTAAAGCCACCTACCTCAGATTTCTGTCTATTTAAGATAGTCTATGTGAAGTTATCTGCTACTGACAGCCAACCACATAGCTAATTTACCCTCCTGTACTTTCTGAATTGTTTTTTGTCCCTCAGAGGATCCACCATGCATGCTATAAACAACAGACACACAAGAAGAAAAATATACTTCTATGGCCTAAGAATAAAGTGCAAAGATTAAAAAATAACAAAAAATAAAAATAGTTGAATAATTATTTTCAAGTGTCATTTGAAATAGTGAAAAATTGGAGATACTTGAAATGTTAAAGACTTTGAAAGTTATAATTATATGATGGTCTATAATACATACATTATAACCTACAATTTAGAAGAACCAAGTGAAAATAAGAATCTATAACAGCCCAATTTCATTTCTGAAAATATCACACAGAATCCAGCAGGCTATCAACATTAGTTACTTGTGGATTATGTACTTGTGGGTGATTTTTATCTCTGTACTTTTGTGTGTTTATCAAATCTTCTATAATGTCATTACTTTTGAATTTCAGGAAGAAATCTCACTTGAAAAGTTATATATAAAGGGCCAATGAAAAGGCACTTGCCTTTGACCTGAGTTGAATCCCCAGTCTCACATGGTGGAAAGAAAGAACTGACTCCCACAGGTTGTCCTCTCACCTTCATACACACGTGCACACACATATATAAACACATATATATAACTAAAAATGTAAAAATTGTTATATGCTACAAAGTTGTGATTAGATCTGGGTAAGCTACAATTGGAGGAATTGGTTCTTGTGGAAGGCAGGAAAGAACACTGAGTTCATGTCCACATTTGAAAAATGGCACAAGAAACTGAGTGGCATGACTGAACAGTGATGTAAAGCAAGAGCTAGAAGGAAGGTTCTTATCCCCCTTTAGGTAACCTCGTGTAAGTTCACACTGAGAGCCTGGCCTTCAATTCTGACCAGCTCATGGAGAAAAACTAGAGCATGTTTTGAGGAGAAAGACTGGGATAAGGAGGCCCCAACTTAGATACTACCTTAGAGGATGAACACTGGAGAGAGAGTAGGAATGAGACCAGCATGTAATGGCTCACTTTTGAAACTCATAGGTTCATTTTTAGTTTGTGTTTTGTTTTGTTTTGAGACATCACCAGCTGCTGCTCCCATAGGAGCAAACAGTTAAGTGGTTTCCAGGCACCTTTGTTTATGCACGTTTTCCCCATGTGGCCTTGAGGGATCTGACGCTTGCTTCACTTCCCTCTCTGGGATACTGGAAGGCTCAGAGATGATCATAATAAAATTAGCAATAATGAGCAGCAATCTCCCATTTAGATCTAGTAGGTTCTAGGGCCATGAGCACAGTGTGTATACCACCAGTTTGAAAGTGATGAAAATGAGGCTCAAGGAGTTACAGCCACATTCACTGCAAGTGTCAGAGCTGGGATTTGAATCGATTTTTTTTTTTCTGACTCTAAGGTCTTTTCTTTCTACCATATCTGCCACCACTCAAGTGGAAGTCAATGGGTATGACTACTTTGAAAGCCCTACAATTATAAAAACGTAAAGTATTATTAATAAATGTGTCTTTAGGACTCTGTGCAACTCTTAAAGAAAATATTTTAAAAATCCAGTTTGGGCTGAGCATGTATAGCTTACCTAGTGCAGTGCTTAACCTAGCATGTATGAGGCCCTAGGTTCAATTCCCAGTAATAAACAAAACAAAAAAATCAAGCTTAAAGTCAAGTTACTATTAATAAGTTGAAGGATTATGTTTTTAAAATATGTAAAGTTTTGGGCCTGGCTAACCTAAGTTTTCAAGGTCAACATGAGTAACTTATAGCTCAGTGCTTTCCCAGCTAGCATAGCCCTAGATTCAATTCCCTTGTTTAAAAAAAGAAAATTAAAAACACGAGTTTTGTGTTGCTTCATTAAGCTGACCTTGAACTAAAGAGAAAAGAAAAAAAAAAACTGTAGGGGACCATTTTAGCTCAATGTTGGACAAAACAATTAGTTTTCCTAGACAGAACATTCATAGGAAGAGTGCCCTGTCAGTTTTCTGGCAGAGGCTAAATGACCTGGCAGAGGCTAAATGATCTAGAATATTTGGGAGGCATTCCCACATTTTGTGGGCTGGAGCTAGAGGACTTCTTGAAGTTCCTTTAATGAAGATTCTACCTTATCTTTATTGTGAACTTCTAACTATGATGTGATAGTTACCTAATACTGGGCAAATAAGGGCCATGTGAGTACCAAGCCCCTACTGAACTTAAAATATTTTGCATTTTGTGTGTGTGACCCTGTGGCCATGTGTGGCCACAAAGTGCCTGCGGAGGTCAGAGCACAACTTGAAGGAGTTGACACTCTTCCCACCATATGAGTTCCAGGGTTGTCAGGCTTGGCTGCAAGCTGACCTGCTGATTCATCTTGCCTCATGCACTTTAAAATGTGGCTTCCACAGACCTTTAAATGCACTATACCATGTAGAAAGATTCTTGGAGCCAGCAGAGCAGATATAGTTTAAATTCCTCTGACAGAGAAGAAATAAAACCTAGGTTCTGGTTATGAACTTGTCTAGGAACTAGACGAAAGGGTAGTGCCTTCAAACCATTTCCTTGAAACACTCTGGCTGTTGTGTATGTTGGTACTTACTAGTTCAGAAGAGATGCTTTGCTTGGTCACAGTGCCCACTTCAGGAACATGAGCCTTCACCTGTGCTTTGATGTAGCACTTCTCTCCTCCAGCAAATCGGATTCCAGTGATACCCTGTGAGATAAAAGTTTATTGTCTGGCCAGGCATGGTGGTGCATGCCTGTAGTCCCAGCAGAGGCAGGTGGATCTTGAGTGTGAGGCTGTCTTGGTCTACATAGGGAGTTCTAAGCTATTCAGGGTTTCATTGTGTGACCCTGTCTCAAAAAGAAAAATAACAAAAACCATTTCTTCATCTGTGCATTCATTCATTCATTTTCAATTCATTAGGTTCTTGTGTGCCAGGCATTGTTTAGGGTGTTGGATATAGGGATAAATGTAAGATAAAATCCTGACTGTTGGATGGCAATTGACACAGAGACCCACAACCTGTCAATATGTAGAGAATAAGAGACTCCAGAGTGCTCAGCCCTGAATGGGATGCCTATATCTCACCCTTTCCTCTCAAGACTCAGGGATCATTGCAGAAGAGGAGGAGGCAGATTATAAGAGCCAGAGGTAGTCGATGAAAGCAAGGAGACCATGTTCTCTGTACACAACAGAAGAGTTGCACATATGAACCCACAGCACTTGTGACAGCATGCACAAGACATGTGCAAGCCCAAGTCAGGCAGAAACCCAGCATGAATGAGGGAGGTGAGGAAGAAGCCCCTAGCTGTGGAACTATTGGCAATCGATAGTTGCTTGGAGAGATTTAATCCGTTTTCTTTCTGGTGTGATGCCTGGTAGATTGACCAGCCTCCAAGGGATAGACCCACACCCAAGAACATTTGGGGAACACAAATTAGACTCGATTGGCCTTTAAAAAAGAAAAATAAGTCATGGAGTCAGGGTAGTAAGGTAAGAGTGGAGATGGGGGAAAGTGTGCATATGATCAAAATATACTGTATGAAATTCTCAATAAAATTAACTGAAAGGAAAAATCCTGACTGTCATGGAATTTACCTATTAGCATTATTTTCCAATAAGAAAAACCTAAGATAAATTGAAGTATAAATAAGGGTTGTGGAGAAAAATAAGACTAGGGAAGAGATAGGAAGGCAGGAAGATGTTCCCTTAGCACAGTGAGAAGGGTGACTTAACCCAGGTGGAACATGTTATTCTGTCTACTTCCAGAAGCTCAGATGAACTGCCACCTTATCCATGCAGCCTTTTCTGAACCCCTGGCCTAGGTGAGCTCTCTTGTCTCTGACTTTTATTTTCAATTAAAAAAAAAATTTTATTTTATGTATATACATATATTGCCTGCATGTAGGTAAGTGCACCCATGTTGTACAGTGCCCACAGAGGACAGAAGAGGCTGTCAGATCCCCTGGAACTGGAGTAACAGTTATTAGCCGCCATGTGGGTGCTGGGATTCGAACCTGGGTCTTTTGCAAGAACAGCAAGTGTTCTTAACCGCTAAACTATCTCTCCAGCCCCTTGTCTTTGACTTTTTATAAGCTTCATCTTTTTGGTCTATATTTTTCAGTTACGAGCTTGAGATCAGTGTGTGTGTGTGTGTGTGTGTGTGTCTCCTTACAAAGGTTCTCAAAAGATGTTGATCAAATTAATTCCCTTAATTTTGAGTATTTATTTTGCGTATTTCCCAAGTTACTGAGTCCAGAATAAATAGGAAAGTTTTCTACTGCCCTAGGAGCTGAACTTTACCTGAGGACTTGGATGTTTTGTTTTTTTCCCCTCTGAGATATAAACAGTGTCTCCTCCTGGCTGGGGACCAGCCTTAAGGGACACATCAGCACAAAGTTCCCTCTAGGTTGACAGCTTGGCACTGGTTTACCCAGAGAGGAGCGGATATGAGGGGAACTGAACACTGTGTCCCAGGAGTATTTATTTTCACTCTGTTGATGTGGCCAAAAATATTCTTAAAGGTCATAAATTTTATGCCAGTTATAATGTAGACACCACCATTAAGTCTGAACCTTGATAACCTTCTAATGTATTGAGACAAGTGTAGGACAAGGCTGAACTGGTTCCAGTCAGTGCTAAGGAATGGGGGAAGAAAAGCACTAATCCAGTGATGTGGGCTGGGGATTCAGGCTTCCTGAAGGGAGAATGAAGTTAAACATAAGTCTCCCTGGAGGAGATTCACGGGAAGTTCTATCTTATACTCAGGACCTAAAGCCATACAGAAGCTGGCAGGAGGCAGACTGGGAACGGAGGAGGAAAGGCATGTTCTTCCCACATCACCCATTATTTGCCTTGAGATCTGCTTGGTTATACACACACTTTGTAACCCATGTCGCCTTGTTTCTCAACAGGACAGAAGTATGGTTTCCTTCTCAGAAGAGGACCCCCAACAGTGACTGTAGAGGTCTGCTTTGACCACCAAAGTTGCCTTGAGAACATAGCTGACCAAACCAGGTTTGGTTGTATTTTCCTATAATCTCAGCACTTGGAAGGTGAAAGCAGAAAAATCAAAGGTACAAGGTTATCCTTGGTTATATAGTATGTAGGCCAGCTTGAAATATATGAGACCCTGTCTCAACAAGCAGTCAAATAAAACCATCCTAAGAGTTCTTATTGCATTGATGATGTGGAGCCCGGTCACTGGTATTCTTAAAAGTACCCAAGTATCGATGATGGACAGCCAGAATTGGGGCCCGCCAGCTTAGGGAACTTTTTCAGAGTAACTAGGTGTTTAAATGATTGCAATAGTCTTTAGAACTAAATTTCTTCTGTACCAGAGGCTCACAAACATTTGCTTGCGTCAGAGCCCCTGGGAAGGCTTATTAAATAAAATGCAGCGGTCTGGGTCCCAAGCCCAGAGTGGGGATTTCTGATTAAGTAGGCCTTCAGTTTGTATGTTTGGCAAGCTCTTAGAACCTCAGAAATACAGTTTGAGAACCACTGCTATCTGCTATGCTGCCTTCCAAAGCTCTGCTGCTTTTCTGCATATACACCTTGGGCTTGTAGCTTGAAAATCAAGGGAGGGAAGTAAGCTCACTGCCTCCCTATATGATATGTTTTCTAACTTCAAACACTCTTACCCTCTGAGCATGAAATGTATTGGGAAGAAATACCACACATTGTTCCAGTATCCCTGAAGGAGAGCACCAATTCTGCTGAAGAATCAACAGTACTGAAAGTGGATCTAGAATTGAGTTCTGACAAGCCACACACTGCAGCGAGAGAAGACATCCCATGGGGATGGGACCAGTGGGAACAAATTCACATTTAACCACTATATCTAGCTGCAAATCTTCATCAAGTAGCCATAGATTGAGATTAAATAGATTGAGAAGCAGAAGAAAGCTAAGCAAACCTCCTACTTTTGCAAATAAACAAGGCCTTAGGAGCTAGTGATAGTGAAGAAACCTAACAATGGCAGTGAATAAAGACTGAAAAAAGAAACCTAACATTCATTTACCAAAAGAACCAGATGACCTCACCTTAGCTGCATTTCTTCCTAGGGCATCTCATCTGTTTCTGTGACTCCTAGAGGGTCTCAAGGAGGGAAGGGCGTTCAGTCCTCAAGAGGCATTTTAGAAATCTTTGGAGGAGTCTAGTTGTTAGAAAGATTGGAGAATTCTGGCCTTACTGATTCTCCCAGAGCCTGGAGTATTCCTGGAGTGCCAACTGTCCTGGGTTCCTGAGAAAAAGCTGTTTGTAGGCATGTGTCTGGAACACAGTTCTATTTCCATTTTATATATAAGCATAGAGTGACTGGTCATAGCTTAATGAATAGTGAATTTCCTATAAACATAATTACTTTGAAAAGAGAAAGAAATAGGTTTTTGTTTTGTTTTTGAGACTCTCACTACATAGCTCAAGCTGGTGTCACAATCTTCCCAAGTGCCAGGATGGCAGGCATACACAGCCATGCCTATTAGGAAGTCACTACTTCTATCTGCTGTTTGAGAAAATTACGTAACATTAAGTGCCAAAGCAGATTTGTGACTGTCTGCATTGTAGGTTATGGTATTGGCAGTCCTTGAAC
Source organism: Nannospalax galili (assembly GCF_000622305.1). NCBI lineage: Eukaryota > Metazoa > Chordata > Mammalia > Rodentia > Spalacidae > Nannospalax > Nannospalax galili. Next base: position 3,261,615 of record NW_008356676.1, read on the forward strand.
TACCATTGCATACACTTGACTTTATTAATGCTGACTGTCAATGCATCAGGCTGAGCATATGAAATCCATATTTCACTATAAATTACCTTCATTTTCTTGCTCCTTTACATTACAGTTGAGGGTTATATTGATTTTTGAAATCAATAACCTCCTACCTTCTAGGTAGCTTATGCTGTCTTGTTTTTCCCTCTAGCTTTTTAAATTACAGATTTCAAATATCCACATATTAAAAGAATTGTATTGTGAACAACCATATATTCACCAACACTGCCTATCTTTTAATTTCTCATTATGGGTTTTGTTATTGAAATGTGGTTTTAGGGTGGGGGGGCTCGCTTTAAATCAATAGCATGGATGCTTGCAAAGTTACAATCTTTTAGAATATAAATCACACACTATGACTAAACTCAGTTTTGTTTTTTAACTCTTGGGGAACAAAGTTTGGAGCACTTGTTTTCAGTGCTTCTCAAGGGGTTCTTCTCTGTTGGGCTGTGTTAAAATATTGGGGTCTTGGATACTCATCGCTGTTCGAAACCTGTCACAATCTGGCCTCATCTGCATCTCCATTGGTCTCCCTTTCCGTCTTTGACCACACTAACTATGTTGGCAGAAGGAGTGCACATTTCTGTACGTTATCATCCCCAGGCATGTTCCATGCCCGGCCTCTACCTCTCCCCGTTAAAACCCAAACCATTTCTCAAAGTATTGGGGATAGAACTAAGTGGTCGAATGCTAGCCTCGCAGAAGAAAGGGCCTTGGTTCAGTTTCCAGCACCACAAATCATTCTTCAGGATTTGATTCAATTGTCATCACCTCTGCCAAACCTGCTCAAAGACTCTAATTGGCAGTGATGCCTCTGTGTGTGGAGAACACTGCCCATAGCTCATCATGGCACATTCCCTGTGCTGATCTGAAGTCATTTCTGTGTGTATGTCTCTCTCCTAGACTGAACCTTGAAGGATGTGTCAGCCATTTTCATTCCTTGTGCTTAGCACCATCGTGCATACAGTGAACCTTAATCAACATTTCCTGCATTTGACTGCTGGTTTAAAATAAAGGAGAAAGTAATAGCAGATGATCACAGAGGCTGATTCATGTCTTTTCAAAAGTCTAGGCTTGTTTAAACTCATAACAGGTACTATCCATCAAAAAAATGTTCTACTCACCAGTTCTGACTTAGAGAAATGTAGAAGCTATCAAAGAGAATTGATCAGTTTATAAAATATTTGTGGCCCTGTTGGTCTATGAGAACAAAACACAATACCATTATTAGAAAGAACCAAAGGATTATAAAACAGATATATAGGTCTGGGATTAAAATATTTTAAAGGATATTCTTGATACATGAACATCTCAAAAGAGATGGATCTTTTATAATTCATCCTTACAACCCCCTTTGCATATTTTGATATTGTGGTACATCATAGGTATTCCATTTTGTTCTGGATTGAATGATATATAGAGAGAGGAGCCACATTTTATTAGTTTATATTGAGCAGCACAGAGAAAAAAACGTTTTTGCCCTGTCCCAGATTTTGCAGTAAATGCGTTTTAATAGGTTCATAGAAATTATACTTGTGCACAGACCAGAACCATTTGCAAAGCTATGACCAAAGAAAGTGCAGCTGGGCACATTCAGAGCTCCAGAGCCTGTCCCCAGGGCAGGGACCTCTATGAACACAGCCAGTCCTTGTCAGCTGCAAACAATGCGCAGCCTCGTGGAGCTCTAATGTCAGCATCTGTTGGGAATTCAAAAGGACTTATGAAGTGAGTTTTGGTTTCCACAAGAGGAAGAGTGCTTTCGTTTAAATGAAAAGCTTCTTTAGTTTTTCTCATCAATCAGAAGAAGATGGATTGATGAGATGTTTGTAGACCCATAAACTATGAGAAGAGACATTATTTTCAAGAGCCCTTCTTCATTATGAAGTTTCACCTACTTCGTCTACAGATTTAACAGGAGAACCAAAATAGTGATGCTTCTTCCTCATCACAGAACATGAAGGAGAATAAGATTTTTCTGTCATCCAATTGGAAATTAAGCCTGAAGTGACACTTTGATTAGCAGATGTACACTGAAGCATCAGTGAATAGTTTAATGTCTCAAATTGCCTGGAAATTAAATTTTGGTAAAACAAAACAGTCTCCCTTTCAAAGGAGACTCGAATGTTTTATTTGTAATAGACCATGGCCAGAAAACCTGGCTATAACAGGGAATCCATCCGTTCTTATTTTCTGGATTAAATGTGAAATCAGAAAAATAAAAAAAAAAAATGTAAGTAGCACCTATCTGTTGATGGACTATCCAGTCATTAAAATGCCTTTCAATTCTCTAGAAGTTTAAAGTTTTGCCCTTGCTCTATTCTAGGACAGTTTGAATATTTTATTTGTCATGTTACAGAAAATTACTTGGTACAACATAGTTCTAGTAAATTTTTAAGGATGTGTAATTCAAGAAGAACCTGCTTTTTTCAGTAGCATTATGTTTCTCTCTCTCTCTCTCTCTCTCGCTCTCTCCCTTCTGAGACCCTGAGACAGGGTCTCCCTATGTAGTCCTGGATGTCCTGGAAGTCACTATGTAGACCAGGCTGGCCTTTATCTCACAAAGATCTGCCTGTCTCTGCCTCCTGAGTGCTGGGATTAAAGTCATGTACCACTACACCTGTTTTATTTTCTTATTTTAAATATTTTATTTATTTTTATTTTATGTGTATGAGTGCATTGCCTGCGTGTTTGTGAGTGCACCCATGTGCAATGCATGGAGGTCAGAAAAGGGCTTTGGATTCCCCTGGAACTCGAGTTAAGAACGGTTATAGCTGCCATGTGGGTGGTGGGACTCGAACCCAGGTTCTCTGCAAGAGCAGTCAGTGCTCTTAACCACTGAGCCATCTCTCCAACCCCTATTATTTTAAAAAATAAAGCTTTAGGGGCTGGAGAGATGACTCAGTGGTTAAGAACACTGGTTGTTCTTGTAGAAGACCTAGGTTCGAATCCCAGCGCCCACATGGCAGCTAACAACTGTCCATAAGTCCAGTTCCAGGGAATCTGACAGCTGCTTTTGTCCTCCGCGGGCATTGCACGACATGGGTGCACTTACCTACACACAGGCAATACATGCACACACATAAAATAATAATAAAATATTTTTAAAAAATAAAGCTTTATTGTGATTTCTAGGTCCATATATTTTATTTTCTAGAGGTAAAATTAGTTTTTCAAAACATTTCTTGTGAGTACATGAATTCAATTAAGGTATTTTGTCTTGTTTTTTTAATTTCATTTTCTTTTATCTTCTTTCTTGCTTGGAGATGGGATTGCGCTATGTTGACCAGGCCACCTTAAACTTCTGTGCTCAAGTGATCCTCCTGTCTCAGCCTCCCTAGCAGCTGGGTCTACACATGTGCCACTGTACCAAAAGGTGTTTTGCGTTTTTTTTTCACATGGAGAAGTTGTTTCTTCCTTTTGAGAACATGGGGGTCAAAGCAAGGCATCTTTGCAGAGAGAATAAGCTACATGACACATGTAGCTTGTTGGCACTGCAACTGCTGTAAAGAAGTTATCATTGGGGTGCACATAAGAGAGGCTGCTTCTCCTTGGACTAGAAGAATCCCCTAGGCTTGCCTGTTATGCTCTCTTAAAGGGTGAAATATACTTACATTCTGGAAGTCATTAACTTCAATTGCTTCTTCAGCTCCACTTCCCATTTTAAAGGTCTCCAAGTTGTTCCCAGAATCTATTTCCATTGACCCATCTTGTAATTTCCCATTGATACTCATGGTATAATGGACATTGTAAATCTAGAAGTGAACATAAGAGTTAGTGTTGTTTTCTTTTTTCAGCAATTCAGGGCTTATCTTTAGACTGGACTTCATCCATATTATACTCAATACAATGATTTCTTTGTGTGTGTGTGTGTGTGTGTGTGTGTGTATGTGTGTGTGTGACAGATCTATTAGGTGTCTTCCTTGACCATTCATCACCTTACTATTTTTGAAACAGGGTGTCTCAGTGAACCTGAAGCTGTCTAATTCAGCCACACTGGCTGACCACTGAGCCCTACGGCCTTGGCTTTGGCCTCCCTAGTGCTGGGATTATAGTGTGGGTTCTGGTGTATTGAACTCAGGTCTTCATGCTTGCATGGCAAGCACTTCACTGACTGAGCCATCTTCTCAACCTGATTTCTTAAAAATACTTTCTAAGGGGCTGCAGAGATGGCTCAGCAGTTAAGAGCACTGGCTGTTCTTGCAGAAGACCTGGGTTCAGTTCCCAGCAGCCACATGGCAGCTAACAACTGTTCTTAATTCTGGCTTCAGGGGTTCTGATGTCTGGGCACGGTACAACACCGATGCACTTACATCCATGCAGGCAAAACACTCATACATATGAAATAAAAGTGAATTTTAATAAAATACTTTCTAAGTAAAATCTCTGCGAATACCTGGTTTCGATTTAAATAGCTCAATAACTTAAATCCTGGCTGCACAGTAGAAGCAACTGAAGTTCCAGGTACTGTATCTGGACCAATCAAATCAAAATCTGTGGGGATGGGTTTGAGCAATGATCTTTCATCTTCTGAAGTTCAATTCTGTTTGCAGCTGGACTGAGAACCATTGATGGATAAATGGAAATTGATGAGGCAGAGTCAACTGGGCTTTCAGCTGAAAAAGTGACATTTGAAAAGTAATTTTTAAATCCATTGGTCAAAATTAGATATGGATGGGCTGGAGAGTTGGTTCAGCCGTTGCAGAGGACCCGAGTTCAATTCCCAGCACCCACATAGTGGCTGACAGTTGTCTGTAACTCCAGTTCTGGGGGAATCCAGCTCCCTCTTCTGACCTCCATGGGCATTTCATGACATAGGTACACACAGACACATGTAGACATTATGTGCATACACAAAAATTAAAAAAAAGATTAGATATGGAGTGCAGCATATAGTGAAGACTGCAGACAGGACTGGGATTCCCCTAATGCAGAGCAGCATTTGTAGAGAGCAAGGTCAGTGTGCACATCTGTTCCAGCCTAGAAGGAAATTGCTTTTCCCTATTGGATGGGCATATAATATTGTAGGACATTTTATTATGGTAAGACATGTGGCCTGTGTGGGAGAAGGGAGGGAACTAGACATTGCAAGGGAGTAGTGGCACAGGAATCAGAAAAACAGCTCCCTTGTATCCCTGGGTCTTGGGAGTTGCTTGGAGTGTAGGATGAAGAAGCTGGGCCTCTTAGGTGTTCTTCATCTTTTCCCCTAGGGATCTGAGACCTCACAGATGTGGACAGGAGGTGAGGGGTGGGTGGAGTGGGTGGGGCTGGGGGGGCCTCTTTTCCCTTGTGCATTTACCCTAGATTCTTATCTCTATATGTGTATGTGTGTTAAGATGCATTTCTGAGTAAGATTTTGTTAACAAGAAAAATCCCATCACCTATTTTTTTTTTCCACAAAATTAAATGATCCAAAGGGCTTTCTTAGCTTAGACAGCTTATCACCACACTGTCTTAAAAATAATTCACATGCTACTTCTGCACAGCATGCTGCTGTCCTGCCAGATCTTTCTCCGTGTGGTGAGGCTAGCAGCGAGATTTCTTTCTTTCTTTCTTTCTTTCTTTCTTTCTTTCTTTCTTTCTTTCTTTCTTTCCTTCCTTCCTTCCTTCCTTCCTTCCTTCCATTCAGATATCTATCTTAATTTATCACCCATTGTCTAGCTTTCATCAATCTAATATATAAATTATGTGTGTGTCCGTGCACATATACGTAATGTATAAATCTTCAAAGGGGAAAGAATGAGAGCTGATGAAAGACAGTTTCTATTTCATGCCAGGTCAGCCAGTCAGAACTGCGTATCTCTCCAATTCACGTCTGATTTTTCTCCCTCATTATGAAGAGTGACTACTACTACATGGATAAACACTAGAAATCATATATGTTGTTACTGGATCATTACTTGGAGAACTTATTATTACGGGACCACAGAGCACTATTTTATTTTATCATCAGAAATATGGAGATAGCTTTGCTATCCCTCACCCTTCCAGGCAGTAGCCTTCATGCAATACGAGAAAAAATACCAGCATCTATGTCAGCATAACCATCTCTCATCCCCACCTGACTTCCCTCTTTTTAGAAATTGAAATGTCTGCGGTTCCTTACTCCAATCATAGGAACCACTTGTAGGGCTCTGACTTGGTGGAAATATAGCAGAGCTCACCAGTTTGCTTTCCCCTCAGCCTTCAGAGCAGCCCAGCCCAGTTATAGAAGCCTGTTTTTTTTTGGGGGGGGGGTTCTGTAGGCCAGCTAAGAAAGCAGGCACTGTTCTGCCCTGGGTAGCCACTGGGTAACACATGGGTTAATGATGACTGTTGGAGGAGCTGGCCTGTGAGTTCTGACTGGCATGAGTGTTCTCCTTCACTCAGTCAACCAGAGACTAAAGCAATGCAACATTTAAGAAATTCCTTGCCCTTTTTCTTTTCTTTTTTTGTGACAGGGTCTCACTGTGTATTCCATGTTGGCCTTGGGCTTATATTATGTAGCCCAGGCTGGTTTGGATCTTTCCAGTCCTGATTTCACTCTCTGCCACTTCCACTTTTTCCCTCAGTAAAGGCTTCCTAGCCAGGGATTACATTCTTTGGACTATGGAATTGGCCCATCTTGCATGATCCTCCCAGGGGCTGCAGGAGAAGCCTCCTGAAGTGATAGGAGCAGGAGCAGGGGAGGGTGGAATGCAATCTGCAGTTTCCAAAGTCCTGGGCTCTGGGCTAGGCAGGAGGCTGAGCCGCTGGAGCAGCAATTACATTATCTGCTCTAAGCCCAGGGAGCTGTTGGCACCTAAGGCTATTTCTACCCGTGTACAATGAAGTTTATTATTTGCCAAAATTCTGCTCAATATGGTGCCTTTTACAGCCAAGGATATTTGCTAATGAGTTTTTAATAAGGCCTAGGTTCTATAAGATTAATTACATAATGTTTGGGAAAATGTCTAGAAAAATTAGTCTAAGAAAAAGGCCTCAAGCAATGGTCTCCTCCCCTCATCCAATGGGTAGGGCTGTCAGTTATCTGGCACTGGTGGGACTTTCCCATATTTCAATGCCTTGTTCCATTTACAATAACGTGGATGAAAAATGGCCTCAATATTTGAGCTCAGTCAGTGATCTCCTCATTATTAGAACCTGGTGCTTCCTAGGCCTCCAGCTAAATTTGAGCAGACCTGTCCTCAGGGATTTACTCATATGAAAGGGAGAGGGGAGGAATTACATAGCTGGTTCTCATCTGTAAACTGATGTAGAAGAGCAGAGGCATGGGTAATCTCCAAAGAAGGGGAATCCATTAGTTTGATGGTTCTGTTTGACAGAGACTTACCTTTTTTGATTATGCTTTGTTTGGGTGATTTAGATTTGTATTCAAAGAAAGCAGATGTGTGCATGTGCCATGCATAGACAGTGCCAAATTTACTCTATTTAGATTTTGTGATTTGTTCTTCAGATTTAAATAATATGAAACAGTATTAGACATTTTTAAAAGAAAAACTACCATGATTTTCTTTATTGTCTTGTGTAGGAAATAGCAATAACTTTGATTGTTGGCAATAAAATGTGATTCACTATTCCTGTGTATTCTTAGAATTTAATACTGCTCTCTTGAATGAGAACAACCAAACATCTTGCAGTGAAGTGAACAATATGATAAAGGGGGGCCGCTGCTTCAGTGCAATGGTCCGTTCCCTCTAAGGAGCTTGTCAGCTTGCCATGTTTGTCATGAATAATCAAATGCCAAATGGGACTGCTTTTATGTATATCATGACCAAATATTTACCCCCCCCCACAAAACCGTTAAAAAGTAAGGCTTTTTTTAAAATCCCCAAATGATCTTATACCATTGAGATTTTGTTATCTAAAAGATAGCATTTGCATTCTAATATCATCAAATTTCCCAAAGGGTGACAATGTAAAACCTGCTACTAATGGAGCTGTAGACATTGAAATCATCCTCGTTCATATTTTCTGCTTTCAAATATAAGCATCTGGCCCAGCTTCTATATTTAAAATACAAATGCATTAAGGCACTTCTCAAATCCACACAAAATACAGTGCAATTTTGATCTTACAAATTGACGCTTGTAAATTTGATATAGTCGCTAAAACAGACTCAGTGCTAAATGGCATGCTTATCTACATTAGGCATTTGAGTTAAAAATACAAATTATGCAGTGACTGCAGAAGATGTGATGTGTAAAATGGTTGAATTGCTTTCAGCACCATTTTCTCTAAGTACTGAAATTTGTTCATGCTTTGAATTTCATGGTGGAAGAGGGGGAAAAAACAGCAGTCACTGATCCTCGGAGGACAGTGATTAAGAAAGAGCCCTTTGTGTGCAGCCTGGAGATGGAATTCTTTCCCATTAGTTGAAATAAGCTACCAGAAGTGGCACTAGCCCTCAAGATAAAAAGGCCCCTCTTACATAGGTGGACACATTCAGGTACTTAGAGAACACACTGGAACTCTGCCCAAGATCGAAGCAGTTTTATACTCCGTGAGAGTCTATGGAACTTAATTGCGTATTAAAAAGGCAAGGATAGTAGTTAGTGAGACCTTTGCTATTAAATCACATGTGACCAGAATTGATTCTTGAAGAGATCTGCCACCTTTAAGGAAGTTGGGCTTTTTGTTTTAACAGAGAAGGCACTCTGAATAAATGGGTCACATACACAAAAACTTTCCTCAAAGTTACAGATTTACCCCTGGCAGTGGGTCTGAATAGTCTTCCTCTCCCTTTGTCTGTTCAAATGCATAGCTTTTGTCAGCTGGGACTGGCCCCTCTGGGCCAAGTGGATTTTCTCCCAGTGCAGAGGCATTCTCCACCATTGCTCCCTTTCAGAATTCGTTCTTGAAACCCTGACTTACCTACCTAGCGTTGCCTGGGAGTGGAAAAGCAGCACAGCCGAGCTAGAAGAAAGGAGGCGTTCCCAGTGGACCAAGCCGAAGGAGCAAGCTGTGGCCACCGGGACAGCCCGGCAGACGTGCCCATAGGCGGACAGCGCTCTGACTCTACCTAGGGAGAGCCCGGGTGGAGAGGACCCCACCACCCGCGCACCTCATGGCCCCACGCATCCAATGCGCCCCCCCCGCCCCCCAGCCACCGCTTGGACTTACATGGTTGTCATTCCCCTTCCAGAAGTAGAAGGCCCCTATAGCTCCGAAGAGCAACAGCACCGCCCCCGAAATGAGGATCACCGCTCCGACCTTGAGCAACCGCGCAGGGCTGGAGGGTCTCACCGTCACGGTGGCGTACGCCTGCGGACCCGGGCGGAGAGGGACGGGTCACCACCGCGCCACTGCAGTCTCTGTCCCTTTGCCCCCAGGGAGCCCGGGAACCAGGGTGGGAAGCTGCTCACCACTGGACTCCTTCAGACGCCCCCTTTCGTGTTCCCTCCAGAGGGTCCCCCTGTTCGCAGCCCTGTAAGTGCCAGAGCAGACTTCTCCAGGTGCAGGGCCTGGCCCTGCGGACCTCCACCTCCAAGGGCCCAAGAGGCCCCTTCCCCACCGAGTGTGAATCCCATGCCCCCTGCCACCCCATGCACACTTTGGGCCTTTGGGCTCCCTCATTTGACTCCCTCACCACAACACAACGGCACAAATCCCTGGTCCCAGGAGTGGGATGGGGCACCCACACAAAGCTTGGGCCTGCCTGTGCACTCCCTCCTCAGCAGGACTGGGCATCCCAGAGGTACTCACTGGAGGACTGCAAAACTCCATGTCGTCAGGCCCCACCATGGTGATAGGAACCTTGTCTGAGTTCTCTGCCATGGCTGAGGCTGAAGGAACAAGACCCTTGGGAGTCCCGCGCGTGTCCTGGGCTCTGTTCTGCTGTCCCAAAGACCTGGGCACACCAGCACAGCGTCCCGCTCAGGCCAGCCCAACCCTATGATCCCCACCCCTTCCAGGACCTCACCTCTCTCCTCCCTTCTCCCTCCCTCCCCTGGAGCAGCAGCCAGAGCTTGTCCTGCATTTCCATTCCAAAGCCTCCAAGTCACACCTGATACATTTAAGGGTGTAAGAGTGGGTGTGTTCTCAGCAGGCAGTCTAGCTTGTCTGGACAGCTACTTACGCAAGTATCTCTTAGAGCATCAGAGGACTTTGCTATACATGAGCTGGAGGTCATTTCCTGAGGGTGCTGATGGAAGAGGACTGAGAGCAGGATGGTGCCAGGAGATAGGGGACCTGGCCTAAGTGCTAGGGGTAGGATACCTTTTCACTGGCTGGACACTGCTGGATGCCACCTGGAGCTAGAGCCTCTTGGGGATGGTTTTTTTTCTAGGAGATGGCTTCTTGCTTCTGGCCCCTCTAGGAGATGGGTATAAACTCAACAGTGGAACCCAGGCAGAGGGGCTTGAAGCAGAGGAGCTGGGAGAGTGAATGAAAGTGCAGTCCCAAGGGCTGGAAGTTAAGTCAACAACAAATAAAAGAAACAATGGCAAACACTTCCCCCCAAACACTGATGTTTCCAAAGGAATAAATAAAATGTGTGTACATATGCATACGTAAGTGAAAACGGAAGGCCTTTTTACCCTTTTTGGGTGGGGTGAGAGAGTTCAGAATCTTATACAGTCCAGGCTGACCTGGAACCCCAAATGTAGCTGAGGATGAGCTTGACCTTTGCATTTCTTTGCCTCCATCTCTGGAGTGCTGGATTTACAGGCATTCACCAACACTCCTGATTTTATGTAGTATGGGAGATGGAACTCAGGGCTTTGTGCATGCTGGTCATGTTTTCTGTCAACTGAGTTACATCCCCAGTCTTGGTGGCCTTTTTTTGGTTTGTTTTTTACCTTTGAAAAAAAGTATCTTCTGTCATGGTGCCTCATTTGGATCCAGACTTCCTTAATTCACATTGGGGATTTTAGCTGTTGCCAAGGAGTGAGGGAGGCCTGGTGCTTGGCAAGAAATGAGTTTCCCTGAGCACAGGGACCATGGATATGCTAGATGGCAGCAGGTAAGTGTTAAAGAATCAAGGAAGATGTGATTATGAGGGGCTGCAAAGGAGGAGAGAACTGGAAGAGACTTCCACAGAAGAACTAGCAGCACTTGGCAAAGGGAGACAGACCTACCAGGACTGGCAGACACTCAGTGAGGACAGAAGTTGAGAGGGGCAGTTCTTAGACTGTTGAGTTTGATGTGAGACATGAAAAGTCCAATGAAGCAGCCTGAGCTGCTTTGTGTGCACATCCCCCCTAGATGTGTGTAAAACACCTATCTGTACATCTCTCCTAAAGTGCCAGGGATGCCTTCAGTGTGATCTCCAGCTGGGCTTCTCCCTGGCCCTGCTGAAGAAGGGTACACAGATCTCACCTTTCCCATGATACTGTCCCAGGAACTCCAGAGAAACAATAAGAGAAGCAACAGAGAAACAGGAGGTGAGCTCAATACAGAAATAAATATATAGTTGAAAAAGAACATCAACAAGATGGATCAGCAGTGTCAAATGCTGAAAAACATGAGCACACAGAAAGGCTTTTGGATTTGCCATCAGGAAGCATGGGAAACCAATAATACAGTAGTGACTTTTTTTATTGGGCATAAAAGGCATGTTAGAAATGTTACAGAGTGACTAGCAATATGTACAACTCATATCACAGACAAAGCACTAAGTTTTCTAATATAGAGAGTTCCTAGGATCATTAAAAGACTACTTGCAACTAGGCAAAGGATAAGAACAGATGGTTCACAGAAGAAAAAAACCAGAAGGCTGAAATAGAAGAAGAATGCTTGACTGCATTCATAAAATGTAATGAAAATTAAAAGTGTACCTTTAGTGTCACCCATATCTATTTGGGTTCAGTGCTGACTACTTGGGCATGGGCACCCTATCATGGGGCTTGTCCCTAAAAAACGGATTCTCCCCATTTCAGTAGTACTTGACTATCAGTAGCTCTTCAAGTACGAGGAAGGGGTGCTTGTGAGCCCTTCCCCTGTCCATTTTGGAATGTTGACTAGTGTGTCCTTGTCCAGGCAACTATATTATTGAGAATTCATGGGTGCATCATCTCTGTTATGTCTAGAAGACACTGTTTCACAGTAGTCCTCTCAGTCCTCTGACTCTTATGACCTTCCTGCCCTCTCTTCCTTCACAGTCCATGAGCTTTGGGTTTAGGGGTTGTGTTATAGATGTCTCATTTGGGGATGGTCACTCCACAATCACTTAGTTTCTATACTTTGGCCAATTGTGGCTCTCTGTTATAGCCTCCATCTTCTGCAAAAAGAAGCATCTTTGATAAGGGATGAGAGTGGCTCAAATCTATGGATATAAGGTTAAGTATTTAGAAGGAGGTTGGATACGATATCAGTCTGGCAAAATGGTGGTAGTATGTTGTCTTCTAGGGCTTATTACTT
>NW_008356676.1:3274181-3318521 GCF_000622305.1 Nannospalax galili
CGATCTAGACTGTAGACACAATGGGACTAAGTAGACAGATGAGAGATGATAGAGAAATATTTGGTAGGGGTATGAGATGAATTAGAAGAGAGGGAGGGTGAATATGGTGAAAATATAAAATGCTAAAAAGTTTCAAAAGTGTAGTTTTTCACCTATCAGACTGGCAAAAATAAAAGCATTTGTTTAAGAAAATCTCTTGCAGGGTAAGGGGGAAATGAGGCCTCCTTATATCTTGCTGTGGGTAGATGAGTTGGTACGACTTCTATGGAGAGCAATTTGATTCCGAAATGTAAAATGCAATTTTGTTCTGTGGATTTATTCTACAGAAGCACTCACTAGGGTGGAAAAGCCCTACATGTATAAGGACGCTCACTGCAGCATGTTTGTTAGAACAAAGGGCTAGAAATATCCTTAACGTCCAGAGAGAAGAATTTATGGTGTTTCCTCACAGTGGAATCTTGGCAGCTCTTTAGAAGAATGAGGCAGCTTTGGATATACTGACAAAGAACAATCTCTAAGATATTTTAAGTGAAAAAAGGGGTAGAAAATGTGTATAAATGCCTCCATTTGTATAAAAATACAAATAAGAAAATATATGTATATGTTCTATGAAAATATAAACAAGAGACTGGGTGTAGGGGTTGCCTCTGAGGAAATTGTGGGGCTGGGGACACTGCTGAAAGGAAGATGGTACACTGCATACCTCTGGAGTATTTTAAATTCTGAATTGCAAGCACGTATTAATTATTCGAGAAATGAGCGAATAAAATAACAACAGTGAGTGGGTGGGAGGAGGGGAGTGCTGCAAAGGAGCAATTCTTTTAAGAACTCTAGCATTGAGGGGAAGAAGAAAATGTCAGGAGCGTAGACCAAGGGAGTTGGAGGTCCAAGGAAGGGTCTCTATTGCTCAGGGACAGAAAGATGTTTGAAGGCTACATGGAAAGATGGGAAGATAGGGCTGGGAGTGTGGCTAAGTTGGTAGAGTGCTTGTCTAGCATGTGTGAAGCCCTGGGTTTGAGCCCCAGAACCACATAAGTTGGGCATGATAGTACACATCTTTAATCCCACTTGGAAGTTCGAGGCAGAAGGATTAGAAGTTCAAACTCTTCACCTGTACACAATGAGTTTGAGGGGAGCCTGGGTTATATAAGACTATTTTATAAAAAGTTGGGAGAGGCCAGGCATGGTGGTGCGCACCTTTGATCTAGCACTTGGGAGGCAGAGGCAGGTGAGCTCCAGGCCAGTTGGGTACACAGGGAGATCCTGTTTCAAAAAAAAATGGGAGGAGAAAATGGACTTACAGCAAGCAAGAAGAGGAATTTTGAAGAGAGGTTGGAGGGAGCAAGTGATGAATGGATGAGCTGGAGACACATGGACTTTGAGAGGGTGAGGAGTTGGGGTGGGGCGGGAAATGCAGAACCTTGCCTCATTGATATAATCTGAGCTCATACTTCACAGAGAGCAGCTGATTGGTGTGACAGGGTGGGGGCTGCACAGGGAGACCTGGTACCTTCTCTGAGCACCTTCTGCTAACCTGGCATATTTTCAGCCACTTTAAAGCCATGTGCTTATAGAATGATAGGATTGATGAATGACAGTAATGAAAACAAGGAATCAAGATGAGAGGCTCAAGGGGAACGAGGTCACAATTACTATCTGCTGCCCACCTGGCTATTGGACCCAACCAGAGGCTCATTATTAGAACCAAACTCTGTCTTCTGTTCAGGTGCTGGGTACTGAATGGGGCCATAGTCATGAACAAGTTCCTGCTATCAAGAAACTTACTGAATATTGGAAATGACAGTAACTAAGCAGTTGATCACAAAAGAATGAGGTCTAATCTGTATGGAGCATGGAGAATAGCACCTGAGGAAGTAGCACTGAAGCTGAGAACTGGTAGAGGATTTTCCCAGGTGGTGATGGTGGGGAATACGGAGGGACTGCGTATTCAAAGGCCACAAGGCTGCTAAAGAGTTTGGCATTTGGAAAAACTGGCTTGTAGTGAATAGAAGAAAAGATGGTCAGAGATGGGATTGCAGAGTGGCGTGACCTCCAACAGGGTCTTTCTAGATTAGGCTAGCATTGATTTAGAGAGATGGCTCAGTGGTTGAGAGAACTTGCTGCACAAGCATGAGGACTGGAATTGATCCCAGTACCCACATAAATTCCAAGTGTGCTCCCATGCATTCCTGTGATCCCAGCACCGAGAGACAGAGACAGGAGGATCACTGGGGCTTGCTGGCTAACAGCCTAGCTGAAAAACACCTGTTTCAAAGGTTAGATGGACAGTGATAGAGGATGACACCTCTCCTCTGACCAACCCGTGCATGTGTGCTTACACACACACACACATACACACACACACACACACACACACACACACACACACACACACACCAAATAAAATTAGACTAAAATAGATTAAAAAGGGTATTCCTCTCTTGAAACCTCTCCCATTCTTGGGATTTCTTTCTCACATTTCCTTAATAAATCTGTTCTGCCCCCAAAGGGGGGCGGATTGAGATGACTCAGTTGATAAAGCATTTGCAGTGCAAGTTTAAAGACTTGAGGCTGATCCCCAGGACCTGTGTAAAAGAGGACAGAGAGAACTGCCTCCCAAAAGTTGTCTTCTAACTTCCACATGTTTGCCATAGCATGTGAAGGGCAGCACTCATACACATCCATCATACACCTCCCCACCAATCATTCAATCAATCAATCAATCAATCAATCAATCAATCAATCAGTCAGTCAATCAATCAATCAATCAAGGCATTTTTAAAGATTTTAGAAAAATTTTCTCAGCATTGAGAAACCATTAAGGGGTTCAAATGATGGAATGGTACAATCAAGGTTGTATTAAAGAGAAAACCACCTGTGCTGGTTAGTTTTCCTCAACTTTAGGAAGAGGGAACCTAATCAAGGGATTTCCTCCATCAGATTGGTCTGTGGGGCATTTTGGGGTGGGGGTTGCCAGGTGCAAGGGTCCAACCCACTGTGTATGGTGCCATCCCTGGGCAAGTTGGCCTGGGCTGTATAAGAGGGGTAACTGAACTAGCCCAGGGTAACAAGCCAGTAAGCAGTCTTACTCCATGGTCTGTATTTCAGTCCCTGCCATGAGTTCCTGCCCTGGCTTCCCTCCATGATGAACTATAATCTACATGGTGAAATAAACCCTTTCCTCCCCAAGTTGCTTTTGGTCAATGTTTATCACAGCAATAGAAGATGATATAGAATACCATCACTTTGACCACTGTGGTATAGAATTACCAAAGTGGTGGGGGCAAGAGTGAAAGGGAAGATTTAAGAAGAGACTTACTTTTATTTTTAATTATGTGTTTTAATTGTGTATCTGTGGGTGGGTATGTGCACATGAGTGCAGGTGCCTGAGGAGGCCAGAGGTATTAGATCTCTCTGGAGGCTACAGGTGGTTGTGACGTGGGTGCTGGGAATCAAACTTACATCCTCTGGAAGAGTATTGTGTACTCCTTTTTTAATCTTTAAATTTTTCTTCTTTTTTTAAATCTTTAAAAAATTTTAAATTTGTTTATTTGTATTTTTATGTGTATGTGTTTTGCCTGAATGTAAGTGCATCCATGTATGCAACACCTGAAGAGGCCAGAAGAGTGTGTCAGATCCCTGGAGTTGGAGTTATGGATGGTTGTCAGCTATCATGTGGGTTCTAGAAACTGAATGGAAGTCCTCTACAAGAACAGTGTTTTTAACTGCTGAGCCATCTCTCCAGCCTGCAGTATGCATTTTTAACCACTGAACCATTTCTCCAGCTCTGAAAGGAAGTTTTAGGAGGCTCTTGCAGTGATCCAGGTGGAAGATGATGGTAGTCAAAATTCAATTGTAAATGATGAAGGTGGGATGGAATGAATAGATTTGAGAGCAGTCCTGGAGGTAGACACAAGCTTCTCTGGAGGTCGAGGTGAGGGAGAGATAAATCATAATGAATTGTCCCTCAACATTAAGCAAAGACAGTTGGGTAGAGGTAGTGAGCATTGGCTCCATATGGGACATACAGCAAAAGAGATGAAATTTTAAATAGTTAAGAATTGGCCGAAAAGAGCTAAGATAAAAGTTTTCATGTGGAAAAAAGAAAGTTTAAATGGTTGCATCTTGTGGCATCAGTAAAGAAGCAGAGCAGTGTGTTTGCTGCAATGGAGAGGTTGGGGATTGATGGCGGCTGGTGGAGTGTGGGAAAGTTGGTAACAGTCATATGAAGGCAACAGTGACTGGGATTGGAGACCAATCACTTTATCAGCACTGAACAAGCACTGATACACTGGGTGATGTTAGGGACAACGGATTATCAAATGAAGTATTGATTAGGGTGGAAAATCAGAGTCTTGGTGGTTCTAGGATGGGGTGGGGAAGGGAGGTTTATGAAGTGAATTGGGGCTAGTGAACTAAAGTAGGTAAGTACCAGCATCATGACAGTGGTCTGATGAGACAAGAGGGGCAAAAATACAAAGATTATAATCAGAGAAGAACATGCTAGGTAAGATGTAGTTACTGATACAATGACATGAATGTTATAGGAGTAACAAACTGATTTTTTTTTTTTTTGACCCATGTCCCAGCGTTTGAGGACAGAACCAGCAGACAGGAAACTACTGGAGCTGAAGACATGACGTTGGGATGGCTGTAGCCCGTTCCCTCTGCCGCCACTCATAACAGGGAGTGGGACCACATCCCTTATCCCCACCAAGTAAAGGAGGGCCAACTGATTTTTTAAATTGGATTTTCTGTACAAGAATGAATTCATGTCTGGTACTATAAACCTGGTCAAAAACCCATGACTGGGGATATCGTAGGCCCTAGAGGGGAACACAGTACTGTTGTTTTGCTAAATGGACATGTTTTTAAACTGCCTTCTAAATATTTATGTTTATGCCCATAAGTTAGAACTTAACTTTGTCAGAGAAGCAATGGGCAGCAGTCAATAGAGAGACTCATAACTCATCAAAATGCTAAGAATGAGTGACTATTGAATGCTTATCCTTAAATGAAACATTTATGTCAACTCTCCAAGGCTCAGGGAACATCATAGAAGAATGGGTGGAAAGAATGTGAGAGTCAGAGGATAGGGAGGAGTGCTGTAAAATACTGTCTTCTGGGAATGATATGGCAGTTGCACGCATGGTTACCTGCACAAGACCTGCACAAGATCAAGCCAGTCATTATTTCAGCATAGATGGGCAAGGGGCTCATGAGGCTCCACTCCTACCACAGGAGATGCTGGCAACTGATGGCTACCTAGGGAGAGGGAGTTATTTTTCATTAAGGGTGTGGCCACCAGTAGGTTGCCCATGTGGGTGGGTGGCCCCTGTGTACATGCACAGCAGCACTAATTGAACTCTGTGGGTCGTACAAAGAAGATAATATGAAGGTAGGAGGGAGTATGTTGGAGGTGTCTGAAGGGGGGAAAAAGGATGTTGGGAGTGGATACAATAAAAATAAATGGTATACATGTATGACATTTTCAAAGAATAAATTTAAAATAGTCTAAAAAATCAGAGAAGAATTTGAGGGGAGTTTTTTGCTTGTTTTAAAAATTTTATTTTTGAGACAGGGCCAGGCTGACCTGAAACTCTCTATATAGCCCAGGTAGACCTCAAACTCAGGGCAACCCTCCTGTCTTTGCCTCCCAAGTGTTGGAATTATAAGTGTGGACCACTACACCCAGCAGCAGAATTTAAATGTCAACTGGTTTCACAGAAATGTGATCTAAAGTGTAGACTTCCCAGTGAAGGATTCTAGAGACAGCCACAGTTCCAGGAGTTGGGAGTTCTGAGGTCAGGGCATCAGAATTGGTATGGATTTGTTGACTTAGTTGATGTGTGGTACTTAAAAAAAAAAAAAAAAAAAAAAAAAAAAAACTTAAACCAGTTAACTCAAAGACAACAGAGTTTGAAAGATTTAAAAATTATGCTTGTGCTGGGCATGGTGGCACATGCCTTTAATCCCAGCACTTGTGAGGCAGAGGCAGGTGGATCTCTGTGAGTTCAAGCCCGGCCTGGTCTACACAACAAGTTCCAGGCCAGCTGGGGCTACAGGGAGGCCCTGTCTCAAAAAGACCACCCCCCAAAAATTATGCTTGTGTGTGTGTGTGTGTGTGTGTGTGTGTGTGTGTGCGCACGCACTTGTGTGCCCATAGGCCAGAAGAGGGCGTTCGATCCTTTGGCAGTGAGCTGCTTGACAAGGGTGCTGAGAGTTGAATTCAAGAAGAGCAGCAAGTGCTCTTAACAGCTGAGCCATCTCTACAGGCCCAAGAGTTTAAAAATATTTTTAATATAATTTTTAAAAATTAATTTACCAAGTAACAGTTTTCCACATGGCATTTTCATACATATTTCATTTTAGTTGCTTCTCCTCTCCCCTGATGCTCCCTCATCTGCCTGCCCCCTTTTTTCCCTCTGTACCCTTTCATCCCCAGTATTTCCCTTCAACTCTGTTCTATTAAAAGGTAATAGAATATTATTGCTCATTGTCCTGGAGGCTGTGAAGTCCAAGATCAGGGCACCAATAAGCTCTGCATCTGGTGAGAGATCACCTTATACTTTACAAATGATGCTGTGTGTGTGTGTGTGTGTGTGTGTGTGTGTGTGTGTGTGTGTATGTATGTAAGTGCATGTGCATGTGTGTTTGGAGATGAAATGTTGATGTTGGGTGTCCTCCTTCATAGCTCTCTACCTTATATAGTGAGGCAGGGTCTCTTGCTGAATCTGGAGCTTGCTGATTTGGCTAGTCTAGCTAGCAAGGTTACTCTGGGGATTCCCTGTCTCTGCTTCCCAAGGGTTGGGATTAAAGGCAGGCGATCACACTAGCCTGGTGTTTAGGGGGTGCTGGGCCTCTGAACTCTGGCCCCCATGCTTCCATAGCAAGCACTTTATCAACTCTGTGTCCTGACATGGTGGAAGGAGCAAGCAAGCTCCCCTGGCCTCTTTTGTAAGGCACTTACCCTATTAACCATTTCCCAAAGGCCACCTGTCAATATCATTACATTTATGATCACTTTCAACACATAACTGGTGGTGGTGGGATGGGGTAGACAAACCCATTCACACAATAGTGGTTGTGAATAACGGATATGAAGTGGTATGACAGGGATATGAAGGAAAGAAAAACTGTGGGGTTTCAGAAATTAAGAAGAGCTGGAGAATGCTCTACTAGAACCCTCTGGCGAGAGAGAGAGAGAGAGAGAGAGAGAGAGAGAGAGAGAGAGAGAGAGAGAGAGAGAGAGAGAGAGAGAGAGAGAGAGAGAGAGAGAGAGATCGTAGTGTGAATGGACACATGAACTTTGGAAGAAAACATTCTGCTGAGAGGATGGCAGAACAGTGTCTTAGAGCGACCAGTGAAGAACCAGACAGCCTCCTGTTTCTGGGTATCCTCACAGATCTTCCCTCTTTCAGGAGAGAGCTGGGGTGCTCTAGATAGTGGTACTGTTATTGTTTATACATGGTTTCTATCACTACTGCTTGCTGTATATGCCAGCCAGCATTTGCATGATGAGAAGAGGCACAGCCTAAGGACAAACATTAAAGATGAAGGACAGCTTTTGAGGAATTACACAATGTTACTAACATATAATTTCTGTACTCTGGCAACTCTAAAATGTAATTTTTTTTTGGAGACACAGTCTCATGTATCCCAGACTCACTATGTGGCTAAGGGTGACCTTGAGTTTTTAATCCTCCTGCCTCTACCTCCTGAATGTTGGGATTACAATTGTGTGCCACGAAATCCAGTTTATGCAGTGCTAGGGATTGAACCCAGGGCTTCATGCATGCTAAGTAAGCACTCTGCCAACTGAGTTACATCCCCAGCCTACTTCTCAAATTTTCTGATGAGGACACTGATGTCCATAACCTATGGGGACTTGGAGGGCACTGACATACAGTTGTCACAGGCTATTAACTTTCCAGAATCTCTACCTTCCTCCTCTCATTAACTGGTTCATGGGTTCTATTTGCCTTCTCTTTCCTACTTCCTGTTGCCCAGCCAGTTTGAAGTCAGCACAGGGAGCATTTTCACATTTACAAAATGAAAAATACTGCACTGATGGTACTTATACCCCCCGAAAAATGTCTTTTGGTGACTCTCTTGGCTTATAGGCTCCATTTCACGCATTTACTCTCAAAACCTCACAGCCTGTCTGGGCTATAGAGTGAGTTCCAGGCCAATCTGGGCTACTTAGCAAGACCTTATCTCAAAATGAAAAATAAGAAAGGGGTGAGGATAGAGTCAATGGTAAAAGGCTTACCTCACATGCACAGGGTCCTATGTTCAATCCCAGTATGCAAAGAAAACAAAACAAACAACAAACCCCTCTTCAAATCTCTCTCCATGGGGCTTATGTGATGGTGAAGTCAGGGATGACACACAGGCCTTCAGTCTGCCTGCCTTTCTGCAGCCTTTGCACTGTAGTGACATCAACTTTTCCAAAGTGCAATTCACAGCCCCCATACTTCCTAAGCCTCAGTTTCTAGGACTACTGGAGCAAAGTTCAAACCTCAAATCCATACAAGGTTGTGGCCACTTTCGTGGTTGCCTCTTTGCCTGTTTATTTGTCTGTTTCCCTGAACATACTGTCACTCCAGTTTCCGGGAGCTCAGGATTATGCCTTATTCACTGTTGTTCATGGGGGTAGGTGCATAGCAGATTAAGCAATACAAAGAAAGGCAGGGCTTGGGCTATTCAAGCATGCACCCAGCCACAGAACAACAAACCTTGTGGAAAATCTCACGCTCCTTGTTTGTCATTATTGTAGAATTTTGAGTGTCTGTCACCTTATTATACGAACTGCTTAAGTCATCAGTGGCTATCATTTTTAGTAAAAGATCAGAACTCTGAGTTGGATAGATTTTTGTTTTACTTCAAGATAGAAGGGAAACCTTTGGGATATTTCAACAATTTTAGAAGATAATGGCATAGAAAATAAAATGTTAAAACAAGCCCAGAAAAAAATTCAGAACCTGTGTTGACAGATCTCCATGACTATAGAACAGTTGGCGCTTAAACCGTATGACCTCGTGTTGTGGTTCTCTTGTGAATTTCTGATCTTAAAACAGTAAGCTCCTAGCTTGCTGAGGCTGGTCTCAGACCTCTTTGCACCCTTCTCTTGTTTAACATGGTGTGTTAAGCACACTAGGCCATTGGCAAATGTTTATTGAGTGCTGAACAGGGACTAAATCAGCTACCTCCTCTGTGTTGTGGATGATTACCCAGGGGAATAGAGACTGAATATTCAGGAGATTCTAGACACTGTTCACAACAGAGCAATTACCACCTGAGCCCATTCACTGGGATTTGCCCTGGGTTTCCCCAGAGAACAGCACATCCAATTAATAGTTTATTCAAAATGATTCTAACTTGCATGTGTCTTGCCTTAGACTCACTAAGGACAATGGTCCAAGCTGATAATTTGCAAATCCCATCTGCCTGGACCTTAGGGTGTTCTCCAACTATACCTACCTGGCTATCTTTTTCTGTTAATTGTGGGAAACTCCTTCTAAGAATAGGGACAGTGCAACTAGATAGGGGAAGTCAACTGAATTCTCCTTGCTGAAAGTAATAAAGATAGCAATGGTGAGGAAGGAGGACAGGGAGCATTCTGAGGGGTCATTAGGTCTGCCTTGTCTTTATCATTGCTGAATAGCTATTGAGTGTCAACCCGCAGTGGGCACCATAAGTGGGTAGCATCCCTGTGCAGTGAGTTAATCCATATGCAAACACAGTGACCCCAATTGCTTTGCAATAGGGAGCCACATGGCCTGCGCCCTTAAAATATATCATTTGGGCAGCTGCCAGAGGGCTGATTTATCCCAGCTGGCCAGAAACAGCCCTGAGATCATCAGTGCTTTTGTTAATTGGGAGAGAGGAGCAGAGGAATCAAGATATTCCTGGGCACTAAGCATTCATTAGCCACCTGGCCTCCCTAAATTATGATCCTACCATGATTTTCCCAGTGCCTCGGCTGAAATTTTAATATTTGGAATGTATTAATAACTCGGAACATGTCATTTCCTAAATAAGCAATGCCCTTCTGGACTCATTGGAGAAGGGAGCCCAGAGAATAAACAGCATGCACACGTATTGGTTACCCAGTGAGGGGAGCAGTGTGGGGGTGACCCTGGAAGTTCTATCTACAGAGCAAATACAAACAGATGTGATGTATGAACAGACCTCTGGGTTAATGCCCCTGATTTCTATTCATTTGTTCTCTTCACATAGCATCTTAACAAGATCAGTCCCAGGAAAGACGGTGGAACAGATAGTAATGGATGATAGCTAGAGCACTTGCTGTGTACAGCCATTAGGCCGCTCCCTGGATGGCCTCCCTGGATGCCCTGGGGTCACTTAGCATCCCATAAGGGTTCATGCTCACAAGGGAGGGGCTTGCTCTCTTGTTCTGTTCTTTGATTTCCACCACCTAGTACTCTACCTTGCAGACAGCAGTTACTCACTAAAATATTTGGTGAATGAATGAATAAGCAAGTCTGCACTCCAGATGAGGTGACTGAGGTGTGATGAATTTGGTAGCTTGTCCAGGTTGTACAGTTTTAGGAATGACAGAGCCAGAATTCACAAACTTGTTCTTCACCCTCAGGCATTTTCCATCATCCAGGCATTTTCAGAGACCTATTAGCCTCTAGCTCAGGTATGTTCTGATAGTGTTCTGTCCTCCCAAATTATTGACAGAATGTGAAAGCCTTACTCTTATGGTGATGGTGGTGCCTTTGAGAAAAATAATTAAGTTTTAGGTAAGATCCTGAGGGTAGGGCCCTCATGACAGGATTCAGAAGAAGAAGGAGAGACCCTAGAGTTTACTCTGTCCTTCATGTGAGGACACAGTTAAAATGTGGCTGGCTATCAGTCAGAGAACCTTCACCAAGAGTTCCAGAACCTTGACATTGGACTTCCCAGCTACCTAGTCTCTGTATTTTGTTACAGCAGCTCAAGTAGACTAGTACAAACAGCTCACGCATCATTTGCTTACTTCATTTCCCATTCTTTTAGGGCTCTGCTTCCTGCTATTCAGCATCAGTTTGGGATAGAACCAGCTTGCTGCTTCCCCTTTCTGCTCTCTCATCTCTGCACTATCTGTGTGGCCATCAGAGGTTACAAAAAGAAGTCACAGACTTCTACATGATACTCAAATCCAACTTGTAGAACAGGCAGTTGACATTTTTCTCTTCATTTCATAGGAAGATAAAGAGCAAGTGACTTGCCATAAACACTCGGCAGAGTCAGGCTTTCTGAGTCCCTAGCTTAGCCCCCTCCTCAGTGCCACTTTGTGGATAATATAATGGATTTTCATTCAAGAGCAGCTTGCATTGAGACTGAATGTTGATGACTTTCCTGTGATAGAATTTTGGCAGGAAAGCCAAGAGATTTTTGGAGTATGTCAAGTGATGCTGTGCTGGTGTATATCTGTCTAATACCTTAGCTCAGGGCAGGTTCATTCTTCTGAAATCTCCCAAGAGCTAGTAAACAAGTGTACTTGTCAAATATGCACATTGGCAAGTTGGTCTTCACCCTGTGGCTATTCTAAGAATGCTACCTACATTTGTACTCTCTCCAGAGTCTCATCCTATCTCTCTGAGTTATCACCATGGTCTCCTAACTGGACTACCCTACTCAGCCCTTTTCAGATGACCTCCCTTGTTGGGGTCAAAAGGATATGCCTGGTAACATGTCCAGTGACAACAACGAACTGTTTAATAATCCATGTTTAAAGAGCTGTACAAAATGAATATGGCTGGGGATGTGGCTCAGTTGGTAGAGTGGTTGCCTAGCAGGTACAATGCCTTGAGTTCAATTCCTAACACCTCATAAGGGACTGGAGAGATGGATCAGTGGTTAAGAGCACATACCACTCTTGCAGAGGTCCCAAGTTTGGTTCCTAGCACCAATGTTGGGCTGTTCACAATTGTCTGTAACTCCAGCTCCAGGGGACCAATGTCTCTGGCCTCCTCAGGCACCTGCACTCATATACACATACACATACTCACACACAGACACACACCACACACACATAAATGTAAAAGTAAAGTACATCTTAAAAAAGAAGTGAATATAACAGAATTTAGTGAGGGAAAAGTGGGGGGCTGGGATGTCGCTCAGTGGTAGAGCATTTGTTTAGCATGTGCAGGGTACTGTGTTTGACCTCTAACACTGTAAAACAAACAAACAAACAATCAAACAAACAGAAAAACTGAACAAAACAGTAATGCCCCTCTAAACCAACCAATCCCCCCCCAAAAGATAAACACAAACAAAAGTAACAAAACAATTTGGGTGGTAAAAGACTTGAAAATTGTTTTATTGTATATTCTCTCTCTCTCTCTCTCTCTCTCTCTCTCTCTCTCTCTCTCTCTCTCTCTCTCTGTTGGGCCTAAAGAATTCACATACAAGCTGATAAAGGAGAACATCAACTCACTGTCCAACTCTAACTACATCAATGACTAGCACAGCAAACAACATTGATGCAGTAGTGGCACTTTTATCTTGGGGGTAATCAACAGCTGCCTAATGGGACTTAAAGCCCACTCAGTTGGAGGAAACTCATGTCTGGCACTGTACACCTAGCCAAATACACATAGCTGGGGAGGCCATAGATCTTAGAGAAAATCTCAAGGCTCACATATCCCTAGACAAATATAATTTGTTACTACGTGCAAAATATGGGTCCTTAAATTTATAGACAAGTATCTCAGTTACCACCCATCAAAGTAGCTTCTTTTTAAACAGACAGAGATTATTACAGAGTTACACCACTGGTCACACACAGAGATTCTCTGTGAGTTGCCCAAGCCTAAGTGGCACATCTAGGATGCAACCTCTACACCTAAGACTCACACAACATAGAACAAGGAATGAAAAGAACCCTAATGCATCTTTTAATTCTCATCAATGAAGATCCCTCATGCAACAGAGGGCTAGGAATGCAAAAGGCCACACATGGCTAAAACGCAGAGAATAAGGGTTGGCAGAGTGTGGGTCCTTGGACAGGACTATATTGAGGTCCACTCTAGGGCTCTTGGACCATTGCAGAAGAGGGGGCAGAAAGATTGTAAGAGCCAGGGAGGAGGTGCATGACTATACAATGGAAACAGTCCTATAGATACCTGGGACCCTTCTCATACAAACCTACAGCAATGGTGTAGCATGCACAAGACCCATGCAAACTTAGGCAGAAAAAGAACCCAGCATGGAACTGTGGAAATGAGCAGCAAGCCCCAATTGTAGTTGAAGAATTATTAACAGCTGAATACTGCTGGGTGAGGAAGAGCTGATCTTCTTGAAGGGAGACACTCTAGATAGGGTGACTAAACCCCAGTGGACGAACTTGCTCTGAGGGACATCTCGGGACACTAACTTTATATAATAGGCCTTAATACAAATGGCAGGGTGTATGAACTTCTGTAGGGGCAGCAAGGGCGGGGGCAGTCTATGGGAGGGTGCCTAAGGGGGAGGGGGAAGGGGATAAAGATGATTTTATGTATGAAATACACAAAAACTCAATTAAAATTTATAAAAAAAAGGAAAAATTCACTTTCACTCTCTTTTAGAATTTAGTTTAACAAGAGCAGGCTTTTCATGGATTTATGACATGAACTTGTATGACACCCGAATATTAAATAATACACAAAAGAATAGCCACACATAACATCAGTTCTACCAAGGTTTTGGATCTTCTATGTATCACACAACTGAAGAAAATTCTGTTTATACTTATCTTTTAAATGGTAGACCAATCTTTGACTCCAAGGAAATAATCTAAAAGAAAGCAAAAGTCAATAAAAATGAAGACGATCATTGTGGAGTAATTTATAATAAGGAAAAACCAGAAACAGCTTAAGAGTGAGTACTTAAGCAAATTATGTCGTGTCATTTTGATGGACTATCATACAATCACTAAAAATTGTAATTATGCAGATTGTATAGAGCATCAAATACTTATGATGTTACGCATGCAAAGTGGAAGAGAGCAAATTGCATGTACACTTGATTACAACTCTAAAAATCATGTTTACATTTGGGCAAGGACTGGCAGGAAGCAAAAAGAATGGAAACCAATGATTAGTTTGGCTGGTGGGTTTATGAGGGATTCCTCTTTGAGTTTGTGTTATGCTTATCATATTGTTTGTGCAGTTTTAAAAGGCTGCTGTTCAGCCCTTTGGGGGACCACTTTCAAGGTTGCAAGCCCCAGGAAGGCAGGTCCAGATTGTAGCTCACTGTGAGTCTCTCTTGGGCATCCAGCTCTGCTGGTGGGAATTCTCTGATTCAACCTGAGCAGGGCTGTTAGCACACTTGTTCCCAAACAGAACATTGCTGAAGAGACTCAGCCACCAGTGAATATTTATGCTTATATGGGCTCCTATTCATAGCCATTTTCCACATTTTTTTTTTTCATTTAAGAATAACTATAGGGCTCAGTGCTTAAGAGCACACACTGCTCTCACAGGCAACAGGGTTCAGTTCCTATTACCAATGTGGCTACTCACAACTTTCTGTAACTCCACTTCCAGTGTATCTGACACCATCTTCTGACCTCCATGGGCACTAGGCATGCGTTTGGTGCACATATAGGCACGTGAAATAAAAATTTAAAAACTACAAAAAAAAAAAGAATATCATAGGCTGAGAAAGTATTTGGATGGAATGTTGAGAGAGAATTGCTTATTGGGGTAGAAGATTTTTGACTGTGGTTAGTAGCTTTTTATTCTTCTGAACTCAGGTCAAGCTGGGATGTCAAAATCTATCTCTGCAGGTTGTAGGGAGCATAGAAATGAGTGAGTGCATCAAGATGCTCAGCTAGAGTGGCAGGCATGCATTCGGTGCTGAAGTAAGTGGAGACTCACAGCAGCTACAGACTGAAGCTAGCTGGTGGGCTTCCACACATGGGAGCACGGGAGAAGTGAGTTTTAAGTAGGGATTTAGGGAGCATATCAAGCACATGGGAGCAGAAAGCTGCTGCCAACATATGCTGCAACATAAAGGAGGGGCTGAGTGTTACAGATGGCAGAAAATACCGCTTCTCCTAGGAGCAGCTGTAACCCAAACAAATGTGAACAATCAAGAGGCTCCTTTTTATTTAATTGCCAAAAAAAAAAAAAAAAAAAAAAAGTAATTTGAGAATCTCTGCAGCCACCTGTTCTCCCTTCTCTGCCTCAGGTAAGAGCCAGGCTGCAGTGACCACGAGCCCCACTGTAGTTCAGAGAGGCCTCCTGAAGAAGGCAACTTCTCAGAGCGAGGCTGGCTCCATATGCCATAGGAGTTCTTTTTCTGTTTTAAAACCCTCACAGTTCTCATGGGACCAAGATTTCCACTGATTCAGAATTAATTCAAAACTAGTTATATAAGAAGTACATAAAACAAAACAGAAAGTGGGTTTCATAGTTACATAAGAATTAAACTAAAATGATACCGAAAAACTTTGGTAACCTAATGTAAAGGTTTAGTTTTCTGTTATTCCCTCCTCACCTTGCCTTTACTTTGCTTAGGAAAGTAAAAATGTTGACAGAAAAAAGTGATATTTATTTGATTTTTCAAAAGTATACCCCAAGCACACCAGAACCTTCTAATATTTCAGGAATGCAGAAGGTCAACGAATGAGCATGTTCTATGAAAAGATTCAATACAGTAGATGGTGTTTCTAGAGTCAACAGAAAACCCCCAGGCATTTATGGTATCTGAAGATTGGTTTTATGAAACCTACTGGGCCAAGTGTTGTGCTGAAGCCAATCTGTGAAAAGGATTGGACAGAAGCACTATTCATAGTGCTTGGGGATTTGTGCAGAAACTATTTACAGATTTTCTGACAACCTTGTCTTTCAATTCAGATGAATGAAGCACTATTGTTTGGTCATGAGGAACTTTAATAAAAAAACGTTGTCACCAAAACTGTTTCTCATTGGGTGCAAGTATGTGAAAATGACAGTCTTTAAATTTTGTCTGAAAAAATGAAATTATACTAGACACTAAAATCAATGCCAAAATAAAGTTAACTTTGAATAAAAAATAAAAAGCAACAGTCAAGTTCAGAGTAGTAACTTATGGGCTGGGTTAGTAGATGCATTCACACATGTCTTCTGCACTGGCTCCTGACTTAGGTGACTCTGATGGGAGTGCTTAGGGTATATGGGACAACTGGGCATTTTACAGATAGCCTTTTTAGAGTTGCATTCTTAGATGCTTCCTTTCCTGTGTTTTCAATTCAGAACATTGACCTGGTATTCACACTGAGACACATGTAGTTCTTCTAAAACTGTGACCTTTTTTGGTTGGATCTCAAGTCTCAAGTCCTATGTTATACAGGGGCATGTTAAGACTCCATGCTTCCTAAGGTATCTTTTATCTGTAGAACAATTTAAATTTACTTGTGTAGACTATTTTTCCAATACCTACTGAGCTGAAAGAATCAACATAGAGCCTTGGGATACTTAGGTTTTCAAAATATCTGGCTCAACAAATACCACTCAAAGAGAAAGATTTGCTTTTCAGTGTTTTTTCAAGGACAGGTGATTTAGCAGATAGTACAGTGAATTTGCTGTCAGTCAACCTGGGTTTGAGTTCTAGTGGAAACAGGGTGAGATTTGGAAACTTAGCAATTGTGAGACCTTAAAAAGGGAAATTCTCATCTTCAAAGCCTGAGTTAATTGGGCCTATGAGAAAGTGTTCTCACAGAACAATTGGGAAGGGTCCACAAAACATTACATATTCACAAATGCCTTGATCTTAAATACTATGTTAGCGGACTTTCTGTTGTTGTGAAATATCCAAGAAAGTTAGTGTAGTAGGAGGAAAGGTTTGTTGTGGCTCATGGTTCAAAGGTTTCAACTCATTGTGCTTGGTTCCATTGCTTTAGGCCTATAGTAGCATGGTACATTACAGCAGGAACATGTTGTAGAGGAGGTCTAGTCACTCCACAGTGGCTGGGAAGAAAAGGAACAAGAAGGGGTTGGGGCCCCTTAAGCATTCCCAAAGACCTAGCTTCTATCCACTAGGCCACCTCCCAGCAGTGTCATGACTGGTGACCACATCTATAGCACAGGGACCTTTGGGAGATATTCCAGCTCTTTGGGAGATACTACAGCCAGTGCTATACTAATAGCTACAGTTCTGATTATTTTGTGACCTTCAGTGAATCTCTGAGTTTCCTTCTCTACAAAATGAAGAGAAAATACAAATACAAATCTATTTACTTAATAGATGAATCTTCTGTTTACATGTTTTGTTTGTTTTGTTATTGCATCGTGTTTATTATTTATTTTGGTGTGTGTGTGTGTGTGTGTGTGTGTGTGTGTGTGTAGATGCGCTTGTGTCACAGTACACATATAGAGATCAGAGGATAACTTTTGGGACTGCACTTTTCTTCTACCATGTGAGATTAAGGGCTCAAACTCAAGTTGTCAGGCTTGGTCAGCTCCAGCCTATTAAGGCATCTTAAACCCCCCCAAAGAAATTATGCAAAAAAATGGTTTAACTGCATAATTCTTTACTGTTTTGTGAATTTTTCACAGTAATTAGAAATATGTCTCGATTAGAATTAATAATTAGAAATATGTCCACTCTCAGATGATTTAGTGACTTTTTTTTTTTAGTCTTTTTGAGACAGGGTGTCCCTGTAGCCCCTGCTGGCCTGGAACTCCCTATGTAGACCAGGCTGGCCTTGAACTCACAGAGATCCTCCTGCCTCTGCCTCCTGAGTGCTGGGATTAAAGGCGTGCGCCACCACGCCTGGCATTTAGTGACTTCTATACGTTGCTGAATACCATCAATCATTTAATTTGATATACAGATAATTTTAAAGATTTTAATACCCCTTTAAATAGTCAAAGGCATAACTAAAATGTGAAGGATTGGGGCTGAAGAGATGACTCAGCAGTTACGAGCTCTTAGTGCTTTTGCAGAAAGCCTAAATTCAGTCCCTAATATGCATGTTGGGTGACTTACAACTGTTGGAACTTCAGTCTTCATGTGATCTGATACCTCTGGCCTCCATAGGCACTTGAACTCAAGTGTGCATACCCACATGCAGACACATACACATACACATAATTAAAAATAAAAATTAAATATTTGAAAATGTGGAGGCTTACAAGAATGGTCCCATGTTACCACAAAATCATTTTCGGCTACCTCACAAACAACCCTCTCCTGAAAGTGGTTCCATTGTATCCACCTTCTTTCATTTTGGTGGTTTGGTTGATATCTTTCTTGCTTTTATTTTTTTTAAAATATTTTATTTATTTTTATTTTACATGTATGAGTGTTTTGCCTGCCTGTATATGCAAGTGTACCAGTGCATGCAGTACCCACAGAGGCCAGAAGAGGGCGTTGGATCCCCTGGAACTGGGGTTAAGATCATTTGTTATCACCAAACCCAGGTCATCTGCAAGAGCAATCAGTGCTCTTAACCATTGAGCTATCTCTCCAGCTCCTTCCCCTCTTTCTAATCTCTCTATTGTCTGTTACAGCAATAAAGGTCTGATGCAGACAATCCTGGATCCAGCCCTAGTTCTCTCCTTGGCTCTTTCATCCTTTGCACATCTAGAAGAGATGGTATCTTAGTTTCTTTGCTCATTAGTATGATTAAAATAATCTGAAAAAAAAAAGCAATTTAAGGGCTAAAGGGTTTCATTTTGGCTCATGGTCCTAGGGTACAGTCCATCATGGCAGAGAAGTCGTAGGAGCTTGAAGCAGCTGGTTGTATCACATCCACAGTCAGGAAGAAGAAAGCGATGAGCACTTTTGTTCAGTTAGCTTTTTCCTTTTTATACAGTTTTAGGACCCAATTCAGGGAATGCTATTGCCTACCTAAGATGGTCTTTGCTAGATGATGGGCATTAGTTACACAGTCTCTGCAAAACTGAAGGGGAGCCTCACACACACTATGGAAACAGAGACATTAAGAAGACATAAATAGACAGATGGACATTACCAAACTACGGGAGCATCCTTGAAGATAGGTCTCTTCTTACTGTGCAGTGACACTGTAGCCTTTGACTCATTTTATAAGCTTTTTGGTGTCATTGTAACACCATGACTACTGATGCCAACATGCCTTGGAAACGTCTGTCATTGCCTTTATTTAGGGAATGCTGGCTGAGCCCAGCTGAATACATTCCATTTCTTTAGGGAGCAGTCCAAAGACAGACACTGTTGACTTTATCTTCACAATTTTGAATAAAATGTTCTTGTCGAAAGGCAGTCTTGCTCCTGTCCCAGGATCCACCCTTACTGTCAGCTGGCCTTCAAATTTCTCAGGGATGAGGGCTCTGCCACTCCCCTGAAGCCATTGCTCAGCACGGCCCTATCTCATCAGATGGGGACAAAAAGATTACTTCTTTTACAGGGCATTTTTACTTCAAAAAAGTACCTAGCAGGTTAATGGGCCATAGGAGTCGCTATGACAAATGAAAAGGCTGATCTATTTATCACATTTCTGTGTGCGATTCTCAAATGAAAAGCAGAAAATGATCAGTTTAAAAACTGGGAAAGTGAGCAGGGCATGGTGGCACATGCCTTTAATCATAGTACTGGGGAGGCAGAGGCTAGCAGATCTCTGTGAGTTCAAGGCCAGCCTGGTCTACATAGTGAATTCTGGGACTACAGGGAGACCCTGTCTCAAAAAGACAAAAAAAAAAAAAAAAAAAATTGGGAAAACGATGTAGCATAAAGAGTGAGTCCTTCTGAAAAGTAAAATAATACACAAAAGCAAATAATGATACTCATTAACAGGTACCTAAGAAGTAAGAGCAAGAAATAGCATAGCTAAGATCTGTATGCATGTGTGGGCACATGTGTTTTCACCTGTGTGTGTATGCACACATATGTAGCTTGTGTTAACAGACAAGGGATAGAATAGTACAGTAGGCTGAGTTAGGTGGCACGTATCTGTAATCTTAGCCCCCTGGAAGCTGAGTTAGGAGGAACATGAATTCAAGGCCAGCCTGGGCTACACAGTGGGATCTGTCTCAAATAACCAAACCAACCAACCAACCAACCAACCAACCAAACAACCAACCAACCAAACAAACAAAAACACAAAACATAATGCTTAGTAGATAGGCAGTCTCATGTTGAATCCAATTCCCCAAATTACTTAACTTCTTTGTCTTAATATTTTCATCTCTAAATAGGAATAATAACAATACCTACTTAGGATAGTGATGAAAATGAAATAAGTTACATAAATATTTTGTTAGTCCTATGTATTTCCTGTAAACACATGCATCATAAAGGTGAGATGAACAATTACTCAGTGGTCTTAGGGAAGCCTGTGCCTCTGTTTTAATACCTTTTCTTGTACTTCTTCGGGGGGGGGGGTCAATTTCTTTTCCCATACACTTACTCTTTGGAATACGGTTTGAATGGTAATTCATCTTTTTTTCTACCATTCTCCACTCAAACAAATTCTAATTTCTGTGAGCTCTTAATGGCTTTATCTTCTACTTAGTATTTCTTGTTCTCAAATTATTCGAAAATATAGAATTTTGTTTCATTGATGTAATATCTTCTAGTATCTGTGAAGATATTAATTATAGTTTTAAAGGAAGTTTTCTTTTCTCTGCATTATCTTTATTTCTTCCAAGTTTCTTGTGGATTCTGGCCTTTTTTTCCCAAGGAATAGCTTGACTCCTGTGGTAATGGTAAGGCACTTGGAAGCTGCTTTGTCTAAAAAGCACTGACTCCTCCCTTGGGCCCATAAGGTCACTTAGAAGGATGAAAGCTTGGCATCTCTACTTCATTTTCTTTCTGTCTCCCTTTGGCAGAAGGTGCAGAGATGTCATTGTCTTAAACCTGCGGTCACCTTGGGTTTTAAGACCGGCAAAACCTCTGAGGACAGGACCTCTTGATCCCCAGGAGGACAATCATCTATGAGGGAGAGGCCACACCTGTGGCAGAAGTAATTTCCTAAGAACCCTTGTCCACTGTTCAAGCAATAAACTTTTTTAGACCACCTTGTGGGAGCTGAGACAGCACTGAGCAGAAGCAGACCTTGACCAGGACTATTTGTGCGCCTATTGTTCCTTGCCCCCATCTTTCCTCTAAAGTGCATGTCTAAAGATGAACCTGGGCTTGTAATTGGAATTTTTAGGGGAAAAGCTGGTCTCTCCAACAAGTTGGTGTGGTGAACAAAAGAAAAGAGGGCAGGAGACTTTCTCTGTTAATGTAAAACACAGTTGTAACCCAAGTGAAGTGTCTATGGCCTGAGAATTCTAATTCCAAATATGTTGGTGGGAACTTTGGGTAAGTGGGTAACAGAAAAGCCAGGAAATCGCTGTTATAGGCCTCAGATGCTATCTGATGGCATTCTTAGCTTTTGGATTGGTGGAACCTCTTAGAATAGATAAACTGATACATACCGAAAGTCGTCCCCCCCCTCCACGCCCCGCCATAGTCACAGGATATCAGGTCAGACACAGAGGTAAGCAATGAGTGACTTATAAGGGGACTAAAGACAGCCCAAGATAATTTTGGCTCTGGATTTTCATCATTCCAATTCTCCAGTCAATTCTAATCAGTAATATCAACCTTGAAGAATCTTCAACATAGGTGTAGCTTTCTCCCCCATCTCCTTGAAACTTGAGCTTTTTCTCCATTCAGCCTACAGTACTGTCCTTAATTCTGTTAAAGGTAACTTGCCTGCCTTCACTTTTGTCTGAGTCCCAGATTCCTGCAGTTAGCTGTTGATCCCCTGCAGAGGGTAATCCTTTCCTGCCTGTTTCAGGAAGGGCATTGCCTAGTTAAGGGATTAGATCATTCTGGCACAAGCTTCTTATGAAGACTTTGAATAATCTGCTTTCAGCCCTATCTCAGACCCCTGCCTCTGAAGTCTTGCTGGTTGGGTCAGCAAGATGGTTCAGTGAGTAAAGGCTCTTGCCCAAAAGTCTGAAGACCTGAGTTCCATTCCTGGGACCCACATGGTGGAAGGAGAGAACTTATTCCTGTAAGTTGTCCTCTGACCTCCACAGCGTGGCATGTGCATGCCCCCATACATGTATGTATACATAACATTTTTTTTTTTTTTTTTTTGGTCTTTTTGAGACAGGGTCTCCCTGTAGTACCAGCTGTCCTGGAACTCACTATGTAGACCATACAACATTTTAAAAATGGCCACATACAACATTTTAAAAAATTAAAAAATATTCTTGTTAGCTGGTGACAGCTTCAATCTTAAGAGAGAGAACAGGGGAATGTGTAGTTCTCCCAAGAGAGAAAGAACCTCAGGCAGGGAGGGACAAAGGCTTATTTTCAGATGTAGGGAAGAGTGCTGGGTGACAAGGAAAAGAAATCTATTGCAGCCCACACCCTTGGCTATTCAGTATCTGAGTGGGAACATGCTTTCCCCTGCAGCCACTGGGATTTAATGTTCTCTGTTGTGTCTTGGATAGAGTTTCCATGTTTCATGTTGGCTCTTCTGTTCTTTTTGCTTTGGGGTACTTTTAGCTCCTTAATTCTTTCACTGTCATTTTGCTAGGTATTAGAATGAAGCAGAGATTAACAACTGTGTACATTTAATCAGAATCCTATCCCCAGAATCTAACTATATATAGGTACCCAGAACCCAGTCCCAAATATTTTCCCTCAGAGACCTGGAGTGCAATCTGGCCATTTCTATATCTTATAGGCTTCCCAGGAGATTGGCAGGTGAGCCCCGAGGCGCCACTGACCCCAGTGGAGTGTGGCTTTGAATGCTCTCTTACACAGGTGAGCGGGGAAACAACTGAGTGAGAAAAGCATTTATTGAATGTTTTTCAGGCCCCTGGTACTGTGGTAAAGGATTCTTTAGGTTTCAGATGATCAAACAGCCTTGGCTATGAGTTTTGGCTGTGAAAATAAACAGGGAGAAGCAGGCACAGGAGGCCCACCAACTCTACCTTCGGGGTGTGGGCTTCATTTTTCATGGGGCTGAGACCATTTCCACTGTTAGATTCTGCCTTACCTCTTTACAAATTCAATCCTGGAGAGAAAGGGCCTCTCCCTCCCACTGCACTATCTGAGTCTCTGCTCAGGTATGAACAATGCTAGGGCAGACCTTGAGCTGCCTCCTGTGGGCCAGGTTTTCACCCCTGACCATTGGTGATAAGTGAGGCAGGAGTTTTAAAATTTTATTTATTATTTTTAATGTGTATGAGTGTATTACTTGCATGTGTGTAAGTACACCCATGTTGTGAATGCCTGAGGAGGTCAGAAGAAAACATCAGATCCCCTGGAACTGGAGCTATAGACAGCTGTTAGCCACCATATGGATGCTGGGAATTGAACCTAGGCCCTCTGCAAGAGCAGTCAGTGCTCTTAACCATTGAGCCATTTCTCTAGCCCCAGGGCAGGATGTTTTAAGATAATGACATCCTCACATCTTAGAGAAGAAGCAGAGGGAAGGACAGGTCCCCCAAGGGAGAATCTCAGGAGAAGAGGGAGAAACGCTTGCTTTCAGATGAAAGATGAGGCCAGGCATGGTGGTGCATGCCTTTAGTCCCAACACTCAGGAGGCAGAGGCAGGTGGATTTCTGTGAGATGGAGGCCAGCCTGGTCTACATAGTGAGTGCCAGGTCAGTTGGGGCTACAGGGAGAACCTGAACAAAATAAATGAAGGGGAGAGATCCTGGGTAACAAGAAAAATCCATTACAGTTCACATTTATCGTCTATCCCACCACCCCCATATTTTCAGAAATGTCCCATCCAATTAAATTTAAATATAGCATATTTATCTTAACATTTAACATATTTTACATTTATTTGTGTGTGCGTGTGTGTGTGTGTGTGTGTGTGTGTGTGTGTGTATGTTTCAGGAGTGTCCTTTCACCATATGGGTTGCAGGGATGGGACTCAGGTCTTTAGGCCTGATAGCAAGCATTCCTACTCTCTGAGCCCTCTCTCTAGCCCTTTATCTTAGCATTTTGACATGTTCTGAAATCATGCTTGTTTTGGGGATCTTACTCTGGTTTCTTCTCGGCTCCTTGGTCCTTGTGAACTCCATGGAAGAAATTCATGTATGTGTGGCGGGTGGAGTTTGTAAGAAGGTAAAGCATGGCACTCTCAAGCCTGAGCGTGACCAATGGCCAAAGGTACCATTGTGCCAACCCACATTTTTATGTATGTTTCAAACTATTTCTGAATTTTTTAGAACAGATAACTTTTTCTGGGGGGGACTTTCTTGTCCAGGTAATTGACAGACCCCTTCTGATTGATTCAAATGTATATGAGGAAGCAATGGGATGTCTTTGTTCTTTTATAGAAAGCCTTGGCTACATAGTAGCGCCATGCCCTTCCAGGCAGTTCATGGTGTCATGTCTCTACCTAGCCCAGGAACAGGACTCAGAACCCACTATTATAACATGCGGAGCAGATATAAAAGAATTCAAGGATTAGAAAATAAAAATAGCCATGTTTTGCCAGGGGGACATAGCCTTCCCTTGATGGACCTCAACAAATCCTTGCTATCTCACGTTCTTCCATCTTGTCCTATCTGTAACTATCCTTGTATATGGTATTGTAAATTTTGAGGGGCAATTGTGACACTTCCCCCTTACATTACTGGTCACTGTGGTTTCTTCACTTACAAAATCAGAGGCGGGGCCCGAAGTTGGCTTTGAAGGAAAGGATAGAGCAAGCTTCCACCCTACAGATCTGCCAGCTAAAGAATACGTCAGGGGACAAACTCTGCCAAGTCCAGGATCTCCTGCCCATCACCTCATAAAACCCCTGAGACCTTTCTCTTTGGGAAAATGGGCAATATTGCTCTTTGAGATAGACAACCTTTACCCCATTTTCCTAAGCCTGGACTTGAATAAAACTATCTCCTCCTCCAATCTCTGTTTCCTGGTTTCTTTTGGTAGAGGTGGTGGGCAGTAGGTCTCCAGGGTCAGTTACAATAGAATCCTGAAGCTTCAGTTTCTGACTTTATAAGCCCAATGGGACCTCCAGCTTGCTAATGTTGGTCAGGCTACCTAACAGGTTTCAGTTATGCACCATCTTACATCTTGGATGATGTCCATTTCTTTTCATCAGTTCCAGAAGTTGCTTCTTATGATTCTGAAGCTTGTAGATGCTGTGATACATTAAATCATTTTCAACTTGCCTAAATCCCTAAAGCTTTAATCTCAGTGGATTGAGTTCCTGGGTACAGTAGGTAATCATTTAACAAACAACTGGTTCTTACTAAAGATTGCTGTCAGAGGTCGGGCATGGTGGTGCATGCCTTTAATCCCAGCTTTGGGTGGTGGGGGGGGAGGCAGAGGCAGGTGGATCTCAGAGTTCAAGGTCATCCTGGTCTACATAGCTACATACTGAGTTCCAGGTCAGCTGGGGTTACAGGGAGACCCTGCCTCAAAAGAGCAAAAAAAAAAAAAAAAAAAAAAAAAAAAAAAAAAAAAAAGACAAAAAGATTGTTGTCAAAGGGATGGGATTACCACTTGCTGGTTATTACTTAGTAATGCACTCTACAGAGTGGCTTAAACATTAACAATTTATTTGCCCACGATTCTGGGGGTTGGTTGCAGATGGAAACTAGGGCTGTGTGCCCTTGAAAGATTTCCTCATCTTGCAAAGGGTGCTTGGATTGAAATATTCCACCAGCCCAGGCTATTTGGGGAACTCTGTCTATATGTCTTCTATCTGGCAGGCTCAGGTATGTGAATTTCTTTCATGAGGAGTGAAAGTCCTAGAGAAACTGTAGACACTCCATGACTTTTTCTTTCTTAACCCCAGAAATCATGTAGTATCATTTGTACCACATTCTTTTATGCAGGCAGATGCTAAGTCTGGGGGAACAGAGGGCCCACCTCTTGATGGAAGGAGTGTCAAAGAATTACAAACATGTTAAAACAGCTCTATTAACCTTAGGCCCATCAGAATAGCAGCAGGTTTCTTAATGGAAACCGTAAAATCCAAAAGAGTTCAGAATGATGTCTCTCAACCCTTTCTTTGTCCTGTCCTTTTGAACTGGCCTGGAACTCACTGTGTAGACCAGGCTGGCCTTGAACTCACAGAGATCTGCCTGCCAAGTGCTGGGATTAAAGGTGTGTTCCACTATGCCCAGATCCTTCAACTTTTGAAAGACAATAACTGCTTTATCACAGCTAGTTCCATATTTTAGGCTCTGTTGCTTTAAACACACCACTTCTGGGTTATAAAAAATTCTGTTGGTTACATGTGACAATAGCACAATTCAAATCAGTAGATAGTCAAATCACAGAACTGTGGGGTGATTGGAGCCAGGGATTTCAATATCATGTTCCTTGCTCATTTAAAAAATGTTTTATTTATTATTTTTATTTTTCATGTGTATGAGTGTATTGCCTACATCTACCTAAGTGCACCCATGTCATGCGATGCCCTTGGAGGTCAGAAGAGGGCATCAAATTCCTTGGAACTGGAATTATGGATGGTTGCTAGTTGTCATGTGAGTGCTGGGATCTGAACCCAGGTCCTCTGCAAGGGCAGTCACTGCTCTTAACTGCTGAGCCATCTCTTCAGCCCCCTCCCCTTAAAAAAACAGATTAAAAAAATTTTATATGTATGAGTGTTTGCATGTATGTATGTATATTGCATGTGTTCCTGGTGCCCATGGAGGCCAGAAGAGGGCATTGGATCTTCTGGAATTGGAGTTATAAACAGTTGTGAGCCCCCATGTGGGTGCTAGGAACCCAAACCTCTGTCTTGTGCAAGAGCAGCAAGTGCTTTAACAACTTAGCCACATCTACAGCCCCTCCTTATTCCTTATGAGGAGTCCCAGGTGCTTAGGGTGTACATATTCATCCTTGCATCAATTATAGTACTCATGAGGTATGTACTGTGCTTGGAATAACTTGAAATGAGTATTTACCACTTGGTCAGCCACTATCACCAAGGTCATAGGAAAAAATAGCAAGTCTTGGGGCTGGAGAGATGGCTCAGTGGTTAAGAGCACTGACTGCTCTTGCAGAGGACCCAGGTTTGATTCCCAGCACCCACATGGTGGCTATAAACCGTCCTTAATTCCAATTCCAGAGGAATCCAAAGCCCTCTTCTGACCTCTGTGGCATTGCAAGACACGGGTGCACTCACATACATGCAGGCAATACACTCATACACATAAAATAAAACTAATAAATAAAATACTAAAATAAAACAAAATAAAACATAAAATAAAACTAATAAGTAAAATACTAAAAAAAAAAAAGACAAAGTAGCAAGTGTCATTGGACAGCATGGTGAGGGTTTGAAGGGAAGAACAGTTCCCTGAAGGAAGAGCGATCTTTGCTAGAATTATTAGGGGTGGTGGACGCCAAAGTCCTGTGAACATTTACATATAGCATTTCATGTACTGTGCAACAATCTACCATGAGGGTAGGTACTACTATTAACAAATTAAAATTGAAAATAGAAGATTAGAGATGGTCAAAGTCATATAGGTATGTGTGTTAGAATGAGTCCTTGAGTCCAGTTCCATTTGGGTTCAAAGTGTGACCTTAAACTTTTCTCCTAGTCTATAGCTCACACTCTTCAGTGGATACAGGCTAGAAACTCCAGGAGCTATAGATGGTGAGAGGGAGTACTGCACGATAAGGGGGACCCAGGTGGTCTCCACCCTCTGGCCGCCACATTTTGATCTTTCTCCTGCCTTCTATCTGTGTCTATCTGCTCTCCCCATTTCACCTTTGCTGCTTCCCTGTCTTCCACTCCTCCAAGTCCATGGACAGGGGTGGGATAGGGTCTGAGCTCTGTTGGTTACTTTGGTCCAGATGTCTGCATCCTTCCTGCCCCTAATTCAGCTGAAGTAAAGTTGGGTTTCCCCATAAGAACCTTATTAGGAAATGCTTTGGAAAACTGAACCTAAACCAAACAACATAGGGATACAAGTGGGAGGACGTGGCTATGACTGCAGAGTGCTGATGGCTTGTTTTGCTTTTACTGAAGTTCTGCCATAAGTTAGTTTGGCTGCTATTGTTTCCAGGCTCCTAACCCTCTTGTTTTTTCCCCTGCATTGCCTGGCATGCTTTCTAGGAGGCACACTCTTCAGCTCTTTCTAAAGGCTGGTCCCATATTTGGGTAGATGTAAGAGTCAGGTGTGATGGCTAATCTTCATTGTCAACCTGACTGGATTTAGAATCACCAAGAAAACACACCTCTGGATGTGTCTGTGATGGTGTTTCTAGAAAAGGTTAACTAAGGAGGGAAGACCCACCCTGGATGTGGGCAGTGCCTGGACTGGGATCCTAGGCTGAATAAAAAGGGGAAAGTGAGCTGAGCACCAATACTTATCTCTCTGCTTCCTGACTGCAGATGTAATGTGACCAGTTGTCTAGCTTCTGCTGCCATGACTTCTTTGCCATGATGGACTGTAAGCCTAAAGAAACCTTTTTATCCTTACGTTGCTTTTGTCAGGTATTTTGCCACAGCAATGAGAAAAATAACTAATAATCAGGATTCTCTAAAGGAAAAGAACCAGTGTGTGTGTGTGTGTGTGTGTGTGTGTGTGTGTGTGTGTGTGTGTGTTAGAGATTTTCAAAGGGGATTTATTAGATTGACTTACAGAACTGGAGCCTGGATAATTGTGTAGCAGCTATCTACATGCTACAAGCTAGCTAATCTGGCAGCTTTTCAATCCAAGAAGCTTAGGCCCTCCCCAGAAAGTACCTGGTATGAGTCCAGGTTGAAAGCCTGAAGATGCTAGGGTCAGACTCCCACAGGCAATGGCAGCAGCAGTAAACACCCTCACTCAGGAAGAGGGAGGCTTGCATACATTCTCTGGTTTCTTTCTCCTTCTATTTTGGGCCTCCAGCCTAATAGCATTTGGGTGTGTTTTTCTAACTCAGTTGCTGTCGCACAATGCCAACTGTCTCTGGAACCCCTTTACACCCAGGCATGCACAGAAATATGCTTTATTAATCTTCTAGATGTCTCTCAATTCAATTAAACTGGTAATCAAAATTAAACACCATATTGGGTTTAGTTTAGTTAGTCAGAAAGGTAAAGGTTCTCCAGTGGGCACATGGTTTCCAGGGAGGGCACCATTGTCTTTGACAGTGGCCCACTCTCATCTGTAAGAGGCTCTATGCCTTTTACCATCTAAGAGTGTATAGGATCACCTTGAAAGTTCCTGAATTTCTTCCATTTAGCTCATCTCAGGACCAAGATCATTGAGATTGTCATAACTGAAAGGAGATGAAAGCCTTTCACTTGAGTGTATACACAGCATATATACACATATGCACACATATGTAATAACGTAACACACACATGCACACACACATATCCTCCACTTTCCCTGGGGCTCCAAGGTCTCCTCTAGAGTATGGTGTAACAATCTGATCACTGTCATTTTTCAGTCTCAAAATGTTTCATAAATATGTAATGACAACTATCAAATAGGGGCTGGGGAACAAGAGAGTTTCCCTTTGGGCCTCCATGAACCCCAATATCCTAGAAAAACCTTCTGTTTACACAGGTGGAAAGCAGAAGGGCCTGAGGCAGGTGTTACTTCCAAGCTCGGGCCCAAAGCTTGAGGAGGAAGCACTGTATTTAAGCAGTTGAAAACCCCATGAAGTAACATTACAATACTTTGACAGCATAATTTTAATAAGTTTTTTACCCCTGGTACCAAGATTCATCAAATCATGGCTTGAAGCAATAGCAGGATGCTAAGGAGGGAAACAAGTGTTGAGACAGCAGCCATCGCTGTGGAGGGTGCTGGGGATGTTATTTGGTTATGAGAGTTGTTCACAGTGCTGACAGTCCCAAATGCCTTACTGACTTAAATTTTAAAAATGATTATTTAATGCATTCAGTTCTTCTGTCTGCCCTTGAGAGAACACTATTACGGCTTTCCCTGGTTGTGGAGGTGGAGCAGGCTGGAGCCACATCTTCGCCACCTGCTCCTCACTTGTCCTTCTTGTACAAATAGGGTTCTGCTCTGCCACATCGCAGGTTGCATCAGAAGCCAGGGAGAACTCAGCTTTTTCTGGGATACTTTAGAAGACATGCAGGAGAATGATGCTGTTAAAGGGGAAGCAGCCTCCAGACAGTGTTGGGCATCCTAGAAACACTGGAACTCATCCAGTGATTAAATAATTTGTTTCCTGTACACTTACTACACACCAGGTTTTGTTCTGGGTCCCAAGGTTGAAGGTAAGTAACAAACACCCCTACTTCCTGTCCTCTATGTATTATTCTGTGTCCTTATGTTGAGTCTTGGGAGAACTCCCACAGGGAGCTCTGAAATAGGTTTGCCTCCAGGTGCAACATGGCCCTAATGGACCCAAGATCAATTCAGGAACACAGTGACAGCGGCCCAGGTGTTCTTGGGAAGTATTAGAGGTATAAGACTCTGGTGCTTTTCTGGGTGCTGTACTAAGAAAGTAACTGGTCCTGGCTATAAAATATTTCCTTACTCCATAGTCCTGTGAGCACGGAGTCTCTGGGTTTCTGGCAATCTACTTTAAATGGGGGATAAAATCTGACTTATTCATTAGCATTAATAACAGATGGTTTGCAGATCTCTATGGCCCTAAGTAATACCAAATAAAAATGCCACACGTTTGTGAAGAATTTCATACTTAGAGTTGTCAAATCATGTCAGTTTTTTTTTTTTTTCCATTAACACCTTTTATTCGGTTACCCACACCAGCAAGGGCTTCCAAATGGCAATTTTTCCACATCAGAAGGTGGTTGTAACTTAAACAATTTGGACTTTTCCTGCTTCCAAAATGTTTATCAAATCCTGTGTCTCACAGGCTTCGAGCGTGTAGAAAATAAGAAATATTCCAATGAACGAAATATCCCAACGTCAGTGGTAAGCCAGAATCGCTCCTTTGGGGAAGTCTGTATATGCAAAGAGAGCAGGAAGTTCAGTCTTTCTTCTTCTTCTTCTTCTTTAAAAATCTATTATTCCTAAAGTATCAGTCCAGAAAACTGAAGTGAAGGACTAAAGGTCGGGAGAGGACGGGACGGGGTGGAACACACACCTCGAACACAGAGAAAGAAAACTGTACAGACTCAAGCAGTTTATAACAGACTACTCCAAGACACCAAAGGCCGGCTGAAGAAATTCACCATGCTGCAGGAGCTGGGGCTGTGTGCTGCGTGAAGATCAGTGTTGAGCAATTCACTGCCTCGGAGCAATCCCCCTGCCTACACCGAACCCTGGTTTCTGCACCATGCCTCCGCGGGGAGGGCCTCTCATTCCACCACTCAGCCCACCTCGGGGGCCTCCAGGTCCCCGAATGCGGTTATCCCGACGGTCCCCTTCCCTGGCGGCTCGAGTCTTCTTCTCCTCCACATTCAGGCGGACGGCGCCTCTGAACATGATGGGCTTGTTGCTGAGGACCCTCTGAACAGGCTCCGAATCATCAAACACGACAAAACCAAAGTTGGGTAACTTCCCGCCACTGTTAATGCGCAGCTCCACCACGTTCCCATAATCTACACATGAAGAAGATCCTCAGATGACCCCTTAGCACTTGGGAGCACTGAATGTGAGCACACAGTAGTAATATCTAGACAGATTCCGCTGGGCAATCAAATCTCGCTTGTCAAACTAAGATGCGCTGGGAATTTAAAGTACACACTTGATTTCAAAAACTTTATATTAAAAAATGCAAAATACAGCCAGGCATGGTGGTGCAAGCCTTGAAGCCCAGCACTCAGGAGGCAGAGGCAGGCAGATCTCTGTGAGTTCAGGGCCAGCCTGGTCTACGTACAGAGTTCCAGATCAGCTGATTCAAAAAGACCAAACTATTTAGACAAAACTCTTCTGAGACTGTAAGTGCACCAGCTTATGGGGTTTTGTTACTGTTTTTTAATTTTGGACCCAAGTCTAAACCTACAATTCACGTAGGCCACACTCGGTCCCTGTACACACCCAAAGGAACTCTGCAGCACCATAGCACGCCTAAAGTTCCTGACACTAAGGTTGGGTGGAATTCACTGGGTGCGGTGCTCACACTCAGGAAGTGTTACTTTGTGGGATCATAGAAAGTTCCAGAATCATCAGGTACCACCTCCGGTGTCTGCTGCCTTTCCTCCGGTTCTTCTACTTCCTCCTCAGATTCCACCTGGGGCTCCGTAACAAAGCCACCAAAGACCTCATCTTGGTATCTGAAGATGTCATTGTGAACGTAGAACTTGTTGGCCACTGAGCCCTCAGGAGCGAGGACGAAGGTCTGCATGAACCTCTGCAAGGCCTGATTGTTGTTGGACAGCAGCCCCATCACTTGCACCACCACGCCGTCATTG
This sequence comes from Nannospalax galili, assembly GCF_000622305.1. Taxonomy (NCBI): domain Eukaryota; kingdom Metazoa; phylum Chordata; class Mammalia; order Rodentia; family Spalacidae; genus Nannospalax; species Nannospalax galili. The sequence continues at coordinate 3,306,424 of NW_008356676.1, forward strand.
AGCGTGGCATGAGCGTCCACGTGGCGGATCTTAGTGTGGCAGTTGGTGAAGTTTTGTGACATCACTTTCCGATGAATTTCCTTCTGTCCATAGACCGCATCTGCTGGCTTTCCATTTGAATCCAGGCCCCCATGGACATAGGAAGAGTTCTTTCCATAAAATCTGTGCAGCATGTCCGGGGCCTGGTTCAGCAGTGTGTAGTACTGTCGCACAAATTCCCGCCCGACCAGCAGGGGACTAGGCTTCTCCATAACCATTGCTTTGGTCAGTTCAACCTGCGCGGATGAGCGGGAGAGGACCGGGCGCTGCTCCGGAGGACGACGGTGACAGGGACCCCTCGCGCAAATACGGCCGCCCATGTCAGTTTTTTTAACCTCAGCAGTATCTCTCCCATCCGTCAATTTCTTCCTTCCCATCTTGACTGTCTTAGTTCAATCCCTCATTCTCTCCTGTCCAAGATTATTGTATTTGTTTATCTGTTTTCTTTTTTTAAATTTTATTTATTATTTTTATTTTATGTGTACGCGTGTATTGCCTGCATGTAAGTGCACCCGTGTTGTGCAATGCCCACGGAGGTCAGAAGAGGCTGTCGGATCCCCTGGAACTGGAGTTACGACAGTTGTTACTACGCTGCCATGGGGTGATGGGATTCAAACCCAGGTCTTCTGTAAGAACAACTAGTGTTTTTAACTGCTGAGCCATCTCTCCAGCCCCTGTATCTGTTTTCTTAATCGTTTCTCTGACTCCATTCTCTCTACTTTTGAAATTAACCCACATAATGCTGTCAGATTGATTTCCTTATGTATAACTCGAATCGAGTCATTCCTTGGCATAGACAGATTTTTATGACCTCTTCCCATGGCTTGTTAAATTAACAGGGCACTCTTTCAGTCCAGCACACAGAAACCCCCTGAACTGTATTTCTTCTGTACCTGACATTTCAGCCAGATTGGGTATCACTGCTCTGCAAGCCTGTCCTGTATCTTGTTGCGTCTGATAATTGCTTCCCCTAGCCTGCCAGCCGGAATGTTTGTTTTCCTGATCTTTGTCTACTATGACCATACTTATCCTTCAGGTCCCCCCAAAATACCTTCTCAGGGGCTGGAGAGGAGGCTCAGATGGTAAAGTGTTGCTGTGAAGCACAAAGACTCGATTTTGATCCCAAGCACTCCTGTAAAAACAACAACCACCCAACAAGAACAAAACGACCTGGTGGTGCTCGCATGTAATTCCAGTGCTGGGAGGCAGAGACAGGGATAATCTGGGGGCTTGCTGGTCAGCCAGTTTAGCGAATCAGCAGGCTTCGGATTCAGTGAGAGACATGTGCACAAGCATATACACCCAAGTGCTTCTTTAGTCTTACAGCCTTCCCTGTTCCCACAATGGGATGTCATTTTGTCTACCTTGACCAACTAGAGCAAGCATTCTGTCCCTTTCTTATGACAGTTATCATAATTAGTGATGAGTACCCTCTTGAGATAGCAAGCTCTCAAGGGTAGTGACTTACATGAGACACTCAAAACAAAACAAAACAGAATAAAACAAAAAAACCAAATGCCATTGTTTCTGGTGATAGAGGAGTTCACCCAGCTGTGCATGTTTGGCCTTGCTTTGTGGAAAAATAGGACAGATTCTTCAGATCTTGTCCCAGTGTGATGACAAGTCAATAGATGATTACATTTTGTATACATGTTCATTGACTATATGATGTGTGAAGTCCAACTCAAGCTAGTTTTAATAAACAAGGGGGATACTTAGAAGGATGTGAGTTTGCAGAACTGTCCAGAAAGATGAAGGAACCAGGGCAATTTAAGGGACCTCAGGGACTGAACCCAACAGCTCTGCTTGTTGGGCAGACCCTTTTATGTGTCACTTTGGTTTCTCCCTGGAACTGAACTTTAAAGTAAGAGTGGAGGATTGAGTAGGAGCAGGGAGGGGGCGGACTCATTTGGGTCATATATGATCAAATAAGGTGATTATGTAAATGACTAATCTCAGTGCTGTTTCTTTTGACCCAAACTGCAAGATTTATGTGAAGACAACTTTCAAACTCTGTAATTGTGTCCTCTGGCTCTTGTTGAGGAAGCAAACTTACTGGGGCAGGCTGTCTCTTCCTTTCACAGATGGAAAGAAGAATGGAAATGTCATGTGTGAATGTCAGTGTATCCCCAAATTTCCTATATTGAAATCCTTGTCGCAAAGTGATGGGATTAAGAGGTGGAAACTTTTGGAGGTCATTAGGTCATGAAAATATAATCCTCAAGAATGGAATTAATGCTCCTATAAGAGGCCTGAGAAGTTGTGCTGCTCTGTCCTCCATGTGAAGACACAGTAGGAAGGTACCATCTATGAACATTTGACACCAAATCTGTAATTAGACACCAACTATGTGGGTACCTTGGCCTTAAATTTCTTAGCCTCCAGAAGTGTGAGAAAGAAGTTTCTGCTCTTTATAAGCTACCTAGTTTGGATATTTCATTACAGGATCTTGAAGGAGGGTCAGGAGGGACAAGCAGCAAAGAGCTCATGACTGGAGCTGGAGAGGGATGGCCTAGATGGAGGAAGCATGGAGGGGTGGGTGACAAAACAAAAGGAAAGTCACAGTTCCAGACTTATTCCAGCTTTAGGTATGGTGCATGAGAGGCTGCACATTTAGCGACCAGGAACTGACGAATATGTCCTGGTTCCTGGAGCAATTAAATCACTTGAAAGGACTTGTAAGAATAACTGAGGAAGCAGGTAACGAGATACACAGATCTGTGAGTCTATGGCTGACGATAAGAAACATCTGCCTACCAGAGGTAACCTGAATATTTCATGTTGTGAATCTATAAATATTTAAGTACATTCAAATATTTAGCTACTAAAACTGCCTCTCTAAAAAATGAGATTCTCTGAATACAGGGCTATTTTTCTCAAGGCAAAATCTAGTCTAAGCAATTCATTTAAAAAATCTTTTTTGACAACTTATCATTGATTACAGAATACAGCTCAGTGCATGGTAGAATCCCTTCTGATACACTGATCAGACAGAGTGTAATAAAAGTTCCAATCTGGCTATCTCTCATCATACCATGGGATGTCAGAAAACCTCCCCTAGCTTCCTGACATTTACAAATCAGATCATTTTCTCACTCTCTCCATGGGAGTCTTGCAAGACTCTCTACTGGGCAAAACAATGCCCCCAGTGTGGAAAATATATGCACTGAGGAAATGATCAACAACAATAATGACAACATGACAGCTAACAGTGGGGTTGGGCACTTGTGAAGGGTGCGTGGGGAAGACACAGCTCTGGGACGTTTGACCACAGTTCATCCTCAGGCAGATTACTGATATGGAAATGGAGGCTCTGGACATCAATTCCCCCTCAACCGTTGTGCCTGCTTATCTTCTCGGAGGCCTTCCTTAGTCCATGGCTTGAATTTCCAAGTTTGAGTGTTACAGCTTTCCACACTCTCTCAAATTCTTTGCACCTACAGGTACTCCTTTCTTTCTTGACATTTTCCCCTCAATTTAAGGAAAGACCCTCTCTATGGCCCCTGAACAAAAAGGGCCTCAGTAAGTCTCAATCTGTCCCTATTAATTCTACCATTATATCCTAAATCCCAAAGATTTCTACTGTGTTCCCATCATAGCCCACCTTGAGCACTTCCTGCTCTATTACTTGATAACTGGATATCTGGACACTAGTTCTGCTAGCTACTTAGAAGGAGTTGGGTTGGGGGCCCTGGAGAAATGGCTCAGCAGTTAAGAAAAATGGCTACTGCTGCAGAGGAACCAGTTTGGCTCCTGGCCCCCACAGGGCTAAAAACCCTTTGTAACTCCAGTCACAGGGGATTTGAGGGCACTGCACACATGTGGTGCACATACATACACTCATACATGTAAAAAATACATTAACAAAATTTAAAAAGAAAGGCCCATGGGATTCATGCCCACGGAGACACAGAAGAGATGTGTGCAAAGGCATCAGTATGCACTAGTAAGGGAGGTAGATCACTTGCTTAAGGGTCACACTGGTGGTGAGTGTGGCAGTTGGAGTCAAGTTCTAGCTGTCTGTTTCCAGGTGGGTGGCCATGGACCAGTTCTTCAGATGGTGGCTCTTATTAGATAGAATGAATGGAGGGACTGGGGATATAGCTCAGTGGTAGAACACTGACCTAACATTCAATCTCTAGTACCACTAAAAATTGATATTAAAAAAGAACAAATTCAAAGTAGATAGAAAGAATGGAAAAGTCCCCTCTCTTCAGAAGCTGTCCTCAGGGAGAGACACCTTGTCATATATGCATAGAGCTTCAGTCACTGTTCTTGGCACGGTCATAGCTTGCTGCTTACCCTTACTGCTCTGTTTCCTGTCTGTTCACTCCTCCTAATCTTCAAGGTGCAGAGTAAAATCTTTTGACAATGTTTGCTAGATGTCAAGTGTTTGTATTTTTTGATCTAACAATTCTACTTCTAGGTTTTTAAACTAGGAAGAGATGTAAGGGCGAGAGACTCAATTTTAGGGCTATCCATTGCAGTTTTTCTTGAAACACCAAGAGGTGGAAACAACCTAAATGAACACCCTCTCATTGGGGAAGGCAAAATAAAGTTTGAGAGTGCCTCACAATGGAGTAGTATGCAGCTGTCTGAAAAATGAGATTGGTGCAACACAGAGGATGTTCATGAGATAGTTATGTGCTGAATAACTGCATTCAGGCCAACAAGAGACCAAATATACTATCACAGGCCCATAAGAGTATGTCACCTAACAACAGACCCATTTTAGTGTGAATAACTATATTCTATGTATGATATTAGAATGACCGTTTTGGCTAGTGGGACATTTATGAGAACATATCACTATTGTTAAGTCATCTATAACTATGTAATGTTAAGTGAAAACAAATCATACTGTAAAACAATATTGGCTATATCACTTAATGCTCCTTAAAAAAGAAAGAATAAATGGGTAAAAGAGCTGCGGAGGTAGCTCAGTGGTGGAATGCTTGTCTAACAGGAGCAAGAGGCCCCAGTACTGAAAACAAGCAAGTAAGCAAGCAAATAGAAACAGAATGAAACAAAGTAAAAATCCAAGGAATTGATTCAGAGGTATATTGAACTATCAACATACATTATCTTTGGAGAGTAGTGGTCCACATGGTACTTAAGAAAAAAATATACTTGTAAAGGGAACAGAAGGCTGTATGGGCTAGTTTTTATTTAGACAGCACAGTGCTGATAAGGATATCTAGCATTGGTCAAGATGGCTAACGCTGGGGCACTATGAGTCAACACAAATGGCTGACACCAGATATCTGGGGAACCCAAAAGTAAATGCCACTTTTGTGTCCCTTCCTTCCTTCTTCCCTTCCTTCCTTCCTTCCTTCCTTCCTTCCTTCCTTCCTTCCTTCCTTCCTTCCTTCCTTCCTCTCTCGCTCTTTCTCTCTCACTCTCATTCTATTTTATGTGTATGAATGTTTTGCATATATATATGAGTGTACTACGTGTGTGTGTGTGTGCAATGCATATGGAGGCCAAAAAAAGGGCATCTGATCCCCTGGAACTGTAGCTATAGATGGTTTTTAGTTGTCATGTGGGTGTTAGTACCCATACCTGGATCCTCTGCAAGAGCAGCCAGTTTTCTTAATCACTGAGTTATCTCTCCAGCCCGCCTTCCCCCTTTGTGTTTGTGTGTGTTTGCTTTTACCTGCTGCCTGTGCCAGTCTGCCTGTGTCTGTGCCCATCTGCATGTGGCCCACATGTGCTGGCATGTATCTGGGTGCCTGCTAGCATTTGCCTGCCTAGAGGCCTGTGTGCCGGTGAATAAAGAATAAAGAATATCTTTTTTTTTTAAGATCAGCAGGAATTTATTGACCACCTACTATATGCCAGCTCAGATCAGAAACAGTCCCTTCGAAAGCTTGTTTAAAGAAAAACAAAACAATAAGGTGTGCCACATATAAGACTTGAAGGTTGATAAACAAAACATGAAATTATTTTTAATCTTTTAGTTTAGTCCAATACATCAAACAATGTTATCATTTCAGCACATAATCAAGTTTGTCACACTCTTTTTTCTAACTAGTCCTTGTCTTATCTGCCTATGACTCCTCACATTCTCTTCATCCAGTCAGCCTCCTGCGACCCGCTTCCTTTCCCAGGGTCAAAGCTCAGACCTCACAACTTACATAATCTTAGACTTTTTTTTTAAGTTAGGGTCCTGCTATGTAGCCTTGACTGACCTGGAATTCACTATGTAGCTCAGGCTTGCCTTGAACTTGCAGCAATCCTTCTGTCTCTGCCTCCCAAGGGCTAAGATCACATGCATGCACAACCATGTCCAAGTATGTACTTTTTAAACAGAGGGTAAAAACTTCAAGCTCCAGTTCCTCATGGTGTCTGACCTGATCACCCCGTCAGCCCCTCAGCACATTGCTTGTACCTTTTGAAGTCATTGTTTCATCCTTGGTTGTGTCACACATTAGTCTTCCCTCCTGAACTGTGAGCTCCTGAACCCAGCGTGTGTGTGATTCATTTTCAGGTGAGGCGAGCCATACTGAATTGCCAGCACTTGACCTTTTTCTGCCTACAAAGGCAGCAGCTGCAGAAGCTAGCTAGCCTGCTTTCCCTCAGTTCCTGCATGGTGCCAGGCTCTTGGCTTGAATTGATTTCACGTTAGCATTAGGTATTTAGAAATAGGCTGATTTGCTGTCTCAATTTATTTGCAGTGTTAGTACGATTTGCAGGATAATTTATTCTCACATTTTGTAAATATAGTTCAGGTGTGTGTATAATGGGACAATTATTGATATGTTTGTGCAGGAAGAAAGAGATTGAAAATGGGACCTCAAGATAAATTCTAGAAGCTGTACAGCCTCTGACAGAGGAAAAATAGGCAAACCTTTAATTCTTTCTGGTTCTTGATTTCTTTTTAAGACTTGTCAGCTGAAGAGAGTGAGGAAGCCTGAATCAAGGCCAGTGTCATATTTTTTCCACCCAAAGGAAGCCTTCAAACTGCCTGGCTCAGAGAGAGGGGCTGACTGTTGGGGGCATGGGGGCGACTGTTTGTCAGCCTGTGACATCTTTAAAGACAGCCCATTTGTCTGGAGGGATTGTTGGAGTTTCTTGGTGGAGGATTTGTCCTTTCTTTTCTTCCCTGAAAACAACTGTGATATTAGATTTAAGTGAGTGTTCTGCCCTAAATTTTCCTCAGGCCCCGGCAAGAATTCTCTTTTTAAACACAAGAAAACATTTAGGTGGCCAGTTTGCTGAGGAAAATAATCAAATATATAAACTGGGGAACTTAGGAAAGTCTTCTCCTTTTCAGAGAGCTCGTGTGGTTAAAGAAGAGACTGATAGCTCTTTATAGATAGTGTGTTCACTTTGGGGGAAGTCATGCCACAGATGCATGGGTCTGAGGCACTAGAGGGAAAATCCATGAGATGTCCTACCTGCCATGACTGGCCAATTTGTCTCCTCACCATTCCTGACAGGTCAATCTTGGTTAGCACATGGTAAGTCGGGTCAAGGCTGAGAGATAGAAAGGCTTGGAAGAGGTTTAGGACGTGTGTGTGTGTGTGTGTGTGTGTGTGTGTGTGTGTTTGCGTGCGTGCGTGTGTGCGTGCGTGCCAGAATTCAAACTTGGGTGTCATTCCTTAAGAGCTATATATATATTTTTTTTTGGCTTTTTGAGACAGGGTCTTCCTGTAGTCCCAGCAGGCCTGGAACTTACTATGTAGACCAGGCTGGCCTCGAACTCACAGAGATCTGCCTGCCTCTGCCTCCCGAGTGCTGAGATTAAAGGCGTGCGCCACCATGCCCAGCTATCTTTTTTTTTTTTTTGAGACAGGGTCCTTTACTAGAAGCTGGGATTTATCTAGCCAGCAAAGTCAGAGATTCACTTGTCTCTGTCTTCCCAGGACTGAGATTGCAAACATGCTGTACCACATTTGGGTTTTTACCTAAGTGCTAGGGAACTGAACTCAGGTCCTCATGCTTAAAGAAAGGGCTTTACCAAGATCTCACACGGTAGCACAGACTGGCCTCACTTTCGCAACTGTACATTATTCCAGACTCACACCGCATCAGTAATACGGGGCCAGAGAGTATGGAGCTGGGAGTCAGACCTGGGGGAGGCTCCTATTTGGTCTTTACCACCAAATAGCTCTGCCCCTGCTTAGCCAGGCACAGTCAGACTTTGTCTTTCTTTTGTGTAGAAAACCCAGAGTGCTCAGTTTCCTCTTTGGTATAATATATATGCATATACCTCATACAATGATTATTTGAACCAATGGTTGTGTTGTTCAACGACATTAAATGCATTCATATTGTTGGTTCCTGTCACTATCATCTGCCCAAATTCAAATTCCATACATTTTAAATAACAAGTCCTCTTTTTTTTCTCCCATCTCCTGGAACTTTCTACAGTGGATGCATCACTTTACATTTCTACCAGCAATGCTCAACGATTCCAATTTCTCCCCACCCTCTCCAACATTCTTTTTTCTATTATTAATTTATTTTTGAAACACCATCTCACTATGTCATTCAACTTGGCCTTGAACTTTTGGGCTCTGGTGATCTTCCTGCCTAAGCCTTCCAAGCTCCATGCTTAGCTTATTTTTATTTACTTATTTATTAAAAAAATGTATTGATGATGGCCATTTGTAGTGGGTGTGAGGTGCTGCCCCATTTTCTTTTTGATTTGCATTTCCCTGATCATCAGTGAAGACAGACCTCTTTTTACATGGTTATTGGTCATCTGTGTGCCTTCTTTGGGCAAATGTTTAAGTTCATTGCCTACTTTAAAATTTTTTTTAAATGTGTTTTTGGGGGGAGACGGGCCTGAAAGATGGCTCGCTTAGTGGTTAAGAGCACTGGCTGCTCTTGTAGAGGACCCAAGTTTGGTTCCCAGAACCCACATGTCAGTTAACAACTCCAGTTCCAGAGGATCTGACACCCTCTTCTGATCTCCGTGGGTATTGTACAACATAGGTGCTCTTACATACATTCAAGTAATACACTCATACATATAAAATGAAAATAATAAATAAAATATTTAAAAATGTATTTTTATTTTTTGTGTGTGTTTTTCCTGCATATATATGTAAGTGCACTCATGTTATACAATGCCTGTGGCAACCAGAAAAGGGCATCAGATTCCCTGGAACTGGAGCTTCAGACATTGTTACCTGCCATGTGAGTGCTGGGAACTGGACCTGAGTCCTTTGCAAGAGAAGCAAGTGCTGTTAATCTCTGAGCCATCTCTTCAGCCCCTCAATTGCCTATATAAGTGGTTGGAGTGTGTGTGTGTGTGCGTGTGTGTGCATGTGTTTTAAGAGTCCTTTATATGCTCTAGATTAATCTTTCTTCTTATACACACACACACACACACACACACACACAATGTGTTTTGACATATTCCCTCCTTGGCTGACTTTTAGTGATTCCTTTCTTTCTTATGATTTCTATACATCTTAACCACACCAACTGCTAATTCAGTAAACTCTGTGTTCTCTCATAGGTAAGGTAGAACCTAGTTCCCTGACTGGCAGCATCAGTATCACCAATAAGCTTATTAGAAATGCAGGTTCTTGGTCCTTGCTGTGGACCTCTGAGTTAAACCTGCATCTGCACAAGCTCCCCAGGTGATTTGTGTGATGTGGAAGCCTAAGAAGCAAGGCCCAGGAGCTGGTGGCTGCACAGTATCAGACAGAGTGTGAAGTTGTTTTTTTCTTTTTTGTAAAATTTGGTTCTGGAATGACTCTGATCTGGCATTCTTGCCATTTCTTCTATTAAAACCCAAGGGCTAGTAGTGCAGTTCTGATGGTGCAGTCATGAGGGCATGGCCCTTCTTGACCCCAACTCTGCAAGATGGATGTTTTTCACTAGGGTTTAATCAGGTCAATCCACGAGTATATGTATTTTTCTATTTTTTCCTTCATCCCTGATCCAAACATAAGTGGAGTCAGTGGCTGTCTGTTTCTTTCTGGGGTTGGGGGGAATGTGCAGCAGGGAGGAGAGAGGAGAGGGAGATACGTGTATTCCCATATTGGTTTTTAGTGGCCCATCTGACACTGTGTTTTATTTCTTAGCTGCTCCGTGTAAATTGCTTGTAGGCAATTCCCTTCCTAACCTCCAACAGGGGTTTTGTGCAGCTGACGTGCTTATTATCTCTGCAAGTTAGTGACATCAATCCATCTCTTTTCCTCTGGGACTGTATACCTTTAATGAGACCACTCCCTGAGTGTCCACTTCTGGGTGGGCATAGCGGCCAAAAGTGAAAAACTTGTTTCACACTGCACAAAGAACCTTCGGATCAGTGACATGGTATTTTACATATCTCATCAGCCATTAGCCTTTGAAAATAGCTTTGAGTCAGGTAGATTTCTGAGAATGACAATAGTGACATGGTACTTATTCTAAGAGACACAGTCACCTTGAACACAGGGCTAGCTGCTTCTTCTTGAGTTCCCTCATGGCAAATTTGCTCTTGATGGCTTGTTGAACTCTCCCTCTACTCAAAGTTGTCTTAGTGAGGTGAGCATTATCTTTGTTTTAACTTAGTTCAGTCATAGAGAGCACTCAGGTAGCAAGAACTTGAAACTAAAATGCATAGTTCATTTTTCATCATTTTTTAAAAAAGTTTTTACAATTTTATTTGAATTTTAAAGAAAAAAAATCCTCAGACCAGGTGAGCTAGTAATCTTGGCAGTTGCCTTAAGGAGGAGAATGGAGGGGACAAGCCAGGGGATTCAGACACGTGGCTGGCTGGCAGCCACATGACTGGAAGAAGGAAGATTTAGAGAAAGTAAAGAAATACAAGATGCTAGGGGCAGCCCAAAGCCTTAAAGAAAGCATGTTTAGTAAAAATGGTATGAAGAAGAAGGGAAATTATGCCTTTCAGAAAGGCAGACAGACTTACAGAGACCTACATAACTGTGGCTCCTCTGAAGTTTCCTGCACTAGTAGGCAGGATTCCAGGCAGGAAAAACTCACTCTCATTAATGCACTAGGTATTTCGCCCATCTATTTAGCATGACCCGCCTTCCTAGGAGTGGTCCTATGACCAGATGATTGACCAGTTAAACTTACACAAAATAGAGGCACTCAGCGTGTTACATTCCCCACTGGCTCTGGGATGTAAGTCAAATCTTTGACTTGTTTTGATTTTGAGGCTCATATTGGGTCCTTAGAATCATAATTTTGATGGCGTTTGACACCTCTCGATCTATTCAGTTAGACATTTTAAGAGGCATGGACTCACCATAAAGTCTAGGAGGAATATTACCAGAGGCCCAGTAAAATGCAATTATACCTGAATTATTGGCATAAAAACAGCAAACCTTGGGTAGGCTAAGGCTGAGATCCTAGCAGACAGCCTGAGAGGGTGGGTTTGGACCTCCATTGGTATAGCAATTTGGATCTCAGTAGACCGCCAGAGAGTGCTGAGTTCTGACCTCCCTCTGGCCTCCATCTAGCTAGCAGAAGGCTTGATAACCCAGGGGACTGCCTGAGAGCCCCCAGATCCTGCCTCCATGTGGTGGTCCTTTTAATAAGATGATGCTATACAGCAGTCCCTTCTGAATGAAATAACTACCATCATCACGACTTCAGCTGAGCCTGATCGCTAAACATAGCCACAATTGGGATTGATGATGGTTATGCTCATTCATTAAAGGAGGGCCAAGCAGGGTCACTGGACCCTCACTGGAGTATCCAGACACTCTTCCCAGCAAACTGTATGTAATTTGACCCTAATAATACATAGCCTCCTGGATTTGGGGAAGGCTAAAGTACACAATCTGCAGAAGGCTAGGAAGAGAAGGCATGACCCATGCTGGGTAAAGGCTATCTAGTGTGCAAGCCCTCAGGTCATACACATACCTCAGCAACCCCTCAGTTATCTCAGTAAGTAAGCTCAATAAATCCATTTGTTCCCCAGTAAAACTTTAACGAAACATTGGCTTGACACTAGAACCTTAAAAGGGAATAAGCATTGCTTAGCATCCCCAGGAAAAGAAGTTTCACTACAGATGGAAAATTTATTTGGTAATGCCATTATGTCTCATGATTATTAAAAAAAAAGAAAATGAGAATGTAAAAGATGT
>NW_008356676.1:3319700-3373597 GCF_000622305.1 Nannospalax galili
TACTCTGTTCCAAAGGCCAAAAACGTCAAAAGTATTTGGGAGCTTGTATCTAATCCTTAAAAGATTTTAGGGTTACCTCTTAGGGGGGAATGTTAGAGTACCCAAAAGCTCCATAAAAATAAATAAATGAAAGAAGAAAAAAATAAAAGAAAAAAGTGATGGGGAGATATGGGAGATGTTGGAGGGGAGAGACTGGGCATGGATTTGATCAAAACACCTTATATTCATGTATGAAATTCTCAATAAAATTTTTTGTAAAAGTTTAAAAAACCCCCAGCAAACCTCACCTAAGACCATGTATAAGTCATCTTCCTTTAGGAGCAGTAGATTCAGCCTCATTGTGTTCTGTAGCACCATTTTAGCTAGGGAGCTAACCTGTCTATCCAACTGCCCGATGGAGTCCTGTAGATGTCTGCTATTGTAAAAGTTTAAAAAACCCCCAGCAAACCTCACCTAAGACCATGTATAAGTCATCTTCCTTTAGGAGCAGTAGATTCAGCCTCATTGTGTTCTGTAGCACCATTTTAGCTAGGGAGCTAACCTGTCTATCCAACTGCCCGATGGAGTCCTGTAGATGTCTGCTATCTCTGTCTATCTGAAAGCTCAGAAGCCTAAAATTTTTGTTAGCTATGGTGGTGGTGGTGGCACCCAGGGCAGCAGAACCTGTAGTGCCTGTTCCCACAAGGATGGTGGAGGGACTTCTCTTGGCCCTTGAGAGACTTGGGTTAAGGTGAAGTGCTTTTGCCCTTCCTCTCTGCTATAGAGATAAACCTAGGGGAGAACATGGACTAGTATGCACATGTCTCCATAGTGAGAGTCCCATTTTAGGTATTCTGTAGTCATGCACTTAGTAGGGCTGAGGTGCATGCCCACCAGGTGGTTTTAGGGACTATATGCTACTCTAATATTACTGCCCCCCAAGAGGGTAGTAACCTTTAACATGTAGGGATTAGAGAATAGTTTTCAAATACTTTTAACATTTCTGGATTCTGATATAGACCAGGCTGCCAAGAGGCCCAAGGACATTTTGAATCTAGCCAAGAGAGAAACTGGCTACTTTTTTGAGAGGTCTTTTTACCCCAACTGCCTAGTTAATTTTTACCTCCTATTCTTATCACACCATCCTCTGAAGGGGTTATCCAATTTTGAAAATGGGGAATTGGGACAAAGACTGCTCTGGCTTTTTCCATGCTGAACAGGGACTCAGGGTCTGAGAATTGGAGTACCCATTGGGTGGGTCTATCTAAAAGATTCCCAGATTTCATAACTTTTAACTGTAGGGAGAAAAGAAAGTTCTTGGTGGGTGCCTAGGAGATGTGAAGGAGAAGTAAAGGCAAGAGTGGTTAGCATTACAAGTTCTAAACAGGGAACCAGAAAAGGTTAGAACAGGGAAAATTTTAAATGTCCAAATTTTTGTCCATTAGAATTTCCTGAAGAGGGCTTCCAAAAGCATCCATTTATCAGGTTCCTCCTTGTTTTTCTTTTGGCCACCAAGGGTGGACTTGAGAGTGATGAACTTAGAATTTGTTTTCAGGCACTTTTATAGCTATTGGAGTGGCTAGAATGAGGGTTTTTTTTTTTTTTTAATGACTTCTAGACAGGGAGAGAAAATAAATTTAGCCATCATTTTAGAATAATAATGGGTTGTCTCCCTTAGCTACAGGTGGGCACTACCGTATTGTAGACCAGGATTTGAAGTCTTACATCTGAGTATCATTTTCTTGTTAAGAACAAAATCATTAATGAGGAATAATTGTCTGAATAACATCTTACATAGACTTAAGTTTAATGTTTGGGAAATGCAATCCCTTGAACCCTTAAAGAAATACATTGATCATTTTAATTTTTGGTTATACTTTCTCTTTGGTGTTTAAGACCATACAGTTGGCCCAAATGAACCAATTTACTTTTACTTTTAAGGTCAGCTGAGAATCTGGTCCTCGAGGCTCATATGGGCTTGGGAGGAACCTCTGGCTCCTTAGGCCTTTCTTTTTCCAGTCAAAGGTCCTGCTAGCCTGACCAGGGCTGACTTCACTTAGAAGTAGTGAGGAGATAGTTTCCTCTGTGTTGACCCTTCTCTTTGCAGACTGGACACTGGTTCAAGTCCATCTGGTGGGGTCTCCATGGCCTCCCTAAACAAGAGGACAGGTGACTCACCACAGTCACAGGACATTTCGAGAGATGTCCCATAGTCCCCTGGGACTTACTTGGCCTTAGAGGGAAAGGGGCAAAAAATTGTCCCATTAAGTCCCTCTGATCAGATTAGTATAGGCCTCAAAGTATGGCTGTTAAATACCCAAGAAAGTTAGTTATACCAGTGTGGTACTTTTAATTAGCATATGCTGCGTGGATAAAGCTTGGGCAAAAACCAAACGTTCTCAGATAAACCTTGGTTAGATATATATTTTGTTGTTTAAACTAGTTGACTAAAGTATGACCTTAGAAATTTTAAAATTTAAACAGGAATAAACCTGATAGGAAGAAGAGGCAGGGAGGCACCAGTGTAAACTGATTGTCTTAGTTTGTTCTTCATTGCTGTGACAAAACACTCTGACCACTACCAACTTGGGGAGAAGAGGGTTTATTTATCTTACATCTCCCGGGTCACAGTTCATCAGGGAGCCCAAGGTAGGAACTCAGGGCAAGAACCTGGAGGCAGGAGCTGGAGCACAGGCCATGGAGGAACGCTGCTTACTGGCTTGCTCTACTGGACCCTGGTCAGCCTGCTTTCTTATGCAACACAGGCCCACCTGCCCAGGGGTGGACTCGGGACCCAGAGTGATTTGGTGACTTGGACAATGATGGCAGTGTTCTAATTTGTTTCTCCATTGTTGTGACAAAATACTCAGGAACCTGGAGGCAGGAGCTGAAGCACAAGCCATGGAGGAACACTGCTTACTGGCTTGCTCCTCTGGCCCGTGCTCAGCTTGCTTTCTTATACTACATAGGCCCAGCTGCCCAGGGGTGGCACCACTCACAGTGGGCTGGGCCCTCCCACATCACTCAACAGTCAAGAAAAAGCCCCACAGACATGGCCACAGGCCAGTCCAATGGAGAGAATTCCCCAATTGAGGCTCCCTCAACCCAGGTGTGTCAAGTTGACACTAACGCTATCCAGCACACTGATTTTCAGCATTAGTAAAATAACCTCAATCTAGTCCACTACAGTGTGAATGCAGGAAAGGGCTTCTTAGGGGAATGTGCAGTGGAGGTTTGACTGGCCTACATCCATTCTCTGGGGATTCCTCTGAGTCCGATTCCCCTGCTAGTGGCTGGTTCTGGGATAGCATGGAATGAAGGGAGGCTTGCTGTGATTTCAAGGGACAGAGTGAGGATTCTGGAGAAAATATGGTCCCTTTTGTCCCTGTGACCTTGTTATACCTGGAGGTGATACATAGAGTCCTCCTGTCATATTCCCATGAGTCCAAGCCTAATGCCAGCACTGTGGACAGCAGAGGAAATGACAGAAGGACTGAGGACTTCTGTGACACTGCTGAGCTTCCGGATCAACAAACCCCAGGATTCTGACCTGGGGTCTCAGCCCTGTGAGACAGTAAATTGCCTCATCATTTAGTTAGTTTCAGTAAGGATTTTTGTTTCCTGCAGCCACAGACATCCCAAGAGCTACAGAGAAGAAACATGGACAGCTTCCCAATATTTTTGTCCTTTGGCTTATTTAGTTTTCAGTGTTAGAAGTTCCCGGAAGGAAACAGATCCACATTCCAAAGTATACAACATATTCCAAGTGCAAAATATAACTTTTCATATTTGCTTACATTTTAGATTCCTGACCACAGACTTTCCTTCACTAATACAGATAATTAAGATCTGGCTATTTTATTTTCCCTGAATTCTGCTGCTTTTGGGTGTGGAGGGCAAATGTGTGCCAAGTATCTTCCATCTCTTTGTATTCTATGGATAAGCTGTGGGCTCATCTGTGACATCTCACAGCCCCTTTTGTGAGCTACAGATCACAACAATCACAATGTGTATTTCAATTCCATTACTTTGGTGGTAGAGGAAATTTCTCTGTAAAATGATTTAAAAATATATTAGTATCTTCTGATAGCTGATTCATGTACCTGGCACACCATTCAAAGGCAGAGAAGGGTGCAGACCATGAGAAAGCAGTCCCTTATCAGTGGACCCATCAACCCAGTTCACCATCCTCATGGCAATTGTGGATACTGTTTATCAAAGGAATTCCTAGCTCCCTAATATATCCACCCAGGCCTGGAGTCAGCCCAGGACATCAGCCCGACAGGGATCTCTGATGTTCTAGAGATGCTGCTATGAGTCCTAGACTGAGTCTCACCAAGCCTGCTCTGGTCCTGCCCAGAGAGAGCAGTGGAGTCACTTCCTTAAGCAGCTCTTCTGGACTTCTCTGGCCTTGGTGGCTTCACCTGAAGAATGGGGAAGATAAGCAAACTCTATCTCACGATACACAGATGAGATAATACTACAGTATTATCAGTAGATAATAATACTATTGGGATAATGAAAACGCAATACCAGTTGAATTCAGGGAAATGAAAATGGTTCACTCCACTGGGGTCCCAAAATGAGATACATGTTTTCTTTCAATATTTAGAATTCTGTAATGCTTCAATAATTTTTTCATGAGCTAGGATATAAATGTGGAAAATAAAGGATTATGGAACCTATTGTCAGCAGGTTCTAATTAGTTGGCTCTGTTATTTTGATCCCTTCTGAGGTACAGGAAGCCTTAGGATTTGGGTAGAATTTTTCTCCCTAGTCTAGGCACCGAGTGCTTTTCTTGGTATTTCAGGATAGAGGTAAAAGATGGGAAAGTAGCATTCAGGTTGTACAAAGGGGAGCTGATATCATCATCTGGAATAGTATGAAGGCCAAGTGGGACAGCCCAAGGTAGAGAGTAAGTTCCTGCAGACTTTTCCTGGATCTCTGCTTTGGGATGCCCTACTAGGCACCTAAAGAGTATGTGTATGTATGCAGGGCTGTGGGGGAGGGGCAGTAAAGAAGTGCCACTGTGGGGACAGTGTGGCAGCAGGATTCCTCACACTGGGTCTCAATTCTTCCAGAATGAGGAAGCCATTAATGAAGAGGAATTACAAGCCAGGCTCTATGGAAATGGGCTCTGAAGGCGGTGTAGAGGGGCGGGCAGCTGAGTAGGAAAGCACCAAGAGCCAGGGGCTTAGCTTAGTTCGGTAAATGAGGGCCGACTGGCCGGGGGAAAAACCAACATTGTGAGGGTCCACCTGCAGGCTCATGTGGGAGACCCACCATCGGGAGCTGGATCCTGTCGGAGTACTGTGTCATATTTATTCTGGCAGCTTCTTCCGTAAAGCCACTCTAAGCCCCATCTGGGATACTGTCAGGTATGAAAGCCCACTTCATCTTCTGCAGGATGCTTTTCACAGGCCTCCGGGCATTGGCGGTTAATCTGTTTAGATTATGAGCCCGCCAGAGACACTGCCCCTCTGTGGAAGGCTGCCACTGCACAGAAGGACTCTGATTTGCTTTATTTTATTCTTTCTCTGGAAAATCAAGCTTCTCTGAATTAAGACTCAATACACTGGCCAAGAATTTGTGGTCACCATGGCAACTGCATTTTCCTACCTGAAAAGGTTCTTTCTTCCTATGCCTGATCCCACCCAGGGTCTCTGTGGGTGGGACCTTGTGGGCTCATATAACCGCTTCAGGAAGGGTGTCATATGTGTGGTGTGCCACTGTCCCTGTTGACAGTGTTGTGCTGACTGCTTCCCACTCTCCCCTTGCCCAGGTCCAACCCGAACACAGTATATGTGAATTGGGTGGAATCAGTCTTCAGCCTTTAGCCCTGCAGCCTTAACTCCTCTCTTTTTCTAGTTGAGGTAGAGGTGGCCAACTTTTTTCTGAAGCAGCACATCAGAGCTGTTACATGGAAGATTCCAGAATTGAAGTGCCTGTGTTTGAACCATAGCTTCAACATGTTCTTAGTCCCTTGGTTTTCTTATATAAAATGGGGCTAATGGGAATTTCCTGGTAGGGCTCAGAATGAAATCGGGATTTTGTATGCAAAGTTCTTGGCATGATGTCTGATGTGTAGAGAGAACTCACAAATAAACTGTTCATTATTATGATGATGATGTGTTCAGTCTGTGTATGGTCCTGCCAGGCTGAAACAATACAAAGAAAGCCATAAGAAATGGATGCCTGCAGCCACAGAATCTTACCCCACCCCAAGCTGTGCTGTGGGCCTCCCCAGAGATTTCTATAGTCACTGGGTTTGCAGCCCTGCCCCTGGGGCATCGGTTGCTCTCATACTTGCTTTATTTTATATTTTATTTTATTTTATTTTAATTTAATTTAATTTAATTTTTTATTTTATTTTATTTTATTTTTGGCTTTTTGAGACAGGGTCTCCCTGTAGCCCCAGCCGGCCTGGAACTCACAGAGATCCACCTGCCTCTGCCTCCCGAGTGCTGGGCTGCCCTGGACTACTCTATTTCTAAAATTTAAAAGCAAAGTAAGAATCTGGATCCACATGGCAGAAGCAATCAAGATGGACTGAGTCTTCTGCAAGAACAACCAGTGTTTTTAACCACTGAGCCATGTTTCCAGCCCCATACTTGCTTTTTAAAAATTAAAAAAAAAATTTTTATTTATTATTTTTTAATTTTATGTGTATGTGTGTATTGCCTCCATGTAGGTAAGTGCACCCGTATTGTGCAATGCCCATGAAGGACAGAAGAGGCTGTTGGATCCCCTGGAACTGATGTGAGAGACACTTGTTAGCTGCCATGGGGGTACTGGGATTCGAACCCAGGTCTTCTGCAAGAACAACCAGTGTTCTTAACTGCTGAGCCATCCCTCCAGCTCCATACTTGCTTTTTATAAAACAAACAAACAAACAGCTTTACCATGGAGGCCAGGCTGCCCTCACGGAGATCCACCTGCCTTTCTTCCTGAATGCTGGGATTAAAGGTGTTCACCACCACATCTGTCTCTATGTGCATTTATCTTAGCTTGACCCACCCTAATAACTGCTTCTCTTCCCTAATTCACCCTTACACCAGATTGTTTTCAGATTCTGATTTATTTTTGGTGAGATATGGTCTCCAGAGCTGGGTTTCTATTGCCCACGCAGATAGATGTGCTTGTATAAAAAGTTTTTGTTCTAGATTTATGTATCTGGCTCAGCATATCTGCAAACATTCTTGTAGGCTCTCCTGTGTCAGCCCAGCCCTTACCTGTGGGTGAGTGGGGGAGCTCAAACCAGTGCACCTGCCATCTCAACAGCTAGCTGCACCCCTCAGAAACTGCCCACTTCCTATCCTGCACCTGAGTTTTCCTCGGCCCAAGGCAGACCTCTCCTAGCCCCTTGGACCTGGCTTTTCTTTGTCTCATGGAGTTTCCCATGTGTTTGGGGAGTGCTGCAGAATTTACTTTCTTCTTCATTTGAAAGGTACTGACTTCAATTCAATGTAAGAAGTACTAGATTTCATTTGACAGATACCAATAGTCAGGTTTTATAGCAGAAGCAAATTGTCCGCCAAACTCCAGAGTTCATTTACTAATAGCATGATAGTCTGCCATTACATTGTGTCATGTTTTATTATATAATTTACATTATACAGTAATGAGCATCAGCAGTTATTTGTAGCAATAAATGCTTTTTGGAATGTAGCTAGTCTGAATTGAGATTTACTGTATGTATAAAACATACACTTGAGGACTGAGAAGGTGTCTTGGTCCTTAAAGTGTGCTGTATAAACTTGAGGATCTGAGTTCAATCTCCAGCACCTGTGTAAAAACCTAGGCACTGTGGCACACATCTATAATCCCAGAGCTGTGGGGTGGAGGGAAAGGTAGAAACAGGCAGTTCTCTGGGGCTTGTTGGCCAGCCAGCCAAACTGAGTCACAGAGCTTCAGGTTTGGTGAGAGATGCTATTTCAAAAAATGTTAGAGAGTAATTGAAGAAGACACTCAATGTCAACCCCTGGCCTCTAATGCATATGTACACAAACACACACACACACACACACACACACACACACACACACAGCATACTTTATTTCCAAGGCTTGGAACAGTAAATTATTTAACTAGTATTTTATATTGACTATTATGATAGTAATATTTTGGATATGTAGGGGAAAATTAAAATATCATTAAAAGTCTGTTTTCTTTCCCCCCCGCCTTTTTTTTTTTTTTGATGTTGAGGATTACACCCAGGGCCTTATCCGTGCTGAGCAAGTGCTTTACCTGAATCATACCGTATACCCTCATCTCACTTTTTTAGCCTGGTTACTATAATAGAAAAATTTAAATTATGCATGTGGCTCATATTTCTACTGAATAGCACTGCTCTTCACTGTAACCTCTCATCAGTAACTTAGGAATGAAGGAAATAGATATTAGTGTAGGTATTTTAATCGGGAATGGATTTAACACAGGGAATTAAGCATTTACAGTCTACTGAAAAGATTGGAGAAATGAAAATCAGTGTGTGTGTGGGGGTGTTGTGTGTGAGTGTGCTCTTTAACTTTCAGGTGAGAATTATAAAGTAACTGCTTAATGAGGATAGAAAACCACAGGAACACGCTGCTGGTGCTCTGAGCTTCCCCACCCTGGCAGGGATTCTGCAAGGATTCTGAAGATGCCTATGGTGGTTTGAATGAAAATGTCCCCCATAGGCTCTGAGTATTTGGACATTTTGTCCACAGTTGGTGGAGCTGTTTTGGGAGGTCTTAGAAGATGTGGCTATGCTGGAGGAAGCATGTCACTGGGATCAGGCTTAGTTCTTAAGCCTTGTCGGATCTTGAGTTGCTTTCTTGCTTCCTGTGCTTGCTTGATGTTAGAGCTTAGCTTCTGCTCCTGCTCCAGCCATCTCTGCTGCCACGCCTCCCTGTCATGATTGACTGACTCTTGCCCCTTTGGAACCGTAAGCTAAATAAACTTTTCCTTTTATAAGTTCCCTTGGTCATGGTGTTTCTATCACAGCAACAGAAAAGTAACTAATACAATGCCCGTGTGCCCACTATTGCTGCTGCTGGAAGGACAGTGGCCGTTGCTTCCCTTCAGCCTTCTATGTCTCAAATCCCATGCAAGTCGTCTTATGGCAGAATGCAAATCACATCTGAGATCTTCCATGCACAGAGCTCCCAGTCTTCCAGTGCCACCAAATGCAGGAGGAAAGGACACATTCTAATTGTTGAAAATAGAAGGAAAACAAACAAAAAACAAAGCCAAACAAAACCTTACTGTTCATCATAATTCCTAGAAAGAGTCATGCTCATGTTAGACCTAGCATAATTCTTGGCATATGTAGATGCTCAATGAATACTGAAAAGTGCTCCCTCCCCCAGTTGGTTCCAGTGTTTTGCTATTGTAGCTAGTACTGCAATAAATGCCATCTCTGTCTCTGTCTCTTTTTCTGGTGGTGTTTGTGTGTATGTGTATGTGCTCACCTATATGTGTATATATAGGGAGGCCAGAGGTCTTCCTTAATGGCTCTGCACTTAATTTTTTAAGGCAGGGTCTCTCACTGAACCCAGAGGTCACAGATTTGGCTAGATTGAGTCACAAATTTGGCTAGGCTTTCTAGCCAGTGAGCTCCAGGGATCCACTTGTCTCCCAAGAGTCCAGGGATCACAGATGTGCCTTTTCATGCCTGGCCTTTATATGGGTGCTGGGATCAGAACTCAGGCCCTCATACTTGCACTAGCACTTTATTCACCAAGCTATCTCCCTAGACCCCAGATTCCCTCTTTTGTAAAAACATACATTCTCTAGGATAGACATTCAAGAGTAGGGTTGCCAAAATGACTGTTTTGACATGAGAATTATGAAGAGAGGTTGACTTCATTACAATAGTCCTAATTTATGATTACCATTTGTTTATTTATTTTCCGATTTAGTATATTTGGCAACCTTCATTTTTCTATGGATGAATGAAGAAGTTATCAAAGGGCAAGGATGGCGCTGACTGACTCAGTGCCAAAAGTCATGATTCCTTTTAGCACTGAATGCTTTCAGCTTTCTAGAACTTAGCCCAGTTGAAGCCTTCCCCACTGTTTCATGGATTCTTCTATTAAGATTAACTAAAAGGAATGGCAAACTTGGAGTTACTGAATTCGTTCCTCCTGCCAGTGAGAGTTAAAGATAATTACACAGACATCCAGCATTTGCTTCAGAGAAGGAAATACTTAATAGCTGTAGCTAAATGAACCTTTTATTTTCTTCTGAGAATCTTGCTGTGTTTCATCATAGGGACCCACGTGGTGATGGCTTATATGTGTATGAATTAAGAACTCATCATCTTTCATTTCTCTGGATGGGAAGATGATCCAAAGGACGTGAAGACGATGCAGATGTAGCTAGAAAAGGGGTTGAGAGTTGGTTTTCCCTCCTGACCTGTGGCAAAAATAAGAGGAAACTGTGTAGGATGCTAAGGGGATCAAATGATCAAATATACAGAAAATACTTATCAACATGCTAAGAGTAAGTGCTAAGTAGACAGTGGGTATTGTTGGGACAGGTGAAGCTGTGTGAGTTTCTCCACCTGAGCACTGATGCTCCTGGCCACTTGTACCCAGAATGGCACTTTATTTTTATGATCAGCAGTCAAGTGAAGAAACTGTTAACACTTAGCTGGGAAATACAATTATCTGTAAAAGACG
This sequence comes from Nannospalax galili, assembly GCF_000622305.1. Taxonomy (NCBI): domain Eukaryota; kingdom Metazoa; phylum Chordata; class Mammalia; order Rodentia; family Spalacidae; genus Nannospalax; species Nannospalax galili. Next base: position 3,330,344 of record NW_008356676.1, read on the forward strand.
TGTGACCATTTTGGGGTTTATGAGGAGGAAGATGTGTGCAAGGTACCTAGAATTATAATTTGTGGAGTTGAAGAAAGGCTGAGCTGGCAAAGATCTTTGTCAGCATTCTGTGACAGTGTTTTATAAATGGAGACCCCAAAAGTTAAGCATCCAAGATTTTCCAGCAGGAAATGATAGACCTCAGAGTGGAAGTTGGCCTATCAGACTCTCAGACCAGTGTCTATTCTACAACGGTATCAGACCCAATAGCTGACTAATGTCATGGCCATGAGCCAGAGTGATGGTTCAAGACCACTGTCTCTGATATTTTACCCCCAAAGGGAAGAGAAAGTATTTTATTTAGAGATGCAGCTTCCCTGGAATAGTTATTCAAATGGTTTTTGTAGGGGGTATGCATGTGTATGTGCTTGTGTATGTGGTATGTGTGTGTATGCATGTGCTCGAGTGTATGTGGAAGCCAGAGGTTGACAACAGGTGCCTTCTTTGCCTTCTCTATATTTTATATTTTTGAGACAGGATTTCTCACTGAACATGGAGTTCATGTTTCAGCTGGACTGGCTGGCCAATGAATTCTGGAGATCTGTCCTCCATACCACTGGGGTTATAGACACGAACTGCTGTGCCTGGATTTTTACCCGGGTGCTGGGATCCAAACTCATGTTCTTGTGCTTGTTTTGTAAGCCTCTTACCAACTGAACCATATCCACAGTCCCTACAATCTTTTTGAGAATAAAGAATACTTTTAAAACATCAATAAATTTCATCAACAGCCTTCCTTCCAGGATGATATAGTGGCTCTAGATTTGATATCCACCATTAGGGAAAGGGTGCAGTAATACTAGCTACTGTAAGCATGCCAACACTACAATGAAGATGTACATGCGTTGAAAGCTGTTGGACCTGTATTATTTATTCAAACTACCAATAATGATCGGATGGCGTTTAAAGTCATGAACAGCTTGCAGTAACTACTGCCTCACTAGATGACTTTTACATTGATTGCTATGGGGGCTGTTGATTTTCTTTACATTCTGAAAGTTCCAAAAGGAAGATAATAGGGATTATTATCAAAAGTAAAAAGAGGAGCAGCAGGACCTCTAAAATAGTCCAAGGCGAAGCTGTCAGCTGCAAGGAAGGAGGCTTGAGTAGAAAAAAGAAAGAAAGAAAAAAAACATGCGAACAAAGGTCTTTCTTGTTCTTTCATCCATGGGCATTGGTAAAATGATATCCAGTTTGTGATGCTAGCCTCCATAATCGGAGAACCAAAGTATCTGGGGGTAGTTAAGGTTCACTGACTGCAATGAAAAAGGCTTCAGCAGCTGGACTTGTACTTTTTCTGATATTAGATACTTTGCATATGATAGAAAGAAATTCAAGGTCAAATTCCTGACTACTTTTTTGTCTATCCCAGGAAAGAACTGGAGAGATAAGTGTCTGGGGAATAGTTCAGAAGGGAATAGGTAGATCCTCTTTGAGACAGTTCTAGGGCTGGTGTGGCCAGTGAACAAGGGCTTAGTAAGGTCGGTCTAGGAAGAGTTCCTTAGCTTTGATTTCTGGCAGAGCTTCAAAAGAAGATAGTGAGAAGGACTTCCAGTTTGTCAGCAAGAGAGGCCCCAGTGATTCTTCACAAAACAAGCAGGAAATGGGAAAAAGATCTTTGAGAAAATCCATTTCAAAACTCTGCAAATTAGGTCAGGCGGGGAGGCACACGCCTTTAATCCCAGCACTTGGGAGGCAGAAGCAGGCAGATCTCTGTGAGTTCAAGGCCAGCCTGGTCTACATAGTGAGTTCCAGGACGGGGCTACAGGGAGACCCTGTATCAAAAAGACAAAAACAAAACAAAACAAAACAAAAAACCCCAAAACCCCCCAAAAACCAAAAACCAAAAACAAAACACTGTGAATTAACCAAAGGTTGACAACAAAAGCAACTTTTCTTCTCAAAACCCCTGGCGCTTTGGGCAAGGACAGCAGTCTATCACCGTAACCACTCAATCACCTCATCCTCTATTGGATAAGAACGGTAGGAATCTGTTGGCTGCTTGCCTGCAGATGCTTCCATTCCCCCCACCAGCCCAACTGGTCAGAGCTGTAGCTTTGAAAGCATAGGGCTGAACATGAAAATGAGTTTTGTTGCCATAAGGTTCCAGCTCAATTCAATGTGTATGTGTAAACCTGTGGTTTTGCTGGCTTAAAGTGAGGACTCACTTGGGGAGGAATGAGGAATACCTATGACTTTGTTAGCCCACAGTTGTGATCTTGTTTGGGGTGAGCACCAGAAGTATAACGGGTATTGGAAATAAGAGAGTGCTACAAAAAGTCTGAGATAAAGTCTCCAAAGATTTCTCAGTGCCTGGAAGAGTATTCACGTACGAGGGAGACCCAGGAGAACTGAGGGTGCATGAACATGAAGAGAACTGAGAACTGGCTGCAATGCTCAGTGTGTTCTCAAACCTCCAATTAACCTAGTGGAAGAGCGATGAAGATCTGGTCAAGCCCTGATCCAGTGCCATTTCCATTTCCACTGCCCTGTGTATCTAAGACATTGGTGAATGTCAAGACCACAAAGTGGTACTGGATTTCAGTCTAGCATATGCCATTTAGAATGTTTCCACAATGGTACTAGTGAGACAGTATGGAAAGAAGAGCTTGTGTTTGGGTCAGAAAGAATGCAATTTTAATTCCAGGTTTATATATTAATGTTTGTGTGAAATTGGGCAAACTCTGTAACCTCTTTCTATCCCATTTAAGCCTTACAGATAGCCAGTGAATTAGGCATTAACTCTTTCTTTATTTTAGGATGCTGTGTTATAAACACTTTTTAAATCTGTAAAGTCATTTATTTGGGTGATGATTAAATGTCGTAAAGGCTATAAAGTATGTATTACATAGTAGGTGCTCCATAAAAAGCTTTATTGTTGTTGTTGCTAATGTAGAAAGAATTGTTGCTAGGTTGATAAACCCGGAGAACTTACCCCCTGCCCCCAACACACAGAGAGATTCATAAGGAAAGACATTAGATCTGGTATTCACACTATAGGGGAGGTGTCTGCATGGCCTCTGAGTGTCCCACTGCTTCTCTGACTAATTACTACTAAGTATGTGCCTTATAGTGGTCTGGGTACAGTGTGGTAAAACTGTGATTTCTGCCTCAAGACTCTGAGGGCTGAAATCAAAGTGTGGGCAAAGTGAGGTTCCTTTCTGGAAGCTGTGAATGTGAGCTTGTTTCTAGGCTCATTGAGGTTGTTGACTAAGTTAAGTACCTGGAACTTGTAGGACTGAGGTTTCTGTTCGTTTGTTAGCTGCCATCCAGAGACTGATATTTGCTCTTAGAAGTTGCTTGAATTCTTTCATTAAAATTTTTTTATTATTTTTATGTTTATGAGTGTATTGCCTATGTGTGTAAGTGTACCTGTGTCATGGAATGCCTGCAGAGGTCAGAAGAGGGTGTCAGATCCCATGGAACTAGAGTTATGGACAGTTGTTAGCTGCCACATGGATGCTGGGAATCGAATCTGGGTCCTCTGTAAGAGCAGCTAGGGCTCTTAACTGCTGAGCCAGCTCTCCAGTCCCTTGGATTCCTTCTTATGTTTTCCATATTGTGTACTATTCCTCACCCTGCAGTAGTTCCTCTCGTTCAGAATTTCTTCAATGTTTCCTTTGGCTGAATCTCTCTGCCATACTGGACCCACTGAATGATTGAGGCTCATCTTCTTGTTTTACAGTCTTTAACCTTAATCACATCTGCACAGAGTTCCCCTGTTCACAGGTTCCAAGGATTAGGGTCTGGACATGTTTGAGGGGGAACATTCTACCACACCCTCTGAGGGAAGAGCAGGTAAAGACAAAGCCACATTCGGATGAAACCAAGAGCAGCAAGACTTTAGGGAACATGGAAGGGACTGGTCAGGTTATCAGGCTGCCTCTAGAGGACCTCTGTTATTTTTTTTGTCCACCGAATACTCTTTTCTTGGTGGGAAATGTGCTGTCTTCGTTTTCTGTGGTGTTTATGGTGTTGCCAACCACAGCATTCTATCCACCCAGCCATAAGGAAAGGTCCTTGGCCCCAAATGGGTCAATTAGAGAGTTTATCTCCCAGGAATTAACTCCTGAGTTAATTTGCAGGCACCAGATTGCAGTGTGCAGAATGCTAGTGTCCTGGATAGGGTGTTCTGTGAATCTTGGTGTGATCACTGGAGCAGTCCTCATTCAATCCTTCCTGGTGTTCCCTTTCAGCTTATCCTTCAACCCTGAGACCTCAAAGTGCTTTCAAGAAATCTCTTTTCTAGCATGAGTTATTCAGAGCTGGATTGTACTGTTTCTGCCAAACCAATCTTTACTGACAACACTGTTTCTCTGCATCCTGGCTGCTACCAGCATTTTGTGAAAGATCATTTATTCAAGTTTCCTTGCTCACAACTATGCTGAAAACTAATCACTGACACAGTTTCTAATGTGTAATGGCTCTTCTTATCCTGAACCATGTCTTTTTAAATGTTTCCTTCATTAACCCTGATAAACTTGGAACGGACATACAGAAAAAGCATTTAATAACATGTAATGCTTCAGAAATCAGGTCACATTAAAAGCATCAGTCAACTAGCCAGAAATCACCACTACCTTTAACCTTTTATTACCTAGTACATGTACAATTTTCTTCCAGGATGATGGCCTGAATTGTAAAATTTCAAGTATGAAATATTTTGTTTATTTCAGGAAGAAAGTAGGCAATACAGCCAGTTTCCTTGTTTGTTTTTATTATTCGGTGCTTTAAGGAGAAGCCTAAATTACACAGCATATTCATTCCCTAGCTCACTCCTTCCAAAGGATCAAGGCTGTACTATGAAATTAAGATTCAAATTGCATACAGGGCACCCACAAGTTGTATTCCAGACAGGATGAGTTTAAGAGAGCGTTTCAAGTTGCTCTGTCACGGAAAGGTGGGTTGGAGGAGGTAGCTTCTCTTCTTACCTTGGATGTGACCGCGACTCTAAAAGCAGGGTTTTTGGATCTGATCATTTGAAAGGTGATGACTATGCATGGGCAGAAAAATAGCCTTTGCCTGGTGCGCTTAAGAAAAGCTTTGATGTGGAATATAATACTCATTTCAATTCTTTCTGAAGAGAGTTACAGCAAACTTAGTTCCACCTAACTTCTCACAAGGTCACACATTCAGTGCTCAGGTTAGTTCTCCATGAAGATTAGGATGCAGTGAGTTTGCTGCTGAGGTCTCTACCTCAGACCCGTCACTATGCTTTTTCATCTCCCAGGAACCCAATTTTCCTAAGGAAGAAATTCAGAGAAACAATTCAGTCTCCCAGTCTAATTTCCCTCTTAGTAAGGAGAATACTCTCTCAAAGACATTCAGTCTTTATTATTATTTCAGTCTAATAATAGTAATAGAGGGACCCTAACCACCTCCTGGGTTTATATCATGCTGCCTTTCTAAGGAGACAGAGTGCTCTGAAGCCTGTCTCTCATCCAGCAAACAAGGAGCCATTGCTTCCTCTTGAGTTTTCCCAGGAGGCCCTGAGGTGATACACTGGAAGGGATGTGCTCTTCATAAAATCATCCCCATATCTTGAGATTTTTTTTCAGAGTTTGAAAATTGACTCTGTGTGTGTGTGTGTGTGTGTGTGTGTGTGTAGGTATGTACATATATGTATGAATGTCTCTGCATGCACGAGCGTGGGTGCATATGTGAATAGGTGAGAGTGCATGTGGAGGCCAGAGGTCAATGTCAGGTGTTTTCCTCAGTCACTCTTCCATCTTGTGTTTTGAGACAGGGTCTCTCACTGAACCTGGAGATCACTGATTCAGCTAGGCTGAGTAGCCAGCAGGCTCCCAGGGCCCTCTGTCTCTGCCTTCCCAGGGCTGAGATTATAAGACTGTACCACTGCACCTGGCATTTTATGTGGGTGTTAGGGATCCGAATTCAGGATCTCCATGCTTGCATGGAAGCACTTTACCAGCTGAGCCATCTCCCTAGCAATGGAGCTTTTGATGCTACATTGCACTAAGACCTGCAATGGAGGTTTTTTTTCCTATATAAATATATAATTAATAGATCTTTTGTGCATTTCATACAATACATCTTAATCATATTTATACTCCCTTCCCTATCTGCACCCCTTCATAGCCCTCCCACCGAATTTCATGCACCCTGTCATATTTTTGATGTTCTGTTCCTCTCTCCCTCTCTTGTCCCTCCCCCCCTTCATTCTTTCCTTTAGTAAGATGATGCAGTTAGCTTGCTACATTTATAGTCATCTGCCAGGTGGCTTTTTCAAGTTCATAGTAAGTCAGTGGTGCTATTTTAGATTTGGGGTCTCTCAGCAGTCTTCTAGTCTTGCACAAGATAATGGCCACCTAGACAGTGACTCAGCTGCCTTTCTAAATGCCCTGGATAGATCGTTTCCCTCCACAGTGACTAAGCTAACACTACATTCCTTTAACACAAAGACATTGTTATTGACTAGTTCTGAAGGAAAATTTATTTTCCTCCACCCTCTTAAACCACAACTTTGGCGACTCCTCCTCCTCCTCCTCCTCCGCCTCCTCTTCCTCCTCCTCCTTTTCATAATAGTCACAGTAGAATGTTCAATTATAGCTAAAAGCCCTAGATTTAAGTGACAGATTAAGAGGCTCAGCAGGTTGCAGCTCTAATGTTCATTTCACCTGTTGGTTTATTATTATTTTTTAACCCACAGGCTCAAGGCTTTAGGAAAGTCTTTTTGACAAGGTGCTATTTGCTCCTTCATCCCATGTGGTCCCACTCTCTCTGCAGAGATTGGCCTTGGGCAGAGCTGGGCTGGACGTCTGTGTGCAGGGCACTGCCCACTGCCATGGCATCAAGATCCCTAACCTAGGCTAGAGGCTTCAATCATATAAACCAACCCAAGAACAGGAACGAGTCCTTTAGACACCCTCTCCTGCCCCAGCTCCCGGCCTGGCCTGGAGCCTGGCACAGAGTGGGATCTCCATACAGTCTGAAGGATGAGTGAATGAAAGGGCACAGCAGTGAGGCCTAAACAGCTGCTAGGGGCTAACCACTGATACCACCCACTCTGGTTGAAATTACAATGGGGATGAAAGATTCCTCCCATCCTCCCACTTCCCTTTGGCAATGTTGGGCTTCACGGAATTCAGAGGGCATATTTGTTGGTCATACCCATTCTGCCTCTTTTCCTGCTCTCCTCTAAGACCCCTTCCCAGGAGTCTTTGGTCTCTTTAGGGCTGCTGCTCTTTTCAACAGCACAGGGCTTTATTCCTGGGGACCTTTGAACTTTGATAAGGATGCAAGACTTCTATGTTCCCAGGCTTAGCATGGTGGACATGCCTGTAATCTCAGCACTCCAGGAGCTGAGCAGGAGGTCATGAGTTCAAGAAGGTAGTTTTGAGGCTATATAGTCAGACCCTGTCTCCAGAAAACCAAAACAAAATATAAACAAAATACTTCTAGATTCTGAATGATGGCATTCCAAACACCCTTGAGGTAAAAAAGGGCTGCCAAGAAACCTATGTGGTTTCTCAAAGCCCATGCCACCCTGTGACAGGAATGTGGCAGCTACCCCATACCTAGCAGTTTCTTATAGACTGCAAGTTGGGCACTGTTTCAGACTGGGCTAACTCCTGTATTCCATCAGGTATTGGCTGAGCACATCTCTGCCTCCTGCTTGCCTGTCCCTAGATGGTTTATCCCCCAGGTCCCCGCCCTTAGAGCAGTCAGAGAATGTCATTCTAGAGTACTCCCTGACCATCACCTTCTCTACCTTCTCTGGGGGCTTTCCTTGGACTAGTGCAGGATCTTACTTCTGTCTGAGTAGGTTGCTTCTCCTAGTTGTTCCCAGTGGCCTGTGATCGCCCCTCCCTTCACTGCATTTGAATTTCCTGTGGGTCTTCTTTTTCCTGTAACCTTTAAGTTCCTTGAGGGCAGAAATACTCTCCCATTTTATATTCCTAGTGTTCAGCACAGTTCCCAGTCCATTATAAACATAAATGAAAGTATTGAAAAAGAGGAGGAGGGGGAGGGGAGGAAGGGGAGAGAAGGGAGCAGGAAGAAGGGAGAAACAGTTTAGGGATCTCAGTTCTGTCTTCTGTAATTAGTCTAGCAATTACTGGCAACAACACAGGTCTAAAAGAAATCTAGGTGTATATATATCCCTATGCATGTCAGTTTCTATCCCAAGAGCTGATAGGGAGTGAATTCTCTCATAAAGAATTGGAGCATTTGTCTCCTAGCTGTGATGGGACCATCATTAAACCCAGGTTTTCCCTTTCGTTTCTTTGATAGCTTATTATTAGTAATTCCAGTCTTAAAAAACCCTGTTTTGAAGTCAGAAACTGTTGGTATTTTATGTTTAGTTTTTTTCAGAAGCCAGTTGGTATCTGGTAATTGCAAATTATTTGAACAAGAGGCAAATTGTATAGCAAGTATCTGAAAAGGTCAAGGCAGTTGTGCCTAGAAACCACAGATAGTACATTGAAAAACCTACACTTGGAACACTAATTGTAGACAGTCACTAAGCCCTACTAAATTAGACTAGAGGTGTATCTGGTGGTTAGTCCCTGGTCCTTCTGCGGTGAGCAGGCTGGGGCAAAACTTCCGGTATAACTGATATGTCTGTGCACCAGCATGAGAATCCAGTTAGTGTGTGTGTTCCCAGTAGCTGTTAGGTACTGGGAAAATTATGGTGCTGTGTCATCAGGGGCCAAGCAACCTGTTTTTCCTGTCTCTGTGGTTGCTCCACCCTGCTGACAGCTTTGAGAAGATGCTGGTGACTTGGGGGGCTTGGGAGAGGACAGACTGCCCTGCTGCTTCTGTGAGAGGTGAATGGAAGTAGCCAGGCCTGCCCTTGGTGGCTGGCCCCCTGCTATGAAATGGCTTTCTCCTCATCTGGCTGGAAGTTTTGGAGGACCTAGCTCATCACCTTAGTGAGACTGTAGAGATCCAAGGTGCAGGTGGTTTGGCCTCATCTGCACCTGACTGGGAATAGGATCTGCCCCTGTTGGGGTACAGTCTACTCCCGATTGCAACAAAATGGTTCTGAGTGTCGTGCTTAAGAGAAGGCACTTGGGAATCACATAGACCTTAGTTCAAGTAACTCACTGACTGTGACCTTAGTCAGTAATCCATTGTCTTTCAGCTTTGATCTACCTATGTGTGAAAGTGGGTGTGGTAACACCCATATCATGAGTGTTATAGCATGAGAGAAAGTTTGGCAAGCCCATAGTAGAGGCTCTGGAAAAAGCCCTCAGAAAAACACATGAGGCCTGGAGACAGCATGTTCCAACCTTTTGACTTTGTGATTCAACATTGTTATTTACAAAGCTCGTGTTTGACAAATGTGCAATTTAATTGCAAAAAGATAAAAAAGGGAGCTGGAGAGATGGCTCAGCAGTTAAGAGGACTGGGTGCTCTTGCAGAGGACCTGGGTTCAGTTCCCAGCACCCACATGGTAGCTAACAACCATCTATAGGGTATTCTAGGGGATCTGACACTCTCTTCTGACCTCCACAGGCATTGCCTGATATGGGTGCACTTGCATATATGCAGGCAATACACATAAAAAAATAAAATCTTAAAAACAAAGAAAAAGAGAAAAATCAGCAAGATCTCATAATGTTTTAAAATTTTGAGTTCATAGTTATCCTCAGCTGCATGTAGCCCATGGGCCACATGTTGGACACATTTGTGCCTGTGGACACTGTCCAGACAAGAATGTGGAGTTGGGGGATTTCATAGGCTAAATGCGTGTGCTGCACCTAGGCATCCTGGTAGTCTGTCTGAGTGACTGGGTTCTCCCTCTGTGGGATGTTCATGTTCATGAGATGTGAAACGTAGCATGCACTGACATCGTTTTAATAAGGCTCAGACACTTCCACAGGATGCTCCAGAGTCTTCACTGAACCCATCCTGCTTTCAAAAGCTGACATTATAACGACATTTCAGAAGGGACTCCTTGGGAAATCACTGCTCGTTTGCTTTCAGGCAGTTCGTTTACCTGCAAAAGCTGGACCTGCTGCTCTGCTCTGCAGCATCTGGCGATTGACACGATCCCGTAAGTTAATTTTGCAGCTGAGTGGACTGAGGTCCCAGAAAGCCAAAGGCCCGAAGTGGAAAATATCGAGCAGGTGACTCATTAAGCCTTGAGTCTAAGACTTGAGCCCCGAGGAACGGCCCATGCACTGCTGATCTTATTGGATATTAGGAAGCCTGATTGGACTGTGGCCTCATTTTAGGCCAGCAAGGGGAGGGGAGGCAGGGATGAAGCGGGAGAAGGAGAGGGAAAGGGAGGGGAGGGGGAGGGAGAAAAATGCATTTATTCTTCTACTCAGCTCACTGTGATTTGTAATCCAGTGTTTATTGTCTACCTGTGAGTGTAAAACTTCTGCCTTTATTCTGTCCTACTCAGGTTTTAGGGAAACATGCCTGTTTTTCTTAACTATGCCCCCTCTCCTTGCCCCAACTAGGTAGTGGCCATGCCTTTGCTTTCAAGGTTAAGGTTCATGGAGTAATTTCTGGCCACTTCCCATCTACCCTAATGTATGTCTTGTTTGCTGTCCTTCCTCCACTTTTTGGTTTCAGAGAAGAGGGGGACAATCCCTCAGCAGAGCCAGCCTTGGAGGCCACCTTTTTTTCTTGGGCCATGGGCTCGCTCTTTTGGTTTGGGTTATTTCTCTTTCTCTCTCCTGTTCCTTCTAGGCATTAAGATATGCACTCCATTCAGTGCATCCCAACTTTTCATTCTCCCTGTGACCTTTCTAGCTAGGCGTCAGCATCTGTTGCCCATTCTTTCTTACCTGTGGGGCCCTTTGGACTTCCTTGAGGCCAACTCCTCTAGCTTATTCCAATGATACCCCTGGAGGGCACTCTGTGCTCTGTAACCTCAGAAGCCTCAACAACTTCAACAGCTTGGTTTCCTTGTGCCCTTCCCTTAGTGGACATACATCTTCAGTTACCTGCCTGTTTTCCCCTAATCCTCTGCCTCTTTGTCCCTCTCTGAGCAATCTTCAGTCTCCACCCATTGTCTTCATGTTTTCTAATCTTCCTCTGAAAACCCATTCATCCTTGTGTCTTCAGGCTCTATGTGGGGGGCAGTGACCCTCAAAGCTGGACTGGGTTAAGGAGAGATTTTAAGAGGAAAATGGGTTTTAGTTGGCAAGGGAAACAGATATGGGGAATAAGAAAAGAACTTGTTTGCCTGGCAGTTTCTTGATATTTTGAGGGGTTTCTCTAGTACAGTTTCTCTAGAACAATCTAATAATTGTTCATTCCCTGGATTCCCATTTCCTTCTTTACATGGTATAAATATTAATTCGGTATTCTACTTATAGTTTGGAATCAGACTTAAGCTATGCTGTTTACTGATTGACTTCTGGTTGAGTTTAAGATGATTGACAGGTTTTAAGCCTTCCCTTCTGGCTTGTGAAAACCCTCCTTCTGCTGTAAGCCATTCAGACTAGCTGTGAAGCTGGGCGACCACTGAATGGACCAGCATATGTGTGGGGGCGTGGGAGGGTGGTACACAGCCCTTTGGCCTGGCAGAAGCCATTCGATTGTGTGTAAAGCTAGCCTTGTCCATCTCATTGTCAGAAGTATTCCTGTCTTGGAACAGAGGGCTGCCTGGGATGAAGGAGTGCCACCTGTCCCCTGTCACCACGCATCTCTCTTTTCAAAGGAACAACATTTGAACAGCATCCAATCTAAGCATCCCTAAAACTTGCCCTCAAGACCAAGAAGCTTCCTTTCCCTGTGAAAGCCAATCTTGCTCCAAATCAGCCTCCCTGCCTGCATCTGGCTTTCAAGATTTCTGTGAACTTCATCAACATCACTAACAAACTAGGAGATGCCCAAATCTCAACAGAAATCAATCAACTGTTACAATTTGGGGGGGTTGTTTCTGACTTGTACCACAAACAGCGGCTCCAATCTGTCATTATGACTGAGAACATGTCACAACAATCTGTTTTTATTCTTTGGGAGAGAAGAACAACATCTTGCTTTCCTCTAGCTACAGCTAATTTGGAAAATTTGCAAGCTGACATGCAGCTTGATTAAAATGACCCGGAGCCACTGATTCTCTTAAAATGCAACTCGGTGCTCACAACCCCGGACCTTCTGTGGTCCAGTATTTTGCAAAGCTCTGTGTGTGTGAGTGTGTGTGTATCTGTGTGTGTGTGTGTGTGTGTGTGTGTGTGTGTGTGTGTAAGGGAAAGAAAGAGCTACAAGTTATGACCTAAACAGAGATTTAAAATTATTTTTGCTTCCTCTCTCTGTGTGTGTGTGTGTGTGTGTGTGTGTAAGGGAAAGAGCTACAAGTTATGACCTAAACAGAGATTTAAAATTATTTTTGCTTCCCCTTTCAGCTCTTCTGTCACCATGGATTTTCTTCACAGTCTAGAAGAGAAGAAAAATAGGGTACCATCTCTAAGAGGTTAGTGTAGATTTCACAGTCTTGGGCAGAGTGCAGGTCCAGGCTCCAAATGCAGCATTTTATTGGAGTTGGGGACGCTTTTGATGTTGTGGTTCAACCCCATCCCATGCTTTTAGGAAATGTGTAGGAATTTGTTCCAGTTTGAATGGGCTTCCTTGGTTTTTCAAACTCTGGCTACACTGAATCTAATGGCATTTGTTCTAAGAAAACCAAATTGGATGCTGGGGATGTAGCCTGAAGCTCTGGGGACCCATAAACTGGGCGTGGTGGTGCATGCCTATAATCCCGGCATTAGGAAGATGGAGGCAGGAGGATCAGAAGATCAAGGTCATCTTCTGCTACACAGCAAGTTTGGAGCTACCCTTTGGTGCATGAGACTCTAAATGAATAAATATGAACAAATAGCCCAATGGATAAGACAAACTAATAACTATTTGGGTGATTGCATCCCTGGGAACCTATAGGGTTCCATAAGCTGGAAACTGAGGCAGCATTCAGAAGTCAGAGTGTAGGTTTGGTTTATAAATACATTTTTGAATATTTGGTTTTCTTTATAATTTCTACAAATGTGCTTTATTGGCCATCAGGGAGGGTGGGAGGGTGTTACTGTAAGAGGTGTTAATGTGGGTTGACATAGGTGCCCACAGCTGTATTGTTCATCAAGACAATGTATAATTATCAGGAGACAATATATAATTATACATTGAATCGTGTGCTGCACACCGTAAGTGCTAGGGTTTGGTTCTGAGAAGGGAGAGTTAACGCTGGTTGAGATCATGCAAATGCAGACACTCATTTGTCGAGACTGTACAGTAATGAGAATCATTCCTGAATCCTGTTGCCTTGGCAACCAATTCTAAAATGATGTCGATAAAGAGCAGGCAACACTTGTCAATGAAGCCAGCATGCCCTGGGAAGGAAAGCTGCTGAAAACAAGGCATCAAGCATCAGAACAAACTGGCTCTTAGGGGCTGTCTCTGAAAGTCTGGTAGAGATATGACGTGAAGAATCAGACATGAAGGTCCTGGCTATCATCAGTACCCTCTGCCACCCTGCCAAATGAATGTCCATGGCTGAGATTGTGGGACATTGGCCAGCTCTTGCTCAGGGCAGCTTTTCTGCAGGGTCATTTTTGTGTGAGTGGATAGTCGCGGAGATGTCAGAAGGGCACACTAGGGTGTGTGCATGTGGAACAGTATTCCTGTTTGCAAGATCCTGGGAAGCAAGGGCATATGGAACCCTTCTTTTCTTCTCTGGCCTTTGTTTCATTTGTTTTCTGCAACACTCTGAGATGGTAAGGGAAGATGGACACTGTCACTCCTTTTTAAAGATGATCAAAATATGGCCAAGAAAGGTTAAACATCTTGTTTATGCCATGTCTTAGAGCTAAGTGAGGACTAATCCAGGGCTCCATTTGTCCTCCCCTTCAGTCAAAGGGTGGTGTCCCCCAGGAATCCTACAGTCTGCCTTTCTGCCCCAGACCTGAGTGTTTTCTCTTTTCATGTTTAGCACAAGCCTGACGAGCGTTTCCTTGTGGTTCTGAGTTGAAATACCACCTAAGTCATTGTGCTGGATAGCTTTAGTGTCAACTTGACACACCTGGGTTGAGGGAGCCTCAGCTGGGGGATTGCCTCTATTGGACTGGCCTGAGGCCATGTCTGAGGGGCATCTTCATGATGAGTGATGTGGGAGGGCCCAGTCCACTGTGGATGGGCCCACTCCTGGGCAGGTGGGCCTGTGTTGCATAAGAAAGCAGGCTGAACAGGGTCAGGGGAGCAAGCCAGTAAGCAGCATTCCTCCATGGCCTGTGCTCCAGCTCCTGCCTCCAGGTTCATGCCCTGAGTTCCTACCTTGGGCTCCCAGATGAACTGTGACCCGGAATATGTAAGATAAATGCTTTCCTCCCCAAGTTGGTAGTGGTCAGAGTATTTTGTCACAGCAATGAAGAAACAAACCAGAACAGAAATTGGTACCAGAGTGGAATATTGTTGTGACAGACCTGACCTTGGTATTTTTGGGGAGGACTGTGGAAGCGTTTGGAACTTTGGGCTGGAAAAGCCATTGGGTGCTCAGTTTGTTGCTGTGGAGCCTGGAACAATTATGCTGAAAGAGTTGTAGATGATGGAGGCCTGGCTTGTGAAGTTTCAAAGGGAAGCAGAGCCTATTAGGGCTGTTCATGTGAGATTTTTGGATTGAGAAACTGTGGGTTCTGGTCGGCTGGGGCTGAAGAATCAGCTGTGATTAAGAAGAGACCAGAACCTGAAGGAAAACCTTTGCTTTATTGGGACAATTGATGCTGGTTAGCTGGGGCCAAAAAATCAGCTGTAAGTAACAAGAGACCAGCATCACTGAGGTGAAGTCTTCTGGGAGGTATTTCCTCAGGGTCAGCACACAGAGGGGACCCAAGCCTCTACCTTAAGCTGGAAGCAGGACTTGGTAATGTGTAAGAGTCTCCTGCATGGTTCTGGTGTTGAAAGCATGAAGGGGTCACAGAGAGCAGCTGAGGCTTATCACGCAGAGGCCAGGAAAGGCTGTAGGTGAAAGTACAGCTTCAGTTGCAGTTAAGACCCCAGGACTGAAGGGGTCATGGAGAGAATCTGAGGCTTTGCACTCGGAGAGGCAAGAAGAAGCCATTGGTGAAGGCGTAGCCTCAGTTTCAGTGGAGACCCCAGCTTTTTGGAGATGCTGGGACCATGGGATGACCACCAGGGGCGGTAGGTGTGGAATGGAGCTGGCCTGGGTCTGCAAGATGAGCTGTGTGTGCTGTGGACTGCAGAGTCAGAGAAGTGGAGCTGCCAGAACCCTTTGGAGCCCAGAAGATCATGAGTGAATCCCAGATGTCCAGCCTTGAGCTACTTTGCTGGACTTTGGTTTTGCTTAGGTGTGCCCGACTTTTAAAAGAGACTGGACTTTTAAGTGTTTGGAATTTTTAAGGACTGTGGGGCTCTTAAGGTTGTACTGTTGTACTGTCTTATGTTGTGATATTAATGTTAACATCATATCTTGGGGACAAGAATTGAAAAGGTTATGGTTTAATAGTGCTGTGTTTGTTTGTCAAGTTGACAAGGGGTCAATTGTGCTGGATAGCTTTAGTGTTAACTTGACACATCTGGGTTGAGGGAGCCTCAATTGGGGAATTACCTCCATTGGACTGGCCAGTGGCCGTGTCTGTGGGGCATTTTCTTGATCGTTGAGTGATGTGGGAAGGCCCAGCACACTGTGTATGGTGCCACCCCTGGGTAGGTGGGCCCGTGTTGCATAAGAAAGCAGGCTGAGCAGGGGCCAGGGGAGCAAGCCAGTAAGCAGTGTTTCTCCATGGCCTGTGCTCCAGCTCTGGCCTCCAGGTTCCTGCCCTGAGTCCCTACCTTGGGCTCCCAGATGAACTGTGACCTGGGATATGTAAGATAAGTAAACCCTTTCCTCCCCAAGTTGGTAGTGGTCAGAGTATTTTGCCACAGTAATGAAGAAACGAACCAGAACAGCCATGCATACTGAACAAGGAACAAAGGCTCCTGGCTTGGGGTAAGGTAGAGATACCTGCCTCCTGTGTCACCCTGAGCAGAGGCTTGCAGGGTATCTCCTGGGCCCACACCTGGTCAGGGGACTCCTCTGCTTTGCAGGGAAGCAAGACTGACAGTCTTCTTAGGGCATAATATTTTACCTTGGCAATGCTAATAAAGAGATTTGAAGGCAGCATTTTGAAAGTTTCTTCTTATATTAGCAAATCGTGTCCAGATTTTCCTTACCCATTTTAATTATGCTCTTTTAAATTATATTCCATCATGTACAGTCTGGATACATTCAGACCAAAACAATAACCCAGTCATCTTCCCGATATGGAGCTTTGACAATTGTTTACATTAGTGTCAGGTCTAAGATGGAAAGAGTGACAGGGTGCTGATTTGCATGAAGTTAAAGGCCATCTATAAAAAATACTCAGAGAAAAAGAAGAGAGCACAAATTGCCTTCAGAGGCATCTGTTTAACTCTTGGGTTGCTAAGTAGAACAAAACTGTATAAAAAGCCTCTATACCCTTGCTAATTACAGAGTACCAGATTGGATGGTGATACTTCCTCCCCTATGTTCCCACAAAAGCTACAGTCCTCCCTCCCTCCCTCCCTCCCTCCCTCCCTCTCTCCCTCCCTCCCTCTCTCTCTCCCTTCCTATTTCCATCAAGTTGAAACTATTTGACAAATATGGCTCTTTGTACCAGGGAGCAGAATAGACCCTTCTCATAAGGGGTCTGTCTTCCTGTTGGAAGCAAACACAGATTTTAATGACCTCCCAAAGTCTTATAGCACACAAAGCAGATAACTGGGGTCAAGGTCAGGAAAGGGCTCACAGAGCAGGTATTTTCCTTCTGGACTCAAGAGGAAGGGAAAAATCTTCCAACAGAAGAAAGAGCATTTTGTGGGGAAGGGAGGGGCTTTCTTGGCAAAGCAATAAAATGACCAAAGGCATGATGTTTTCAAAAAGAAATTGCTAGAAACTGGAGAAGGCTCAATAAAATGCTTGCTGCATAAGCATGAGGACCTGAGTTTGGATCCCCAGCACCAGAGTAAAAGCTGGCCATAGTGGTATGGGCCTATTGCCCTAGCCTGGGAGGTGGGATTAAGACAGGAGGATGCTGGAGTCTCACTAGCCATCTAGTCTAGTGAAAATGGCAAGGTCCAGGTTCAGTGGGAGACTGTATCTCAAAAAATAAGATGGAGAATTGATTGAGGAAAATTTCTCTGGCCTGTACACAGATATGCACAGGGAAGCACACTAACATATGTACAAACCACAACAGAGAGAGAGAGAGAGAGAGATGCCTCATCAGAATTAGCATAACTACATACCCAGAGACTGCATTTCCCATTTATTTATATCTAATAGGGACAAGTGACTAGTTCTCATTCATGTTTAAGGTGCTCTGGAAGTGGGTACGCTTTTCCATTCTGTTTTCCCATTACATGTACATGCTGAGGATTGTGAATCTTCAAGAAGGGAAGCAGGTGCTGGGGAGATGGCTCAGTGGCAAAGTGCTTGCTGCAGAAGCACCAGAACCTGAGTTCAATTCCAAGAACCCACAGAAAAAGTTGGGTGTAGTAATATGTTCCTGTAATGCCAGTCCTGGGGAGGCAGAGGCAGGCAGATCTCTGGGGCTTGCTAGCCAGCCAGTCTAGACAAACCAGCAAGCTCAGTGAGAGATCGTTTCAAAAAGTAAGGTGGGCCAGACGTGATGGTGCATGCTTTTAATTCTAGCACTTGCGAGGCAGAGGCAGGCAGAGCTCCGTGAGATACAGCCTAGTTTACATAGTGAGTTCCAGGACAGCTGGGACTACAAGGAGACCCTGTCTCAACAACAGCAACAATAAGATAGGAAGAAATTGAGGAAGACACTTGATGTTGACTTCTAGCCTCCACACATACATGTGTTCATGTGTACACACATCTGTAAACACACACACACACACACACACACACACACACGGAAGTATCACAAAATGAGAGTGACCTGGACACTGAATTAGCATGCAGCAATTCCCTGTCAAGTAACACGTGCATCATACTGTCATGTGAGTAAAAAGTAAACTTTTATTGTGGAAGACACCGAAATTTCTTTGTTATAGTAGCTGGCATTCCCCTAACAAGCTCACTAGTATAACTGAGTGGCATTTTAATATGTGCTCAATTGAAACTGGAAATGAAAAGATTTCATAGCCAAATTTTGAAAGCAGCGAATTCAGCAGTGAAACGTAATTGCAGTATGTTACAAACTTTTAATATACCAGTGTCTCCACATATCTCCAAGAGAACTCTAGAGAAGTACTTTAGAATGTCTGGCTATCCGACCATCTTCACTGCCTTCCATCCTTATGTTCTGCAGGTCACCAAGAGGAACCTGGTATGTGGTTGTGGCTGGCTGTGCCAGATGGGATAGGAAATGTGGGAGTGGGCTGCCTCCTCCATGCCCCACTCAGACTCTGGTTCTCAGCTTTTCTTTCAGCCCTCCGAGAACTCATGCTTTGCACTGTGTTTCTAGGTTGTGTGCACACAGCTCTGTCTGGATCCCCCTCCACTCTATTTACCACTTCTCTCCTCCAAAGTCCAGCTCCTCTGTGAACTGCATCTCTCCCAAGTCAGAAGAAATTCTTTCCCTTGGTCATAGCATGTCACATCCATCTCCATTTCCCTTTGCTCTGCTCACCAGCATAAGTGGCTGGGTGTCTGTCTTCTAGATCTTATGAACAAGTCCTCTTATGGAAGCCCACCACATTGAACTTCTTTGTTATAAACTTTGTATTCGCGTTTAATATACTTACAAAAACAGGACCTGTGGCATGAATATAAACCTGGTAGATTTTCACAAGCTTAGCCGACCTGTACAAACAGCATTCCAATCAAGAATCAGGCTCTCTTCCAGACATCACCCACCATGACAGCTGCCAGACTGCCTTCCACTTCCAAAGATTGCCTCTCCTGCGTTTGCAATTTACAAAAGAAATTATATAGTGTGTGCTTTTTGGAGTCAGAATTTTGCGAGTCAGACAAGCATGTGTTTAGTTGGAAGCCATGGTTTGTATTCCATTGCATAAGTAAAGCATCACTTATTCATCTGTGCTGCTGAGTGTTTAGGTGGTTTTCCAGTTTTGTTTTACAGATAGTGCTGCTGTGAACCTTGATGAATGTGTTTCTGCTGGCTGTGGAATCCCAGGAGTAGAATTGCTGGGTCACACAATACAACCCTATTAAGCTTTAGAGAATGCTGTGAAATGGTTTCCAAAGTAGTCGTAACAATTACACTCCTACCAGCAGCGTGTGTGTGCCGGCTGCTCTGCTTCTGTGCCAGCTCTTGGTAATTTCTCATATTTTCTTTTAGGCATTCTGGTTGTGTGCAGTGGTACTGTATTATGGTTTCACTTAACATTTCTCTCATGTCTAATGAACAATGTCCTATGCCTACTGCCCAACTGGATGTTATTTTTTATCTTTTATGTGATATATAAACCCTTTGTGCATTTTCTATTGAGTTTTCTTATTGCCAAAAGAAGTTCTTTATATATTCTGGTGTGAATCTATTTTTAACTTTTTCCAAGGTAAAAAGCCTGATCAGGTACAGATATTGGTTTCCACATTCAATAAAGTAATGCTGCATAACATAGAAAAAATGTCACTAACAGACTTTTAACCATGGGTGTATGTCACCATCAAACAAAGCCTTCCTTTCTCAAAACCAAAACCTCCTGAACAGCTAATGGGGGCATGTTCATGAGCAGCTACTGATGGAAGACTCACCCATAGTGACTACTGGGTCATTCATACTGGACCACACAGACATAGCCCCAGTGGTGGGAACAGCCTACGTTCACTCACTCATTTCTTCTGCAAACATTTATTGAGCATTTTCTAGGCATTCTTGTTTCACTTAGGCTACATCAGTGCATAAAATGAAGATCTCTGTTGTTGTAGAACTTGCATTCTAGTGGGAGAGAGACAATAAGAGATAAGCATAATCAATTCTTAAATTGTGCAGAGCCCTAAGCTGGTGATTAGTGAAACCCAGTCAGGGGTGTCTACAGGGCAGGTGTTAGGATGCTAAGAAGGTGATCCTGGGCAGGGATTAAAGGAGAGGAGGCAGCCACGAGGGTGTCTGTAGAGCACCCACAGAGGAGGGGCCTTCAGAAGCACTCAGTGAGAGTGCACCTGCCATGTCCAGGGAGTAAAAAGAAGGAAACAAGCTCTCGGGGAAAACAAGAGCCCCATCACGGCAGAGCCTGGATGGCCACCCTGAAGGGTTTGCTTTGACATATGAGATGGAGGATTATTGGAGATTTCAGCAGAGGAGCCACACAATCTCCTTTACGTTGCACAGAGCTCCAGCTGATGTGCTGAGAAGCGTGAAGGGGCCACGGGTACAGACACCCACTGGGGATCTGGAATCAAGCAAACAAAAGACACTGCTGACTGACCAGGTGGTAGCAGGGTAGGTGGTGAGACGTGGCCAGGCTCTGATGCCCTGGCAGTAAGTCTCCTCGTGGAGTGGATGGAGGTGGGTGAAGATGGGTATCAAAAATGTCCAGGCTTCCAGAAAACATTTGGTTCTCTCTAGTCTCTGCTCACAATGGTTCATCCTTTCTATGGGATCCCCTTTGTCCCGTTAGGGCCTCATGCCCTCCTTCAACACTATCCAATCCTGGGTCCTGCAGTCCTCAACTTAGGGCCACTCCCTTTCTTCCAACCCACTATTATGACAAAAACTCTCCTCTGCCTCCAGGAGAGCTTTGCTTTGAACTCTGAAAGCTAGTTCCAAAATAAAAATATGTCTTTTCTTTGCATTCCCACTAAAGCAGTCTTAATTTTCCCTGAGGCCACATGAATGCATCTGACTGATCAAAAAATAGAGTCACAAAAAGGAAAGCACGATTGATTAATATTTTAAGGTAAACTTATTTTGTTTACTTGCCTTTGGCATATTTCTTTCTACTTGGTACCAGAGCAACTTAGGGTGTTAAAGCTGAAACATAACCAAAACCTTGTGTGACTAAGGGATGGTCCCTTAATAAGGAGAACTGAGACTCTGCCTAGGGTGGTGAATAGAGGCCCAAGAAGGCAGACCATTCACAGAGGCTGATTTGATTAGTGGTTGAACCATACATTTTCAGCTCTTGGGGAAATGATCCTTCCAGAACAACCACCCAAGGTTCTGTATCTGCTGTGGAGCCTTTCATCTGGGCTTTAAGCTCCTATTCCCTCTCACCCTCTGCATGTGTGCCTCTCTGTGTATATGATGTGTGTCTCTGTATGTGTGAGTGCAGGTGCCTGTGTACCACTATGTATATGTATGGAGGTCAGACAGTCCTCATCTTCCACCTTGTTTGGGACAAGATCTCTTTGTTGTTTGCTACTGTGTATGCCAGACTAACTGGCCTGTGAGATTCTGGGGTTTCTCCTGTCTCTGCTTCTTATCTCACAGTAGAAGCACTGGGATTACAGATGTATCCAAGCCATGCACACATGGCTTTATATGAATTCTAGGGCTCTCATGCTTGCATAAAGTACATAGAAAGCACTTTACCCACCACATCTCCCCAGCTTCCCTTTTGGTCTTTTACCCTCCTCATTCTCTCCCTCCAGACCTGCTCTGCAACGGAGGTCTCTTGGTTTCAGTTGATCCATTATTTTACAGTCACATTGTTAGTAGATGTGTCCCTGAAAGACCTCAGCAGTCCTTGGGTCCTCCATAGTA
Source organism: Nannospalax galili (assembly GCF_000622305.1). Taxonomy (NCBI): domain Eukaryota; kingdom Metazoa; phylum Chordata; class Mammalia; order Rodentia; family Spalacidae; genus Nannospalax; species Nannospalax galili. The sequence continues at coordinate 3,352,012 of NW_008356676.1, forward strand.
AGCTGGGCTTTTGGCGGGTCTTGGACGGAGCATGCCATTGGGAAGGGGGGCTGCCTTTTGCCTGCTTCCCAACCCAGTGCCATGGCTGGCTTCTTCCAGCTTGCCTAGGACAGACTGTGCTGTTGGCCCACCCTTTATACTCGGAGTACAGACATTGGGGGTATTTACTGCCTCCTCCTGCCAGTCCTGGGTCTCTGTTACAATAGCAGCAGTGTTTCCCTTGGCTTGGATGGAATTTGAACAAACTTAAATAAACATAGGCAGAGCAGCTGGTTACTGGCATAAAAAATGTTGGACTGATAGTCTGGTCTGCCAGTACATAATTTGTGGCTACTTCTGGGCACAGAAATCCAAGCTAAGTCCTGTTAAACTGAGTTTGTTGTTTATATCCTTGGAAAGAAAGTACATGTTTGGTTGGTCAGTTGCTGATTGCATTAAAAATACTTACAAATAGAAGCCATATCATTAAAAATGCATCCATTTGCAGTGCTTCCCAGTACACAAGGATGTCTCTGTGTACAGATGGGGCACTAAGGCCCAGAGAAGTGAAGGGGGGTGATTATCTAAGTTTGCAGGCAGTGTGGACAGAGGTGGGGGCTCACACTCAAGGCTTGTGTGACCCTACATACCATCTTTTCCCGTGACATTGCTGATCAGAGACTCAGCAGTGTCTATAAGATGCTGTTCCTTGTGCTATGGATGTCACTCTGTTGATAAGAGTTTTCTTAGCATGCCAAAAGCTTTGGGTACAATTCCCAGCATCATAAACAATGTGTAGTGTCCTTGTTCTTGGGAAGTGGAGGCAGGAAGATTGTGAGGTCAAGGCTTGCCTGTGCTACCTAGCAAGACCCTGTCTCAAATAATCAAATAAACAGGGCTACACAAGGCCTTGTGTTTGATCTCAGTACCATAAGCTAGGCACGGTAGCCCAAACCTATAATATCAGCACTTGGGAGGCAGAGGCAGGAACATCAGAAGTTTAAGGCCACTCTCATCACATAGTAAGTTGGAAGCCAGTGTGGGCTCTATGAAACCCTGTCTCAAAAAAGAAAGAAACAAAGGAGAAAAAGGAGGAGGAGGAGGAGGAAGAAGAGGAGGCGGAGGAAGAAGAAGAGGAGGAAGAGGAGGAGGAAGAGGCGAAGGAGGAGGAGAAAATGACAGGGCCAGCAAGTTGGCTCAGCAGGTGAAGACACTTGCTACCATGCCTAACAATTTGAGTCCCATCCCCTGGAACCTGCATTACAGATGGGAAGAAGTGACCCCCGCCCTCCAGGTAGTCATCTGCCTTCCACATACACCCCTCCCCACAAAATGAAGAAATGTTAATTTTCGAAAAGAAGAAAAAAAAATAATAAAAAGAAGATGCTGTTTCCTACGAAGCTCTGCTTTGGAGTTAGCCACTTTCCAGTTAATCTGGCCCTGGGGTGTTAGTGACCAACTCAGCCCACCCTAGTTGCTCCCTAGGTATGCAGAAGCTCTGGAATGTATTTACCTTTTCTGGAGCCCTGATTGTCACTATTGACCATTCATCTTTAGGCTCAGAGGTATTTGATTAATGACAGGGTCTTCTGAGTGCCTTTCTTTTTTTTATTTTTTTCTGATACTGCTTTTTTCTGATACTGTTTTATGGAACATGACCCCTGGCACAACAGAAAAACGGAGGGGCTAAGGTCTGGCTGCTGCAGAGAAATGGAGGGGCTTAGGGTCAGGCTGCTGGTCTGAGTCCCGGCTGTGCATGGTAGTGCATGACTGGGTACATTTCCAAACCTGGGCCCAATTTCCTCATCTATAAAGCAGGGGGATGGGAATAATCTATCTGGTCCCTCCTGATTCTAACATTCTGTGCTTATCTTTTAAAAGGCCAAGCACGCAGACTAAACAATAGAAGGAAAAATACTCAGCTGACAAACACACCCTCAGACACATCTGCTAGGGATAGCGTCTGTGATTCGGGCATTGGCATTTGTGAGTGTAGTTTTAAGATTTTAATATGGTTGCTGCTAAAATTTTGTCAGAGAATTTGAGGCCATGCATGTAGGTAGACTTTAATCCCTGAAAACCTCTAAGCAATATTTCTAATATATATTTTGTCAAGGATTTGATGTTCCCTGCTTAGGTATTTCTAACAAATGCTCTTTCCAAACAAATCTCTTTGAAAATGCATTAGATAATGCCGTTCCTTCAATTCCATATCTTCCTTGCTGTCTAAACTGAAAAAGCCAGTTCACATTATTAATGACAAGTCATTTTGCAGAGTGCCCGGGTTAATAGAAGAGATAACTGGTAAAATATAAATGTGTAATACTAACATGCTGAAGATAAAACAGAGGTCGGATGCAGAATGTATAATGTGGAGAGCACAAGAAAAAGTTCCTGGCGGGTGCAGAATTCCAGCAAATGGATAGGACAGCTGCGTGGCTGTCAGCTGTTCTGCTGGTTTAAACTTGCTATTTTCCTATCTCCTCTTTTCTCTATCACTACTCTCCTTAGGGAAATTTGAGGTCAGACAGGTGAGGAAACTCACCCAAAGAAATGCTGCCAGTTGAGGTTGGGGAGATGACTCAATGGGTAAAGTGTGTGCTTGTATAAATGTGAAGACCAGAGTTTGGATCCCCAGCATAGATGCCAGGTGGGCATGGTGACATACCTGTAATCCCAGAACACAGGAGGCTGAAACAGGTTGTCCTAGAAAAACCTGGCTAACTAGACTAGCCAGAACAACAACTGGGGGCTCAGTTGAGAGACCCTGTGTCAGTACAAGAGGTGGAGAGCTGCTGAGGGAGACACTTGATGCCACCCTCTAGTCTCTACACCCTCATGCATGGTCACTTGCACCCCCACATATGTATGCCCATACACATAGCACATATACAAGCACACCCCCTTACATACACATGTTTAAAAAAGAGAGAAAAAAGAAAAGAAAGAAAGAAATGCTGTCAGGTAGGGTGGAAAATTTTCAGGCGACTCTATGCTAACTCTACTTTAGTATCTTGTTTAGGAATCTGCTATTCAAAATACTTTAGTCAGCTTTCTGTCACTGTAACATAATGCCTGGGAAAATGATTTTTAAGAGGGAAAAGTTTATTTTGACCCACAATTCTGAAGGTTTTGAAGCAATCAGCCCCATCGCTTTGGGCCATTGACAAAGTAGCAAGAGCTGCTCTCCTCGGGGCCAGAAAGAGAAAGGGTTAGAGGTCTCACAATCTCCTTTAAGAGCACACTTCCAGTGACTGAAGGACCTCCCACTGGACCCTGTCTCCTAAAGGTTTCACCACTTCTCAGTAGTGTCAACATGGGGACCAAGCCTTTAACACATGGACCTCTGGAGGACATTTATGATATAAACTCCATTTAAGATGGTGCTGGTGCAATGCCTGTAATTCTAGCACTTGGAAAGACAAGAGGATGGTTACAAGTTTAAGGTCATCCTGGGCTACAAGAGAGTTCCAGGCCAGCCAGGGCTACATAATAATATCCTGTCTCAAACAACAACAAAAATCAAATTAATTAATTAATTAAAGTAAAAAATATTCACACTATAACAAGGTGCCTGCCCCTAACTTCTCCCACCAGGCAAAGTCAGGGAGGTCAAACAGATTTAACAAATAAAACTTAGCAAAGTGAATCCAAATTACAGCTCCACCACTGTCCAGCTGTACTGTACAGCTTTGGTAAAATCGCTGCCTAGTCTGTGCCTGTCTCCCACACTGTAAAATGAATTGATATAGATAAAGCACTTTGCATTTCAGTGAGAGTTCAAAAAAGGTAACAATGGTTGTTAACATTTTGGCCTTTAGTTACATAGTCTCTAACTGGAGGCTGAGAACAGGAATAAAAGACTAAGTCTTATCTGGACCAGGAATTGTGTATTTTTTTTTTAAGAGTCCTCAAGTTCAGTTTCAGAATTGTATATTTTCCTGATCATGCTGAAAGTCGGTATCAGAAGAAAAAGGTGGCTGCTCTCTGTGTGTCCTGACAGGAGGGAAGGCCCTTAAAATGGTGGTTGGAGTTAACACAGTAAATTCCTTAACTCCAAAGGTGTGGAATCCCTTGGTGAATTTGAAGCACAGACTGGGTCCAGCAGCCACTTCATGCCAACAGCATGGATGCAGAGAGCTGTCCTAACCGACTTGATCCCTGGTATCCTGTCCACTGTAAGGAGTCTGGGTTTTCCATTGCAAATTTTGATGAGTTGGTCTCATTTATTAATATTAAATGGATTTAATTTCTTAGGTCCCCATGAAAAAAGGGCTCATCTTCAAAGGTTATAAAAAAATTAAAACTAGAATTGGAGCAGGAGGAACTGCCAGGAAGAACTGTGACTGACCATGTGATCACATGTGCCTGCATGTGACCTTGGGCATCGGGTGTCTTCCTCAGTAGCTCTCCACCTTACATGTTGAAGCCGGGTCCCTCATTTGAACCCAGAGCTTGACATTTTGACCAGTCTGGCTAGCTAGCCTTCTCTCTAAACCTCAGTTTTTACGTCTATAAAATGGAGGAAATGCCAGTTTCTTCTTTATTAAGGTTATAATAAGAATTGATATCACGTATTTAACCTATTGTCTGTCTCATAGTAAGTTCTCCATCATAATGCTAATTATGATTAACTTTTTAAAAAGTGGTTTGAAATAGCCAGCTAATGACTCATTTAATCACAAGCCTCCAGCATTTAGAGCATTAAAAATGCCTCAGCACAGATATTCAGTGGGAAAGGAATTTTATCTTTTATTTCTCACTTCATCCTCCTGGTATTTAAATAGTAATTGTGTGACTAGGGGTGCACAGTAGCCACGTGACTAGGGATACACAGGGGTCTAAATGACCCACACTATTTGGAAAAACAAACAAAGCTGCATTGATCAAAGTTGATTGTTTTGAGAAATAACAAATTGGCTGAACATTTCCTTCCTTCTTTCACCAGCCAATCTTCGGGTAGATAGAACCTTATGATGGAATCTGACTGGGCTCGATTCTGGATAATGCAATCTTAAGGTAGAAACAGTCTGGGATGTTTTGTGAAAGACCTTGAATGATTTCAAATAGGAAATGGAAGCCCAAAGAGCCAGGGAGTAAAGAAATTCAGGTTTTCAGTTTCCAGTGACCTTGATTAGCACACAGCAACAAAACAATCACTGTGCCTGGAAGCCCATCCTCTAGCTGGCTAGATGAATTGGATCCACTCTTCTCTGCCTGGAAGGATCACTGCAAGAAACTCCAGGGAAGAGACAAGCCAATTTTTCTTTCTGTAGCTAAGAAGGCTGAGATTTAATAAGTTCATATAACCATAATCTTTAATTTTTTTTTCTTGGTCCCAACACAATGCTCCATTTTCTTCAAGCCAGACCTGTTGAGGGAATTTCCAGATAGTTTCCAGTTTCCATGCCATTTCCAAGAAACCAGAAAGGCAACCTTATTAAAAATGTAAAAATGGGCTGGCGAGATGGTTCAGTGAGTAAAGGTGCTTGCCATACAAGCCTTACAACCCGAGTTGATCCCTAGAACCCACCTAAGGTGGAAGGAGAAAACTGACTCCACCAAGTTATCCTCTGACCTCCACTTGGGTGCCCCAGACAGACAGACAGACACACATAGACACAGACACAGACACAGATGCAGACACAGACACAGATGCAGACACACACAGATACAGACAACACACACACACACACACACACACACACGCACACACACACACACACACCCGACACAGACACAGATGCAGACACACACAGATACAAACAACACACACACACACACACACACACACACACACACATACACACGGTAATACTACATATTTGAGAAAGTATAAAAGCACCAGCTCTTCAGATCAGAGGCTGTCCATGTGCTTTCCAATGAGTTGTTGGGGAGAAGGTTGAGAGTCCAGGGTCAAGGTATAGGGTGGGCGGGATGCCAATGGACAGGCGCAGAAGACCGTCACTGCCACCTTGTGGTCACCTGTGGCCACAGAAGGTCATTCCTCTGGAGTGTCTTTCTGTCTCAATTCTTTGGCTGTTTGCCAGAGATCTTTCTCCCAGAGTGTTCAGCATTGCTCCAATGGAGCTTTTGTTATAGTTTCACATGCCCATGTGTTCTTACTTTCTTTAGCCTCAGGAAAGGGGGAAATTGCTAAAATTAAAAAACTACTCTATATTCTGAGAATGTAGCACCAGGGAGGAAGAAGTCAGGGTCTGTGAGGACTCTTAAGATGAAATATGTGAAAGCCTTGCAAGATCCTTGCTTCATTCTGCTGGCTACTCCACAATAGCAGAGATTCCTGGGGCAAAAGGCAGGCTCTGGGTGGTACCTGTCGTTGTTATCACCTGGTCAATTGGAGAAGTCAGGACAGATGAGCATTTGCTTATTACCTCATTTATCACCTTGTCAACAGCCCAAATTAGTTCTCACATCACATTCTGATAGTATCAGATTCAATATCATCAGCTGAAATACTAACTACATTTTTTTTTGGTGCAAAAAATGACTTTCAAGGCATGTATTATGGAAAGGATTATAATAAATTAAATGCCTAAACTGGCAGAGTGCAAACAATTTTGACTCAGTTCTAAATGTTTGCACTGACTGTTTAAACATTTAATTTGTTAGAATGGAAGTAGCAGCACAGAATAAGCATGTTAATTAAACTCGGGCTTTGGCAACGTGAGTCATCCTGTGGACAAAGAGCGTGACAAACCCGGATGGTGAGAGCCATTGTACATGGGTTCCTCATTCTCCAAATGAACATTTTACATCCTTCAACCTTGAAGACGTTAGTGATTGCTAATGAATTGCTTTGTCTTTCTGAAGTGACTTTTAGGTGATGCTGTGGTACTGTTAGTCTGGGAAACAACTTTGCTAATTAAGTTGCAGGGAAGTTATCAACCACAGATAACTGATTGAAGCATTTACATGGATAATCTGTTCCATGTTAAATTAAAAAAATAGAAAACATACAGAGAAGGAGGTATAAAAATGATAACCTGACACTCGGGAGGCAGAGGCAGGCAGATCTCTGTGAGTTGGAGGCCAGCCTGGTCTCCATTAGCAAATCCAGGCCAGCTGTGGCTACTGGGAGACCTTGTCTCAAAAAGACAGAAAAAAAAAAGATAACCTGAAAAACCATCTTACTAAAAATAATCTCCATTGTCACACTCATCATCACCACCATCTCTACCATCGCCATCATCACCATCATCAATATCATCATCATACCTGGGACAATGAAAATGTTCAGGCCTAAATGTTCTTGTTTGGGCCTGCGACAGATCAGTGGTAACATGATGCTGGTTAATTCATTCATCTTCTTTAACTCCAGGCTCCTTTGTAAAATGAGGGCATTTTTGTAAGCTAAGGTAATGCTAAACTGATGTAGCCCTCAAATAGAGTGATTTAAATAGGAAAGTAGTTCATCTCTTAGAAATATCCCAGGTGTTTTGGGCCAGCAGGGGAGCACTTGATTCTCTTACTAGAAAGCCTTTGGTAGCTCCCCACTGCCTGCAGAACTAAGTTCAAAGTCATTCACAATCTGACCCCAATCTACACTTCTAACTTATCCCTCTTAGCCTTTCTGCTTGCATCTGTGTCTTTGATGGGCTGCCTCCTCTGTCTAGAATGCCCATTTTGTCTTCACCTCTTCACATTTTATTCTTTCTACATGATCTATAGTCCTTCAAATGTTCCTTCTTCTTGAAGCTGTATAATTAGCTTCCTCTTGCCTCTTGCTGTCCCCTGTTATCTCACTGTCTCTCCCTCTTTGACTATTTTATAGGTGCCCAATTTCATTTGCCTTATGATTAATTTACTTATACAAATAGCATATATGTTCCTGGAAGCTGTAAACTGAATATTCTTTAAATTTTTGGCTTTAAAAAATATTTATTTTATGTATGAATGTACTGCTTTCATGTGTATAAGTGCACCTGTGTCGTGCAATGCCCATGGAGGTCAGAAGAGTGTGCTGGATCCCCTGGAACTGGAGGTTGTTAGCCACCATAAGGGTGCTGAGAATCAAACCCAGGTCCTCTGCAAGAGCAGCCAGTGCTCTTAACCGCTGAGCTATCTCTCTAGCCTCTTGGCTTTTCTTTTTTTCTTTCTCTCTGTCTCTTTTTTTAATGAGACAAAGTTTCATGTGGCCCAGGCTCACCTTGAACTCTATGGAGCTGAAAATGACCTTGAACTCAATCCCCTTGCCTCCACATCCTGGCTTCTGGGGTTACAAACTCAGTTTATACAGTGCTGGGGAGCAAACTCAGCTTCATGTATGCTAACCAAAGCATTCTTTCAACTGAGACACATCTCCAGCTAAATATTATTTATCATTATTCCCCAGCCCCTCTCTCCTTCCTTGCCATGTATTATATTCAGTGTTGTTCCTTGTGGAAAAAAAGAATGCTGAACTAAATGCAACAAAAAGTTATTACAGATAGGAAAACTCAGTCATCAAAATAGCAACCATTTGCTAACTCAAGGGGCCAATTAAGCAATGGGCTAGTCACTGGAAAATTCCAGATGTGGATCAAAACAGTTCCAATTAGATGTATATCCTGTGCTAAACCAAGAATAACGTACAGAAATGTTCCTTGGCCTTGGGCCCTACATCCACGTGGAATAGTGTGGCAGTCATGTTCATTAGACTTCTTGAGACTGCCATGATTTTTAAAAACCTTGGTCAATTAACCATGTGGAAAAAACACGATTGCCATGGATATATGCACATGGACATTGTATACCATACAACTGAGTCTATCTCCATTTGTAAACTTTTTAAAAACTTTTATTTATTTATTATTTTTTATTTTATATGTATGTATGTATTGCCTGCATGCAGGTAAATGCACTCATGTTGTGCAATGCCTGCATTGGTCAGAAGAGGCTGTTGGATCCTCTGGGACTGGAGTTCCAGACAGTTGTTAGCTGCCCTGTGGGTGCTGGGATTCGAACCCAGGTCTTCTGCAAGAAGAGTCAGTGTTCTTAACTGCTGAGCCATCTCTCCAGCCCCTCTTTCTCCATTTGTGGCATGTCTGCTTGCATTCTAGTCCCCAGCCATGTCAGATCTAAGCGTCAACTGTGTGAAGGAGTTTCATTTAAGATGATAACCTAGCTCAGGGGATCAGACACAGGCAGCTCAGAGCTTGGGTTTACTGTGGCATTGGGAAAACTTATCTCCTTTCCTCAAACCTCAGTCTTCTCGTTTGTAAAGGGAACAGCCACAACTTTCCCATTTTACAGGGCTGTTTGTGTAGATGATGGCAGCTCATTAGTGCAATGGTTTGAAAAGATTGCGTGGAATCCTGTTGGGTACTGTTGGAGGCCAACCTCCAGGCTTATGAGAGTGGATATTAAAACCATGCATCTGCTCGTTCCAGTCACTGCCTGAACACCAACAGTCCCTTAGTTGTATTTATGACATTGCAGCTCTTTTGCTGAAGAAAGAAATTAAATTTGTTTTTTGAATTTTACAGATAAGCCATGAGTTCTTCTGCTTGAATGAATTTCAAATCATAATTTAGTTAATGTCAGGATAGCAATAAAACTTGTGAAATTGAGCAAGGGCAGGGGAACAAGAAACTGGAGGGAGTGATTCACATAGCTCCACCTTTATGCCTAGCAATTTTCATTTTTCTTTTCTTCCTTCTCTATACCCTTCAATTCCTTTGAACATGTAAACCTTTCTGTTCCTCTTTGACAAATCTGGTCAAGTGCCATAATGCTCATAAAAGCAAAGTTGGATGTCGAGTCTGTCACCCAGTTCAGAATTTTTCAGTTTTGTGTAAACTATCATCTTAACAGCTCACCTGTGATGGGAGATAATCTAACTCAAGTTGGTAGAGTTCAGGACATCTGAGTGGATGCTCTCCCCTCACCCTCCGGCCCACACTTTCCTACTCATTTATTCCAGAGCAGTGTGAGCTGGGTTCCTCTCCTGCATAATCCTATGCAAAACTCAGTAAGAAAGGGGATGGTCTCTGCTTAGAGGTACCTGCTGGGTGTGCATGTGATATGGTTTCAGGGAGCTGAGGCTGCAACCCAAGAACTAACCCGGAATGGTACAATTTAAAGAGCAGGAGAAGGTTGGTAGAGGGTAACCTTAAGATCCTCAAGTACACCCCAGAAACCAGACCCCATGGCTTATATTTGTTCATAAAATAGGACCTGAGTAGAAGAAAGCACTTTATAACATTCATACATACATAAACATGATATATGTTTTGGGTTTTTTCTGTCTCCCCACTAAATTGTAGACATCAGGAGTGAGGATGCATTTCTTACATCAGCACAGGAAGGCTATGGATGATGTCATATAACCTTTCTGTCAGCACCCTGCACACACACATACAAAGAAGAGGATGAGGAGGAGGGGAAGGGGGAGGAGGTGGGGGAAATCACACTTTACTCTTGTCTTAGGGGCCATTTGGCCACAATTTGCTCAATCTGGTTTAGACAAATGGAGAATTTGTCTCAGAATCAAAAGCAGAGATGGCTGTGGGATTCCTATGGGGCTGCTGAGTGAGGGCCAATTCTTGAACTCCAAAGCCACCAAAGGGCCTCAGGGTTTCTATACCCCTTCACCAGCTTGATTCACTCTCCTTGGTTAATTGGTTCTTTTAGTCATGCGTGTGCCAAGTATATCTGTGTCCTTCCTGATCTATGGAGAATCCTGGGGTCCCAAAGCCAAATTACCCCAGACAAGCAGCTCTGATTGACAAGTCGAGTTGATCTAAAGATGATCATTTGGCCAAATTGGTCCAATCAGGATGGTCTATTCCAGTGTCTGCTTTCCATCTGTCATCCTTGGCCAGGATCTCATTAGGTGCCTGAGGAAGCTATTTCTTGAGAAGGTAACTTGCAGAGGGTAGAAAAACAGAATCTTGGGTTCAACATTTAACTCTTGATTGTTTATGAAACTATACAATGTGGGATCTTACAGGCTATCTGGTTTGCATATTATTCTTTTCCTTATATAGATTGGTTTCACTGGTTCGGGGGATGTTACTTCATTTCACTTAATAACAGCTAGAATTTAATGAATAGTTTAACAACAACAACAACAACAACAACAACAACAAAAAGCTGATGTAAGAAATGCATCCTCACTTCTGGAGTCTATAATTTAGTGGGGAGACAGAAAAAACCCAAAACATCTAACAGTAAACAAAATAATTACAAGTAGTGTTTAGAGAGGAAGAAGAATATTGAGTTAGATAAGTTAGATTGAGAAGGAGGGGAGCCTGCTTTAGATGAAGCTCCAGGAGCACCCCTTTTATAGATTTCTTAGTGAGGTTTGGAGGAAAGACCACTCACAAGGAGGTCATGGGGAGGATTGTTCAAAAGCATTTTAAGGGGGCTGGAGAGATGGCTCAGTGGTTAAGAGCACTGGCTGCTCTTGCAGAGGACCTGGGTTTGATTCCCAGAGCCCACACGATGGTTAACAACCATTTGTAACTCCAGTTCCAGGGAATCTGATGCCCCGTTCTGACTTCCGCAGGCATTGCACAACATGGTTGCACATTCCTACACTTAAAATAATAATTTTAAAAAAGCATTTTAAGGACAGGTAAGGAGGGGAGAAAGATGGTAGGAAGGGGGGAGGGAGGGAGGGAGGGAGAGAGAGAGAGAGAGAGAGAGAGAGAGGAGATCAATGGTGCAAAACTCCCAAAGAGAAAAAGAGCTTAATTTGCTTTTAATTTCTTTCTTATTTTTAAGACAGGGTCTCCCTGTAGCCCCAGCTGGCCTGGAACTTGACATGTAGATCAGGCTAGCCTTGTACTTACAGAGATCCGCCTGCCTCTGCCTTCCAAGTGCTGAGACTAAAGGCATGACCCACCAGGCCCGGCTTAATTTCTAATATTCTGTATGCTCCAACTTCTTTGATAATTAGAGGTTTCATTTGAAAGCTCTATTAAACTTATTGCAAAACAAATATATTTACTTGCTGATTTTAATCAACACTTGTAGATTTATATCATAGTGAAATAATGTAGTCATTTGCTTGGAGGTATTTTAGAGGGCATTTGACATACTTGGGTTTTGAGACTGGAGAGGTCTGAGTTCAGGTCTTGTCTTTGTGTCTTACTAGCTATGCAGCTTTGGATAAGTTGTGCCATTCATCTCTTCACACCCAACCCAACCCCATCTCAGCCTTATCTCTGGCTCATAGATTTTTTTTTTCAGAAGAATTCGGTTATATTAAAGAACTGTAAGCAACTAGTGCAGTATCTGACACTGTCTATTAAAAACGTTTTTCAAAATGTTTTTAATAGACAGTATATCACCCTTGTATATTAATCAAATTCTAGCAAAGGGATACTTAGTGGTGCTCCATGGGGGAATTCGGTGTATAAGAACTGTATGACGAATAGCTTCAAACACTTGTGAGAGTGGATCAGAGCATAGGAAGCCACTTGGATTCTCTCTAATTCTCTCAAGGAAGTGAAAGCAGAAGACAACAAGGGATAGGATTGGTCAGAACAAGAAAGGTCCAGCCTTGACTCAGCCAGAAGACAAAGGTAAAATAAGAGTAAAATGAGAGACAATTAGCTCAGCCTCAGCAGGTGCAGTGAATGGAAGAAGATCCTTGGCAGCTGCTGGAGGTCAGTGCAGAACTGTGAGAACTCTCAGACCAGAGTGGCTATGTACAACTCTTACTAAGCCTGCTGCTGCACAACAGGATGCCAAGCTTTGCCACAAAGCACAAGAAGGAAAAGTGTCCTAAGCAGAGGGCTCCTCCAGGGTGACCTCCGGACATTTCAGATGTTACCACAGATACAAAGGGGAAAGAAATCAGGAAGGAAAGACTTTCTCTGGAGGGAAATCACAAGTCTTTGCTTAGCTTAGAGCCCTTTTGACTCTGGCAGCTGGGGAAGAGGTGTGATGCTGCCTTATGCTGCCTCATGCCCAGACTTCTGTGTTAGGATGTTTCCTTCAAAGAGTCCTGCTAGGATTGCTGTTTGGAAAAGCCAATCAACACAATTGCCGTAAGAGCTGCTGTTCTTGGAGAAAAAGAGACAATTCAGGAAATGAAGTTTAAAAGAAAGATACATCGATGAGTTAATTGTATTCATTAATGCAACAGCAAAAATAGGCCGCTATAAAAAAAACTTAGAACCAGAGAGTGAGAAAATTGTTTAGAAAGTTCAAGGTCTGAACTGAAAAGTTCCAGGAAGGGACCAATTAGAACAGGTGACATGAATGATCTGGAAGGTGAGGCTCATGAAATCTATGAGAATTTGGAGGGAAACTACAAGGAAAGAAGAATCTGGGGAAAAATTAATATAAAGAGAAGGAAACAACCCAGGAAGGCCAAAATGCCAACTGAACAGGAATTTCAGAGGCAAAGGTACAAAGGAAATAATAGAACAAATATTTAGACAAGCTAAAGAGAATAATAAGGATCATTTATTTTAAAAGAGCCACTGAGAGCCAGCAGAATAGAGGAAAAACTCACCCCCAGAAAATGCTGGAGAAACGAGCAGGTTCTAAGACTAAAAAAAAACAATTGAGAATCTTTCCGAGAGAAAAAGACATTTTATCTACTATAGTGAACAATTGTACTTCCTGCTTTAACTCTCCTGTTTCCTTTCTCTCAATAAAATTTAACATTCCTTCCTTTCTTTTCCCTCCCGCCCTCCTTCCCTCCCTCCCTCCTTCCCTCCCTCCCTCCTTCCCTCCCTCCCTTCCCTTTCTTGTGGAGAGTACTTTGTTGCTGTAGTACAGAATGAGCCAAGCATTCTGAGCAAAACACAGTCACAAGACAGAAACAAAGCCTGATGGCATGATTTGGACTGTTGGATTTAGGCACGCTTGAGGCCAGATCTATCTCTTGACCTTCCAGGTGAGCTAAGAAATTCTCTACTTTGTGGAAACTCAGGTTCTGTAACATGTACCTGTAAAGGGATAAAAGTCAGACAGGCAGCAAACTTCTTAGCTACATGGAATGCTAGAATGTAAAAAGAAATCTTCAAAGTTCTGGTGGAAAATAATTTTGGACCTAGAATAAAATTTTTTAAATTTATTTTTATTGATGTGTATGAGTGTATTGCCTGCATGTGCAAAGTATACCTATGTGTGCAATGCCTGAGGAAGCCAGAAGATGGCGTCAGATCCCCTGGAACTGGAGTTAAGAATGGTTGTTAGCTGCCATGTGGGTGCTGGGAACCGAACCCAGATCCTCTGTAAGAGCAGCCAGCCAGTGCGCTTAACTACAGAGCCTCAGACCTAGAATTTTCTACTTATATCTTCTTCTAGTGTCAGGGCAAAATAAGGAGCTATTTAGACCTGTGATAACTCTGAAGGTTTTTCATTCATGGGACTCATCTGAAAGAATTTCTAGAGAATAGATGATAGCAAAAACAAAATAATGCACTGAAGAAACAAAGAGACAGAGGCCAGGCATGGTGGTGCATACCTGCACTTTCAGAACTTCAGAGACAGAGGTGGGGGATCAGCCTGAGCTGTGTAGTGAGAGCCTTCCTCAAAATAAATAGGTAAACAAACAGGAAGTAAGAGTTATAACTAAATCTAGATCAATATGATGCATAACAAGAAAAAGATCTGTAGTAGCTAAGAATTAAAACTCTGAATAATTGCCATTGGAGAGAATGGGGTGAAGGACAGCCTGGTAGTACTGAGTCTCAAGCTACAGATGTCAAGTGTAGGTATGGATAGTATATTTAAATTCTATTAATCAAAATTTAATGACAACTACTACTAAAGATAGAAATAAGATGTATCATTTCCAGACTATTAAAGGGGGACAGTCCCAACCTAATAATAGGCAAATGAAGGGAAAAAGAAATAAGACATGTGGGAAGAGAAAGCATAACGCAAGCTGACAGGATAACAGAGACTTCTGAACACTGTAAGAAGCCAAGCTGCTAGTATGAGGGCAAGGAAAGCAGGGACCCCCAACTGGCCTTGCTCCCCACTGAGTTCTCCAGCGAGTGCCTATTGAAAACGATTGGATAAATGCTCTCAAATTTGATTTTCAACACTCTTGGTTTTTAAAATATTTTTATTATTTTTATTTTATGTGTCTGAGTGTATTGCCTGCATACATGTAAATACACCTGTGCTGTGCAGTGCCTGTGGAGGTCAGAAGAGGGCACTGGATCCCCTGGAACTGGAATTACAGATGATTGTCAGCTGCTGCCATGTGGGTGCCTCTCCAAGAGCAGCCAGTACTCTTAATCACTGAGCCATCTCTCCAGCCCCCTACAAAGCAAATCTTTAGGACACTGAGAACATTACACAAAAAGACAAGAAATGAAACCCTGATGAATGGGGAGACATTTCCTAATTCCCTAGTGGAGCTGCTTAGCACTGTAAAGATGACAGCTCTCCCCCATCAGGCTACAAAGTGAGTGAGAGCCAAATGAAATCCAGAATTTGGTAAGTTTATTCTGAAACTAATCTGGGAAGAAAAGACATGAGAACTAGCAGGAAACATTTTAATACATAAAGAGGAAAGCTCTCCCTACCACATGTCAAAATATGGACCCAAAGTTTAAAAATCCAAGCAGGGTGAAGTTAGTGCTAAAATTTAGGTGAGGAATAGGGAGCAAAGGATGTAGGAACAGACGGGTCAACTTATGAGACTGTAGTTTTTGATAAAAATGGCATTTCAGTTAGTGGGAAAATGATGTTGGAGATGGTGTTGAGTTTTACTTCATCTTGAAAAATAAAGTTAAATTCAACTCTGCATCATCAGAAAACCGAAGAAGTGAAACATTAAAAACATACCACAAAAATCTATGTATTGAAAGAAAATGTGATACTGAAATGGAGGCCTTATATAATTCTCAGATTAAAAGACTGAAAGCTGAGTGGCTTCCATTAGAAATTAAGGAAATCTTCCAAAACATAAAACTTCCTGGGTAGGAGGAAATGCTTGAGAGATATAAGATCCATAAAGGACTAATGTACATTATACTTAAAGTTCTTAAAAATCACCATGGGGATGGAGAGATGGCTGAGAGCTGGTTAAGAGCTGCTCTTGCAGAGGACTTGGGTTCAGTTCCCAGCACTCATGTAGCAACTAACAACCATCTGTCACTCCAGTTCCAAGGAATCATATGCCTTCTTCTGGCCTCCTCAAGAATTATATGACACGGGTGTACTTACATAGATGCAAGCACAACACTCATACACATAAAATAAAAATACCCCCCTCCCAAAACAATTAAAAAAAATTACCACTCTAAACTAATTTTGGACACTTGTTCAAAAATGGATAGAATGCACAACATGTGTGCACTTACGTACATGCAGGCATAACATTTGTACACATAAAATAAAAATAATAAATAAAATATTTAAAAAATGGATAGGAGACACAAATGGGCAATTAATGAAAGAAATGCAAAAGTCAATATTGTATAAATGTAAAAAACATTTGACATCATTAGTAAAAAGAATAAAAATTAAAATAAGAATGATATTAATTTTTATTCACAATAGGACTGACCAAAATTTGAAGGTGGAAACCATTCTCTATTGGAACATATATTTTAGTAAGCTTTTGGTTATAGATAGTACAAGGGATTCCTTTATACAGTTGTCCTGATGGGATGCTGTCATGCCACTTAACGAAATGCCTAGGTCCTGGTGTGGAAATACTGCTGCAAATAAAGACATCAGGTCCCAGGTTCCTTTCTTTTCTCTGCCAAACTTCATCCTAAAGGCTGTTTGAATGGTAGTGAAAGTTTGAGGCATTTCCAGACACTCCATCCAGGCCTTAAAAAGAGCCTTTGATTGATTTACACTTTTAATTAATTAGTGTGAGATGTACCTACCACACTATGTATGTAGAGATCAGAGAACAATTTGAATAAGTCAGTTCTCTCATTCTACCATGAGTCTTGGGGAACAAACTCAGGTCAACAGGCTTGGTAGCAAGTGTCTTTGCCTGCTGAGCCATCTCACTGTCCCTTGGTACTCTTTCTGTAGTAAGGAAAGTTTTCTACAGGCTTTCTTTCCCTTCATTAGCCCAGAACTAGGTCATTTAAACTATGGTCACTTAACTAGGTCACTTAACTATGACCATCCTTAAATCCATCTCTGGAAATGGGCTTATCTTCATCACTTAGGGAGGCAACCATCATGATTACTATATTAGTCTATTTTCTGTTACTGTACCAAAACACCCCAGGCTAAGTAACATTTTTTACAAAGAGGTTTCTTTAGCTTTCGGTTCTAGGGTTTCAAAAATCGAGAGCTGGCCCTGCTGAGGGCTCTTCAGTTTCATTATATGATGGTAGGTGGCATTCTGGCAGGAACACCAGTTAGAGGGAGAGCCCACATGGAGGCAAGGGAAACTAGGACTGGGGTGGGACCAATTTTGATCTTTTTGGAACAGCCCTCTCTTGAGAACTAGCTGGGGTCTTGGAGGAGTCAGCTAATTCCTTTGAAGAGTAGCCAGGGAGTGAACTAATCACTTGTTGCTTGTTTCTAGCTTGGGGCTATTGTGAGTAAAGTTGCTAAGAAAACTCTGGGGTAAGGTTTTGTATAGATGTGTCTTATCTTTTTTCTTGAATTCTCTGTCTTTCTCTCTCTGCTTTTATATGTCTGTATCTCTCTCTCCCTGTCTCTCTTTTTCAGTAAAATTATTTCCAGAAAATTCTTCCACCCACTTACAGACTTTCACTTATGTATCATCGGCTGGTTACTTTCACATCCCCTAAACAAATCACCTGAGAGAGGGGCATGGGGTCACCTTGGCAACCACTTTACATTCATTGTGGCTGGGGGTCTCCTAGAACAAGTTATCGTCCCAGATAAAATCAGTGTCAAGACTACAAAGAAAAGGGAGCTAACACTTCAGATGCACCCACCTAGCCCTTCCTTTTTCCCTGAGTATTTTCCCAAGAATATGTAGTAATCTTATTTATATCTCACAGTAAGAATCTTTCTTCTGATATACAGGTGCTTGAATGAATCTGTTACCAACAGATATTCAACATTTGTCCTAGAAGTAAGTCAAGGAGACAAAAACAGATTAAAAACAACAAAAACAACAACAAAAAGCCGAGTGTGGTGGCGCATGCCTTTAATTCCAGTACTCTCTGTGAGATCAGGGCCAGGCTGGTCTACATAAAAAGCTCCAGGCCAAGCAAACAAAAACCAAAATAAAAGCCCTACCCTTTACAGAAATAAAATTGCTCTGGAGACTATATTCCAAGGGCACAAGTCTCATAAGGACAGGATTTAACCAACTGGCTTCCAGATGTGGGCCTGCCCTGGGCTGAGGCATGGCAGCCCTGCCCTGCAGTAAATCAGATGGGGAGACATGGCAATCTAGCATGTAAACTTGGCCCATTCTGGAAAGATAGCCTAACTCAGGTGACAAGTAATTGTTATTTTTCAGGATTATTATGGTGCTTGCAGTAGGGTAAGCTGCCTCCTTCCCTTGGGTCTTCTCTTTCACAGCTGCCATGTGCGCAGGCTCCCTGTCCCTAGGGTGCTCCTCCTTCAGGAAGGGCCGATGGCCTTTCAGTTTAGAGGTGTTAAACTCTAGCCCTTTATGCTGGGTCTTCACTTAGCACGGCTCTCCTTCCCACTCTTCCCTCCCTGTGCTCTTGGCTGAAGACTTTGTCACCAAAGCTGTAAGCAAAGACTAGCTCTTAGGTGTTCTGTTCTCCGTATCTGCTCCCAGTTCCTGTCTTGAACAAGGTTGGTGTCCAGTAGTGATTGTAAACATGTCCTTACTGCAGACAAAGACCAGAAGGACACACTGTGACAGTTGTGTTCCCGCTTCTGCTTGTGGCTCCAATTTCCTTACATCTGTTTACTACTATTGGCTAAGAAGGACCATCTCAAGTACACCTTTGGTGCACACTTAGGTGTCCAAACATTGCCCAAATACCCTCTTAACCATAATTCTCAATTATCTTTGCTAAGAATCAGGAAGTGTTAGAGCTCCAGGCACCCTGGAGGTGATATTTCCCAGGTAAGACCCTCAGAGGTATGAAGGACATGCTGAAGGCTATGGTGCTAGTTGGTAGCAGAGCAGAATTGTTATTTATATCTTGAGAGAATGTCAGTAATTTCAAGGCCTAAAATATACAAGTAACATTACAATTAGGAACAAAAGAAGAAAGAAATGACTTTCAAAGGAACCAAGAGCAAGGTCAAGACAAACACACCAGAAAGACCACTTGCAACAGGTTAGCTGCAAACTTGGCTCTAAGCATCTATATGTCAATATGTCAAAACAGAAAGGGGAATCCAGTAAAACACAAATCCATGATGTACATGAAAGAAAAATGCCCAGGAGCTCTGGGAAGCCAATTGTTGTTGACAGAAGTACCTGAAAGGCGTTGTCCTTATAAAGAGCTCCGTGGATTGTAATGATGGTCTTTAACAACATTCTAGTGGTTCATGGAACAAGCATTCCTCAGTGCAGGGCTGGTAGCTGATGGCAACACAGCAAGCTTACTCTGAAAAAAAAATCACTTTATGTGGGTATAGGAGAGAACTGGGAGTCAAATCTAGGATTACTGCACAGGGAAAGGTTTGCCAAATTGAGATGTGAAAAGAACTTAACTCAGAACACTGTGACATCAGGAGTATAATAATAATTACCATTCTTAATTATGACCTAGAGGCATTGTAGACCCCAAAGTATTTTCTAAATCATCTAAGAGAAATTTTTTAAAAATTCAATGCGGTTTTGGATTAATTTAGCACTTAATTAGCACTGTCATCTGTTCTAGCCTTTATGCCATGTATTTGTTTTATCCCCTTCAATTAGATTGTGTTGTTCTTGAGGACCAGGGCCCACATATTGGGGATGTACTATTTTATTTCAACGCAATGTGAATCTTCCCCCACTTAACTACAAAGAAGACCCTGCCTGAGGAAGGGCAGCTGGACTTCCTAGCTCTGATTGTTCTGAGCATTGGTGAATTTCTGCTGCTTCTACCCCAGGGATGGGAGGGGGCACTGCTTTCTCAATACCACCCCTTAATTCCAGTCCTGTATCTATTGCACATCAGAAACTAATTTGTAATATTAAATAAGACCTTTTATAAAAGGAGGAGGATAAGACAAAGAAAATAGGCTAACTTGAAGGATAAAATCTAGTTTGTAACTATCGCTACCCATTGCTAACCTTAATAACAACAAACACTGACAGTGTGGTCCCAGGACTGGGAGCCCAGATTCTAGAGTCAAACTACCTGGGT
Source organism: Nannospalax galili (assembly GCF_000622305.1). Taxonomy (NCBI): domain Eukaryota; kingdom Metazoa; phylum Chordata; class Mammalia; order Rodentia; family Spalacidae; genus Nannospalax; species Nannospalax galili. The sequence goes on from NW_008356676.1 coordinate 3,372,198, forward strand.
TAAAATCCCAACACTACTGTTTAACCTTGAGTAGTTTACTTAGCCTCACTGTGCCTCATTTCACTCATCCTTAAAAAGATAATGATGTGATCCAATGGATGGCCCCACATCCATGAGTGTATGGGCACACAAATTGGACTCGGTTTTAACAATGACAACAATAACAGTAACAAAATGAACAAAGAACCAAATAAATTAAACCAAAACAAACAAAAAGCACTCAGGAGTTAGAGGCACATGGATCTCTGTGAGTTCCCTGCCTATATGGTCTACATAGTGAGTTCCAGGCCAGCCAGGTTGCACAGTGAGACCCTGCCTTAAAAAAAAAAAAAACAACCACATGAAGTTGGGAGGGGGTTGGGGTTGAGGGTTCATCTGGGAGGAGTTAGGGGGAGAAGTGGGGGATCAATATGTTTAAAATATGTTCAAAATATGTACAAATGTAATGTAGAAATTCTTCAAGTTAATAAAAATACCATATTAAAATATATATACGTTAAAAGAGAGTAGTGGACCTCCCTCTGCTTCCCTGGGCTGCACAACCCACCAACCTCTTTCCTGGACACCGGGGCTGACCTTTCTGCCCAGAACCACCACTGCTTCCTGATCCCTTGCATCCAGATGAACCCAGTTCCTTCTCCTGGTCCCCAGGAGTCCTCTGGGCTTGGTCCCACACTCACCTCCCTCTGCTTCCCTGGGCCTGCACAATCCGCTAGCCTCTCTCCTGGTCCCCAGGAGCCCTTGGGGCTCTCCCGCCCCCACCTCCTTTTGCATCTCTGGGTGGCATGGCCACCAGCTGCCCGAGACCAGAATCTTTCCTGGGCCCTGCTCCCAGTCCAGTCCAAGCCCAAATTCCTGAGGACATCTTTCCTGGAGGAATCCAGACCTTAGGAGAAAGCTTGAGAGCATCTTGATCTTCATCTGACTTGGGCCTCTGTGGGAACTCCTGAAGACAAAAGCAATCTGGCCACTCCAATATAAAATCAAAAGAGAGATGGGGAAGCTTAGAGGAATCAGCTTTTCATGCCCAAAAAGTAAACCACAAAGGCACATGAAGTTTACAAAAAGAAGCAGACCTAAACTTGAAGGCTTGAGTCTCACACAAGAATCAGAAACTACAAAAGAAATTCACATGTCAAAATCACAGAGAAAAAATAATAACATGAAAAACCAAAATAACATATCCCCACCAAATGCTAATAGTCCTCTAGAGGAGTACAATGAGAATCCCCTAAAGATAATGCAGGAACTCAAAAGAACATGGAACTCAAAAGAACAAATATAAACATGATAAAAGAATTCAGTGAATTTAAAGAACACACACAAAAAGAAATCAAAGAACTGAAGGAAGATAGGGATAAACTTCTGAATGAATTCAGAAAAGAGCTAGAAATATTGAA
>NW_008356676.1:3373727-3375654 GCF_000622305.1 Nannospalax galili
AAACTTAAGAAATCACAAGAATGGAATATGCAGGAATTGTGTGACACCATAAAAGACCAAACTTATGAATCATAGGCACATAGGAAGGAGAAGAATCCCAAGATAATGGCATGGACCAGATCTTCAACAAAATTGTGGAAGAAGCTTTCCCAAAATTAAAGAAAGACATGCCCATACAAATACAAGAAGGACATAGAGCACCAAATAGACAAGACCAGAAAAGCAACTCCATGGCACATCATAGTAAAAAGACTAAACGTACGAAACAAAGAGACAATACTGAAAGCTGCAAAAGAGAAACAACAAGCCACATAAAAAGGAAAACGCATTAGGATTACAGCTGACATTTCAGTGAAAAAGATGAAAGCCAGAAGAGCCTGGACCAAAGTATTCCCAGTTTTAAATGACCACAGATGACAACCCAGAATACTATACCCAGCCAAAAGGTCTATTCTAGTCGAAGGGGAAAGAAAAATCTTCTATGACATAAATAGGCTGAAGGAATTCATGTCCACAAAACCAGCCTTTCAGAGAGTTCTGGAAGCAATACAAAGAGCTAAAGAACAGAATGGTGTTGCGGAAAGAAATTCAATGAAGGTATAACTGTGGGAAAGTACAGCTACATCACAAATGTAAACAGAAATAAAAATGACAGGATTCAATACTCATCTTTCACTAATAACCGTAAATATTAATGGACTGAACTCCCCATTCAAGAGACACAGACTAGGTGAATGGATTAAGAAACAAAACCCATCTTTTTGTTGTCTGCAACAAACTCATCTCACTTTCAAGGACAGGTACTACCTTAAGGTAAAAGGTTGGAAAAGAATATATCAAGCAAATGGCACTAAGAAACAAGCAGGGGTTACAATTCTAATATCTGACAAAAGAGACTTTAAACTAAAACTAATCAGAAGAAATAAAGAAGGCCATTTCATTCTTATCAAAGGAACAATAAACCAAGAAGATATTACAATCATGAACATATATTCGCCAAACTCTGGTGCACCCAACTTCATAAAAACAATACTACAGGACTTTAAGACCCAGATTAATTCCAACTCATTAATAGTAGGGGACTTCAATACCCCACTGTCTCGATTAGATAGGTCAACAGGGCAGAGAGTTAACAGAAAGAGAGCTGAGTTAAACAATACCATATATCAAATGGACCTAACAGACCTCTACCAAGTATTCCACTCACACACCAAAGGACATACTTTCTTATCAGCACCCCATGGAACCTTCTCCAAAATCAACCATATACTGGGGCACAAACAAACCTCAACAAATACAAAAAAGTTTGAAATAATTCCATGCATTCTATCAGATCACAATGCAATAAGCTTAAAATCAACACCAGAAGAACGCGGCAATACAACACAACAAAACCTCTGGGACATGCTGAAAGCTGTCCTTAGAGGGAAGTTTATAGTTCTAAGTGCCTACACTAAAAAATCGGAAAGAACAAAAATACATGAGTTAACATTGCAACTCATGACACTTGAAAAGCAACAACAAATGAAACCCAAACCCAGCAGACAAGAAGAAATAACAAAAATCAGGACAGAAATTAATGAAATTGAAACAAAAAAAACAATACAAAGAATCAATGAATCCAAGAGCTGGTTCTTTGAAAAGATAAAAAAGATTGACACACCACTAGCCCAGTTAACCAAAAGAGAGAAGGAGCACCTCCAAATCAACAAAATCAGAGATGAAAGGGGAAACATCACAACAGACACCATAAAGATAGAGATCATTATAAGGAAATACTTAAAAAAAAAAACCTATATGCTACTAAATTTGAAAACCTAAAAGAAATGGATGGATATCTAAAGGCACGGGAACCACCAAAACTAAACCAAGAAGAGATTAACAGCTTAAACAGACCCATATCACAAAAAGAAATTGAAACAGTAAT
>NW_008356676.1:3376030-3376335 GCF_000622305.1 Nannospalax galili
CAGATGATATGATATTATATCTAAGAGATGCCAAAATATCCACCAGAAAACTCCTAGAAATTATTAACATGTTCAGTAAAGTAGCAGGTTACAAAATTAACCTACAAAATTCTGTAGCCTTTCTATATACAAATAGGAAGTAATTAGAGAAAGAGCACATGGAAACATTCCCCTTCACAATATCTGCAAAAAAAGTAATATATCTCAGAATAAACCTGACCAAAGACATCAAAGACCTCTACAATGAAAAATTTAAATCTTTAAAGAAAGATTTAGTAAGACATCAGAAGATGGAAGGAGCTTCC
>NW_008356676.1:3376857-3377660 GCF_000622305.1 Nannospalax galili
TGACAAAATTCAACATGCATTTATATTCAAAGTCCTAGAGAGAATTGGGCTGGAGGGAACATACCTCAACATAATTAAAGCCCTATATAACAAACCCACAGCCAATATCATTCTAAATGGAGAAAAACCAGAAGCATTCCCATTGAAATCAGGAACCAGAGAAGGCTGTCCACTATCTACACTTCTCTTTCACACAGTGCTTGAAACTCTTACGAAAGCAGAGGTTTAACATCCAGAATATATAGCGAACAAAAAAAGAGAGAATCAAGAAAGGAAGTAACCCAATTAAAAGATGGGCTAAGGAGCTGAACAGAGAGTTCTCAAAAGAAGAAGTAAAGATGGCTAAGAAGCATTTTAAAAGATGTTCAGCATCACTAGAAATTAGGGAAATGCAAATTAAAACCACTTTAAGATTTCATCTTACCCCAGTCAGACTGGCTAAGATCAAGAGAACAAATGATACTAAATATTGGAGAGGATGTGGGGAAAGGGGAACGCTCATCCACTACTGGTGGGGCTGTAAACTTGTTCAACCCCTATAGAAAGCAGTGTGGAAAACTCTTAAAAAACTACAAATGAACCTACCATTTGACCCAGTTATACCACTCCTTGGCATAGACCCAAAGAGGAGATGTGTAAATTAGTAAATTAGTAGAGGTGATAAACATTGCTGTTGAAATCTACCCAATGACTTTATAGACATACACAGGTGCCAAGGATCCAAGTGCAAACAACTATGACTAGTAATAATCAGATACATACAGATTAGAGACGCATGCACCAACATCTCAGTGTTAGTAGCA
>NW_008356676.1:3377817-3382811 GCF_000622305.1 Nannospalax galili
GCCACTTTTGAAAGAGATGTATCTTTGCTCTGGAAACTGTTAATGAGTATGTTAAAGCTGTAAGGAGATGTTACTAAAAAATATTTTTAAAAAAGAGAGAGTAGTGGTATTTATCAAGTGGAAGTTTGTATTAGTCATTTTCTACATACCTGTGACCAGACACCTGCCAAAACAACTTCAGGGAGGAGGTATACTGACTCAAGGTTTCAGAGGGTTCAGTCCATGGTTGCTTGGTGCGTGAGCTTGGGAAGAACATTACAGTGGCTGGAGTGCCTGGTGAAGGCTGCTTTTTACTTGCTTGTGGACAGAAAGCAGAGAAAGGATACAGGAAAAGGCCAGAGCATGATGTAGCTAAATATGTGCCCTAGTGAACTGATTCCTTCAAGTAGGCTTCCTTCACCACCTGCCATTAATACCATCAAATGATTGCTCCATTCGTTAGGTCAGAGCCTTCATGATCTGTCTCTGGAATATTGTCACAGATGTATGAAGATATGTACTGAATGAATTCCTGGGAGCATCCACCCCTCAATCCAGCCAAATTGACAGTGAGGTGTAGCCATCACTGAGGCACTGGAAAGGTGGGACGAATATTTGTGACAGTATCTTCAGATAGCAAATATGTGTTGGTTATTAATACTGTAGATACTTTGTTATTTTTCCTGAGAAAGGTTCTTGTTATATAGCCTAGGATGATCTCAAATTTGTGATCTTCCTGCTTCAGACTCCTGAGTGCTGGGATTGCAACACTTATTGCTATGACCAGCACTAAACACTTTTTAAATGTATATATATATATTTAACTTTAATTCGGACCCAGCACTTCTGCAAGAACAACCAGTGTTCTTAATCGCTGAGCCATCTCTCCAGCCCTTAATGTATATTTTTATTGAGTATTTTGTGCATTTCATACAAAACATCTTAATCATCTTTATACCCCATCCCCCATCTGCACACCCCCATTGTCTACCCCACCAGATTTCATGCATTCTGTCATATACGTTAAGGCCTAGTGAGTCAACACTTTATAAGCCTGATACTTCATAGGTTTTAATCCAGTCTTTAAATAATGTTTCAAATATCTTTACATTCTTTAAAACTGGGAACTCCAAGAACTTTTGTTAATGTGGGTTATATCTAAATATTTACTTTAAAATTTAAAATGAAGAAATTAAAATATTTCTTAACTAATTAAAAATAACAATAAACTGGATAACATGAACAAAAAAATAATTATAGGAAAAATGACTCTATCTTCAAAACAAAAAAATAATCATGAGAAAGGGACATTGTTTTACATTCTTGCAAATTTAAAGGAGGCCTGGCTTAATAGAAGATAATAGGATTCTCATAATTGCTCCTGTATTCAAACTGCTGTAATACTGGCATACATTGTTTTGGTTTAAGTTTATGAAGAAAATTCAGCATCTCACAGATGTAGAATTGGGAAAGGGAAGACTATTTCACTAGTCTTTCATATATCATGGCTCATTTTGTGGTCCTATCTGCACCGTGTTTTTAAAATTCCTCCCTCCCCTTTCTTCCTTCCTTCCTTTCTTTCTTTCTTTCTTTCTTTCTTTCTTTCTTTCTTTCTTTCTTTCTTTCTCTCTCTCTCTCTCTCTTTCTTTCTTTCTTTCTTTCTGCAGCTATTGTGAAGGGGAGAAATTCCTTAGGTAAGGTTTTGTTTTGTGTGTTCTGTTTAAACTAGGTGATGACACCTATCAGTGCAGACACAGAACAGTGATTTTACTGTGTCCCTTGATAAAGACTGAGAATTTGCCTTTAGAATGTGGGGAGAAGCCATCCTAACTGGAGCGATGAAAATGTCATCCAACTGGCACCATTCTTTGACAGATTTTCACTATGTGGCTATCCTGGCCTTGAACTAATGATATTTCCACCTCAACCTCCCAAGTGCTGGGATTTCAGGCATGTACCACCATACCTAGCTAGGCACTTTCTTAAAGGTTAGTTGCACTGTGGAATTTGAAACCATATCAATGAATTTTTCATCTTGTGTTACATCAAAACATTGCTCTTTCTTGTACCTTGAATGGGTCATTCACCCACACGTGACTTTTACAATCGTCACTGATCAACTGGAAAATATTGATTCACTGAATTATATAGATCAGCTAAGTTTTGAAACCACCACTCTTGTTAATATCAACACTAATCTCATTGAAAAAGTTCCTAAGTTTTGTCTAGCTAGCATGCTCACAGGTTTCTGCAGATTGTAATTTTCTTTTCTTTTTTAAAAATTTTTACAAAAACTTTGAGAATTTCATACATGCATATAAGGTGTTTTAATCAAATCCATGCCTACTCCCTCCCCCTCAACAGTCCCCCCCTCTGAAGAGGTAACCCTAAAATCTTTTAAGGATTAGATACAAGCTCCCAAATACTTTTGACATTTTTGGTCTTGGAACAGAGTATGTTGCTAACAGGCCCAAGGACATTTTGACTTTTAGCCAAGAAACTGGCTACATTTCTTTGGGGTCTTTTTACCCTAACTGCCTAGTCAGTTCCTACCTCCTATTCTTACCACACCATCCTCTGAAGGGGTTAACCAAATTACCAATAGGAAATAGGGACGTCTACTGCTCTGGCTTCTTCCATGCTGAACAGGGATGCAGGGTGAGGCAATTGAAGTACCCCTTCAGTGGGTCTATCTAAAAGACTCCCAAATTGCATAACTTTTGTCTCTAAGGGGAGGAGAAAGTCCTTGAATCATGAATGGGAGATGTGAAGGAGAAGTAAACGCAAGAGTAATTAGCATTACAAGTTCTAGACAGGGAACTAGAAAAAAAGTCAGAACGGCAATTTTCAAATGTTCATATGAGAGTCCATTGGAGTTTCTTGAAAGGGCTTCCAAAAGCAACCCTCTACTGGGTTCTTCTTCATTTTTCTTTTGTCTTCCAAGGCTGGACTAGTTGGCTGGGAAGAATGACTGGAAAGAGTGGCTGGATATTCAGATGAGTGTCCAGTGACCTTGCTTGGCACTCCTTTAATGAATGAGCACAACAGTCAACAAGCCCAATTGTGACGATGTTTAGCGATCAGGCTCAGCTGAAGTCGTGATGATGGTAGTTATTTCATGCAGAAGGGACTGCTGTATATCATCATCTTATTAAAAGGACCTGGAATTTAAAGGGATTTGGTGGTAAGAGCCACATATGAGGGAGAACATATGTCATTTATTTTTCTACATCTGTGTTACTTCACTTAGTATAACAGTTTTTAGATCCATCCATTTAGCTGAAAATTTCATTATTTCATCTTTCTTTACTGCTGATTAGAACTCCATTGTGTAACTATACAACATTTTTGTTAACCACTCATCAGTTGAAGGACACTTAGGTTGCTTCCATCTCTTAGCTATTGTGAAAAGAGCAGCAACAAACATGGTTGTACAAGTGTCTACAATAGGATGAGTCCTTTGGGTATATGCCAAGGAGTGGCATAACCAGGTCATATGGTAGGTAGTTTTTTTAAGAGTTCTCCACACTGTTTTCCACAGAGGCTGCATGAGTTTGCAATCCCACCAGCAGTGGATGAGCATTCCCCTTTCTCCACATCCTCCCCAGCATTTGGTATCACTTGATCCTAGCCAGTCTAATTGGGGTTACATGATACTGTAGGTGGTTTTAATTTGCATTTCCCTAATTACTAATGATGCTGAACACTTTTTGAGATGTTTCTTAGTCATCTTTATTTCTTCCATTGAGAACTCTGTTTAGATCTTTAGCCCATCTTTTAATTGGGTCATTTGGTTTCTTGCTTCGTTTTTTGAGTTCTTTATATATTCTGGATGCTAAACCTCTGTCAGATGTTTCACTGGTGAAGATTTTTTCCCATTCTGTGGATTTTTTCTTCACTTTTTTGATTGTTTCTTTTGCTGTACAGAAGCTTTTTAGTTTAATGAGGTCCTACTTGTTGATTGCTGACCTTAATGTCCAACTTCTGTCCAATTTATTAAATACTTTCCTAGACCTGTATCTTCCAAGTTCCTGCCAGTATTTTCTTCTTATAGTTTCAGGTTTCAGGTTTTCCAGTTTCACATTGAGGTCTTTGATCCATTTGGAGTTGCTTTTGTGCAAGGTGAAAGGTAAGGATCTAGTTTCATTCTTTTACAGGTGGAAATCCAGTTTTGCCAACACCATTTGCTGAAGATGCAGTTTTTCCTCCATTGTGTGTTCTTGGTACCTTTGTCAAATATCAGGTAGCTGAAATTCCGTGTACTCATGTTTGGATCTATGTCTCTATTTTTGTGCCAGTACTATGCTGTTTTCATGACTATGGCTCTGTAATATACTTTGAGATCTGGTATAGTAATCGCCCCAGTGTTGTTTTTTGTGCTGAGGGTTACTTTGGCTATCCAGGGTCTTTTGTGCTTCCATATGAATTTAAGGATGCATTTGTCTAATTCTGTGAAGTATGTCACGGGGATTTTGATTGGGATTGCTTTGAATCTGTATATTGCTTTTGGTAGGATGGTCATTTTAACAATATTAATTCTCCAATTCATGAACATGGGAGGTCCTTCCATCTCCTGGTGTCTTCCTCAATCTCTGTAACAATTTAAAATTTTCATTGTAGAGATCTTTGGTGTCTTTCTTCAGATTTATTCCAAGATTATTATTTTTTTTTGCAGCAATTGTAAATGGGAGCATTTCCCTGTATTCTTTCTCCAATTGCTTGTCATTGGTATTTGGTATAGCTACTGATTTTTGTAGATGATTTTATAACCTGCCACTATACTGAAAGTGTTGATCAGTTCTAGGAGTTTTCTGGTGAAATTTTGGGATCTCTTAGGTATAGTATATCATCTGCAAAAAACGATAGTTTGACTGCTTCTTTTCCAATTAGTACTCCTTTAATTTCCTTCTCTCATCTTATTGCTCTAGCAAGAGTTTCAAGCACTATGTTGAAAAGGAGTGGAGATAGCAAACAGCCTTGTCTGCTTCTTGATTTCAATGGGAACACATACAGTT
>NW_008356676.1:3383433-3384992 GCF_000622305.1 Nannospalax galili
CTGTTGTGATGTTTCCCCTTTTATCTCTGATTTCATTGATTTGGATTTGCTCTTTCTTTCTTTTGGTTAACTGGGCTAAGGATCTGTCTATCTCGTTTATCTTTTCAAAAAACCAGTCTTAGATTCATTGATTCTTTGTATTGTGTTATTTGTTTCTATTTCATTAATTTCTTATTTCTGCTCTGATTTTTCTTCTCTTCTGCTGGGTTTGGGTTTCATTTGTTCTTGCCTTTCCAGTGCCTTGAGTTGCAATGTTAGGTCATTTATTGGGCTATTTCCAATTTTTTAATGTAGACACTTAGAGCTATAATCTTACCTCTTAGAAATGCTTTTAATGTGTCCCAGAGGTTGTGTTGTATTGTCCTTTTCATTGAATTCTAGGAATTCTTTAATTTCTTTCTTAATTTCTCCTTTGTTTAGGAGTGTGTTGTTCAATCGCCATGAGTTCATATAGTGACTAGAGCTTCATCCAGTGCTGTTTTTAAGCCTTATTGCTTTGTGGTCTGATAGAATGCATGGAATTATTTCAATATTTTTGTATTTGTTGAGATTTGTTTTGTTCACCAGAATATGGTCACTTTTAGAGTAACTTGCATGAGCTGCTGAGTATAAAGTGTATTCTTTGATTGTTGGGTGGAATATTCTGTTTATATCTGTTAGGTCCATTTCATAGAGTGTGTCCTTTAATTCATATGTCTCTGTTTATTCTTTGTCCAGTTGACCTGTATATTGAAGAAAGTGGGGTACTAAAGTTGCCCTCTATCACTAAGTTGGTGCCAACCTCTGTTTTATAGTACTGATTTTATGAAATTGGGTGCTCCAGAGCTATGAATTTGGGTGCACAAAAATTTGGTGCATATATGTTAAGGATAATATCTTCTTGGTTATCTGTTCCTTTGATCAGAATGAAGTGACCCTCCTTATCTCTTCTGATTAGTTTTACCTTGAAGTGTATTTTGTCAGATATTGGAATTGCAACCCCTGCTTATTTCTTATTGCCATTTGCTTGGAATATTCTTTTCCATCCTTTTACCTTAAGGTAGTGCCTGTCCTTGAAGATGAGATGGGTTTCTTGCAGACAACAAAGAGATGGATTTTGTTCTTAATCCATTCTCTTACCCTGTGTCTTTTGACTGGGGAGTTCAGTCCATTGACATTTAAGGTTATTATTGAAAGATGTGTATTGGTTGCCATCATTTTGATTGTTGTTTGTGTTCTCTGTCTAATTTTGCATTTCCTAAATTATACCTTTATTTATTTTCTTTCATTGCCCCTGGGTTACAGTTGTTTCTCTCTCTGTTCTCCTTATTGCTTCAAGTATTCTTTGAAGGGCTGGTTTTGTGGACATGTATTCTTTCAGGCTGTTCCTGTGATGGAAGAGTTTTCTTTCCCCTTCAACTAGAATAGACTTTTTCGCTGGGTATAGTATTCTGGGCTGGCATCTATCGTCATGTAGAACTGGAAATACATTGGTCCAGGCTCTTCCCAGCCCACTGCATGTAATTTGACCCTAATCACACATGGCCTCCTGGATTTGGGGAGGGCTAAAGTATCCAATC
>NW_008356676.1:3385528-3387612 GCF_000622305.1 Nannospalax galili
GTTGTTCTTTTAAATTCAGTGTCCTGGGTTACCTCTAGGGGGTTCTCCTTGTAGAACTCTCATACAGGATTGGTGGGCTTTGCTGGGCACATAGTGTTTTGGCTTTCCATTTTATTATTCTTTCGTTGTGGTTTTGGCATGTGAATTTCTTTTGTTGTTTATGATTCTGATATGAGAATTAACTGTTTTTATTATCCGGGTGCCTAGATCTTTTCTTTATTGGGTATGTAAAGCTGGTTGGTACAGGGTTCAGGTTCTTTCACGTTTATTCTGGAGGGAACTGATGGCTTCAGATCAGCTATTCAGGGGTACCCACAGAAGCCCAATTCTGGTTCCAGTCAGGTACACTCAGGCTTCCTTCACCACGTGGAGGCAGAATCCAGGTTCTTTCAGGCAGTCCTATGGATTGACAACCCTATGGCAGAGGGAAGACAGCTGCTGAGATCTCAGCCTTACCCTACCAAAGCCAGATCTGCCCTGGGGCCTTGGGAGGGGCCTCACAAAATCCCAGGTAGGGGGTCGGTATGGTGCACTTAGGAGAAGCTCACCACCACATGGAGGCAGGATCCAGGGGCTGTCAGGCTGTCCCTTGGGTTCTCAGGCCCTCTGGTAGTTGGAGGCCAGAGGGAGGCTAGAACCTGGCACTCTCTGGCAGTCTGCTGAGCTCCAAGCAGCTGCCCCGATGGAGGTCTGAACCCACCCTCCGCAGATTGTAATTTTCTCTTGAAAGTTCACACTTTATTATTGGATCAAATATTATCATTTATTCCTGGAGAATGACAGACTGACTCTGATTATTTTCAAGACAATGTCTGCCAAATACCTGAGTCTCAATTGCTGCAGTATGCCTGATGGTCACTCTTTCCAGTTAAACCATTGTCCATCAGAATGAGCTCAGATAGTGAGCTCGGCTGGTAATTCAGACATTTCCACCAATGCCTTAGCTTGACAATCAATATGCTTAGGAATGCAGCAAATGCTCCTTGTATACTTCTGATTTTGTTTTGAGACAGGGTCTCACTATACAGTCCTGGTTGACCCGGAACTTGCAATGTAGACCACGCTGGCCTCAAACTCCCAGAGATCCACCTGCTTCTGTCTTCCCAGTGCTGGGATTAAAGCCATGTGCCACCATGCCCAGCTACTTCTGATTTTTTTTTTTAGATACAATATTGGAAATACATATACTCAATTACTGAGATCTAACGTAAGTAATATAACTGTTTTATCAAGGTCTTTCTTAAGGGTACTTTCTCTACAAGTGCAAAGAAGTTGGTGCTCTTGCCTGGATTTGTACAAAGGCACCAATAGTTTTCTTTATTTTTATTTTTCAAAGGCACCAATAGTTTTATCTACCATTTCTTTTGAATCATCAGAGCAAATGTCAGCACATAACATCTAAGAATTGTTATTGAATGAATTTGTTACCATAACAATACACCTGAGGTAGGGTAACTTTATACAAAAAATAGAATGAACACTTAGTCTCAGATTGCAGATCTAATCAGTACAGCACTAGCTCTGGTGAGGGCTCTGTGTTGATGACAGGAGTTTGGGGGATGGGGTGGGCTAGAGAGATGGCTCAGTGGTTAAGAGTATAACTGCTCTTGCAGAGGACCTGGGTTCAGTTCCTAGTACCCACATGACAGGTGACAGTCATCTGTTAACTCCAGTTTCAGGAGATCCAACTCCCTCTTCTAACTTCTACAGGCATTGTATAACATGGGGGCACTTACATAAATGCAGGCAATAACCTCATATACATTAAAAAAAAGTGCAAGATGGGAAGAGATCTCATGACCAACAGGAAGTCAGAGAGCCACACTCCCCAGTGACTTACAGATCTCCTGCTAGGTCCACTTTTTTTTTTCACTTTAAAAAATTTATTGAGAATTTCATACATGCATATAAGGTGTTTAGATCAAATCCACACCCACTCCCTCCCCTCCAGCTCCTCCCATATCTCCCCATCACTTTTTCCTGACAACTTCATGTACTCTCTTTCTTTCTTTCTTTCTTTCTTTCTTTCTTTCTTTCTTTCTTTCTTTCCTTCCTTCCTTCCTTCCTTCCTTCCTTCCTTCCTT
>NW_008356676.1:3387958-3413934 GCF_000622305.1 Nannospalax galili
AAAATCTTTATTGAGAATTTCATGCATGCATATAAGGTGTTTTGATCAAATCCATGCCCACTCCCTCCCTTCTAACACCTCCCATATCTCCCCATCACTTTCTGGACAACTTCGTCTCTCTTTTTTTCTTTCTTTCCTTCCTTCCTTTTCTTTCTTTCTTTCATGGGGCTTTTTGCTACTCTAACAGTCCCCCCTCTGAAAAGGTAACCCTAAAGGTTCTATGCTGCCTCTTCTCTGCTAAACTGAGGACCAAGTTCCCTACACATAAACAAACGCGACAAACCATTTCCAAGCCCTGCCAGTTATGAAATTTGTTTTGCTTTATGGATTATCAGATGACTCTGGGGGCTTCTCCAGGAGCCCCATGACTATACTGAAAGCCATGCCTTTAACCGTCTATCTCTTAAGAGTTACCTCAAGCCTACCTAGAGTCTTTTATATCCAGACCTAGTAAGTCTGGGGGCCAGTCCTCTTCTCTGTTGTTATTGTAATTCTCACTAGTGCCTTAGCTTGAGGCAACCATTCAGAATGCAGTAAAGGTGTTCTATGCATGTTTCTGATTTTTCTGTTTTCCGTCTTGTCCCTAGATCTTTGGTACTAGAAAGAATAATTTTCTTCAGAGTGAAAAGAAGCCACGTCTAATTGCAGGAGCATTGCTAGACTAGACTAGGTATGAACAGCCTACATTCATAAAGAGATACCTACACTTCCAGGGACTCATCCTAAGTTTTCAGGCTCTGTTGGAAGTTGCCCAATTCCTGGACTAGTTCCACGCCTGCTGGAGCATAAACACTGTCCTCTAAGGGTTATTCTTCTTTCCCCTCTGTGTCCTCTTCACATTGGCTGGCTTGTGGTGGTCCCTGAAGGAGAGATGGGCTTTCAGAAGTGTCACCCATGTATTCTAGACCTTCATATAGGTATTTATATGCTCCTACCTCTGAGTCTGTGATTAAGGTTGCTGCTCACATGCAATCTTTATCCTACCCAGAACAGTGCTCAGCTCAGGATAAGAAGTGGGCGTTGAGTGGGAGGATGAGAACATTGGTAATACTATGGAATAGAGACCTCAGGAAGTCAAGGGAGAGCTAACAAATGGAGTCATCTTGCAGAGTAGTGCTTTTTTGTTATAGTTGAAAATTAAAAAAAAAAAAAGTAGCATACACTTGCGTTGCCCCACCAACCAGAATTGACAAATGTTAATGGTCCATCATTTTTATTGTAGATTTATTCAAATAAGAGAAATAAGACATTACAAATAAGATTTAGGTCCCCTAAGTCTATATTCTTTAAATATTCATTTCACATTTGTTTTGAAAAACGTCAGAGCACTGAGCAAGGAAGGCAGAGAAGGATGATCTTTCCCCCCAGCAGCTCAACTTTCCCCATCCCACTGCCCATTCAGCAAACAAAAGCAGCCGTCATTGGAAGGTGCCCTTAGATGGCAGTGGAGTAGTCAACTCTCTCTGTGTGCCCCCTTTCTGCATCCTGTAGGCCAGCCACTCACAGTACCTGTTCTGAGAGGTGTTCACAATTTTCCAGATCTGGTTAGATTTCATGGAGGTCTAGATACTCATTTAAACTGCCCACCTCCAAGGTCTTATGTATCTCAAGGCTGCCTCAAACGTGCTACTTAGCTAAGGATGACCTTGAATTTCTGATCCTCCTTCCTCCATGACCAGAGTGCTAGTGTGCCTCCACACCTAGTCCATGTGGTGCTGGGAATGAAACCCCAGGGCTCAGTGGATGCTAGGCAAGTATTCTGCCAATAGAGCTACCTCTGTAGTTGAACTAGTTTTTCATGTACTGCATAGGTCTATCAGTTCCTCTTTGTTGGGCTGGAGCTGTGTGAGCCCACCAGTCCTCATGTGGATGACTTGGTTAAACAAATAGCAGTTGTTTGTATCCAGGGCTTCTGAAGAAGAGTTCAAACAACCCGGCTTCCTTTTTCTTTCCCCTTCTCATCTCTACAGCTACAATAAATCAGATTGTCTGACATTTTTTTTCAGTTGCATCTGAATCTAATGCTCTCAGCCTAGCAATCTCTGTTATATCACTCAGGGAGTGGTAAAAGCAATGGGTTCCTCTGATTAGTGAAGCTTAAGAGCAGAAATGAATCATAGTGCCTTTGTATTCCAGAACATGGGTCTGGGATGAGTGAATGCAGGAGGTTGGCCAAAACACAACCCCGGTGACTCAATTCTGAAATGATTTACAATGAACATAACTTCAGAGACTTATACTGAATAAATATCCCTTCTTAATAATCATTAAAGAGAGGGCCAAGGTGGGGAACAGGAAGCCTGTTGCTTCTGATAATCTCTCCATCTCACCTTCCTTCTCTGCAAGATGAGCAAAAGGTTTTAGAAGTGACTGCAAGTGGCTTGGAAAATACCTTATCAACACCAATTTCACAGGGAAAGAGTTTGGCTTTACAGCATAAAAGGATAAAATTACAAACAAACTTAGTCTGCCAGATCAGCTAAGCCCCCAAGCAGGGAAACAGGAACAATTCTGTCTTCTTTCAGGACACCGAGCAGAATGTAGGGGTTCTTCCAAGCCAAATGGAATAAAATAGCAAGAGAGCTAAACTTTCGTCTGAGAATCAGGTGAAACAGGACATCTAAAGAGTGAAAGAAAGGGAGAACCAGGAATTTGTATAAAACCACTGTATTAGTTTCCAGAGAAGCAGAACCATCCAATGTACAACGTAGTGTGTGTGTGTGTGTGTGTGTGTGTGTGTGTGTGTGTGTGTGTGTGTTGTGTAAGCTGAGAAGCCCCACAGTGTACCTCTGGAAAATTGAAGAAAAAGTGGAAATTTCACGATATAATTCAATCTGAGGCTGCAGACTTGAAAATAGGGTGTGAGTAGGAATGGGGTGTGGGGAAAGTGTCCACTGATATAAAAACCAGGATTTTCAATGTTCTCAGGCAGAAAAAGATGGGTGCTTCAGTTCAAGAAGGAGAGAGAAAATTCATAGTTCTGGTGCTTTTGTTTTATTTTGGTACTGGGGATCAAACCTAGAGCCTTGCACATCCTAGGCAAGTGCTCCTTCTCTGGGCCTTGTTTTACACAGACTCTCTCACTTGGGTTGTATGCTGCCCTCCAACAGTGGTGAGGGCAGAACTTTCCTCAATCACTGCTTCAAATGCTGAGCTCTTCCTAAAATACCTTCACAGATATGCCTAGAAATTATATTTACCAGTTGTATGGGTAGCACTTAGCCCAGTCAAACTGACACCTAAAATAACCATCATGGCCATCAATGGGAAGAAGCACAGAAGCTGCCTGATCCAACTCTAAACCTGGATTCCCCTACTCTCTCATTCCATCAGCTGGTTGTCCACTGGCTTGAAGGTTTCTAGTGACTGGGAATTAGCTCCTTTTGAGGCACGTCCTTTCAGTCATGAACATCTAGCATCACATATGATTTAGAAAATTTCTCCCAGGAAATATTATTGCTTAGAGTTTCCTCTTTTCTTAAGCTTTCCTCTCTGAATGTGTCCCAGTTTCTTAGTCCCTGACAAGGTGTGTATGGCATTCCACACAGCCCTGACCCGTAGGTGTGTATTGTGGGATACTTAGCATAAGACTTCTTAATGCCCCTTTTGGGCTCCTCCCATGCCTTCACCTGTGGAGAGGAAAAAAGGTGAGGTATTGATGAAGCCCTATTAGTTCCATCTTCTGTTTTACCTCCTTTATACTCATGGGTATCATAGTTATGCTCTGTGTTAGTGCTAAAAATAGAATAAAGCATTCTGGAGATAGTGATTGAAGAGTATGTTCTGTAGCAGAAATACTTTTGGGTACCTGATTGAATCAAAAGAAGTTAGAAAGTATGCCTTGACCCAACACTATATAATTCTTATATCACAGTGGTTCTCAAACAGTAGACTTTAGACTTTTGCACAGTATTAGTGTAACATGTCAACTTATTAAAATATGAATTTGAGGACCCTATCCCAAACCTAATATATGATAAACTCCTGGTTGGAGGCCCAGCATGCTATGTTTTAGCAACCTCTTTATGTGATTGCAATTTGAAAAGGCTGGTATAGTACCTGCCTTATCCACAGGTATCCATGGAACTTCTGTGCTCCTTCCTTTCTATGAGTACTGGCTGCTGATGGCTTGTAGTGGTCCTCTTCCTGGGAGAATCGATATCACCCAAAAAGAGATCCCCTTTGTAAGGGAGGTAGCATAAGTGCTCTGTCCCCTCCACTAATCAGAGGTAAATGACTGACATGGAGTTCAAAAGGCTAGCCCCTTACCACAAGAGAGGGGCAGTGTGTGTTTCAAAGCTCCGGGCTGGGACCAAAAAGAAACCAAGACCACTACCTGGGTGGAGCTTTCTTTCCCTGCCCTATCCTGCTTTCCTCTTTTCCCCTTCTGAGAGTACTTCCTTAGGAAGTGAGTCCCACAAGGGAACCTCAGACTATGCTTCTCAGGAACTTGACAATCATCAAAAATTAAGCTAGGAATTGAAGGATTTCTGAAGATATTTTAGAGTCCCTTATGAATACCTGAAAATATTTAGATAATTATGTAGAATGTGATTTTGACTAGTGTTTACATGTATCCTAGTCAGAGAGATGCACCACCATTGCAGGAGGACTATGGGGACTGGCATGGTGACATTCAGTGCCTTTAGTGTTAGGGGATGGCAGGCTGAGTTCTTAGCATTCCGGGAGGTACTTAAGCATCTTCATTAGTTTGTTCTTAGACCTCTAGTGAGGGAGATGATTAAGGGCTTTTGGCTGATGAGTAGAATGAATCACAAGGAGGTTAAGTGATGGCTATGAGCCCTTGACTGAATGAAATGAGATTCTATTCCTCCACCCCACCCTACCTGCTCCTCCATAACCCAACCCTTCCTCTAATGATCTAGTGACAATCATTAGATATACCCCTCAAGAGCTACTTTTCAAAACATACATTTTTTTTTAGCCAGAAAATTTGGTAAAATAAAGTTTCAGTAAAATAAGAGACTAATATCCAGCATTTAACATAAAAAAATTTGATGTTTTCTAACCATTTTACAGGTTGCTGTGCTTACATAGAACACTGACATAGATCTGACAGCTCTCTGGGTAATTTGGACTAAGTGGATTTGGCACCAGAATGGGTAAGATTATCCCAAATCTCTAAGGATACAGTACCCCTAAATAGGGAGTCTCTTGAGTTGGGTATAAAGAGATGCCGCAGCATTAAGACTGAAAGCAGGAGGGCTGCACTTCCCACAGCCAAGGTGACTTGGATTTGGTCAGGGCTGATGTTGCTTTGCATCCTCCTCACACTCTAGAGTCATTAGAGCAGTCAAGGTGGATGGAATGCTGAATGCATTGGTCAAGTCTGATTCAGAGGCATATTTAGTGCAGGTCTTCTTTGAGGAGATATGATGACTTGTGGATGCAGGCTCTTGTGTAAGATATGTCACTATGACCTTTTGTACTCTGCTCTGTGAATAATTCCACTCGGCAAGCGCTTTTTATTGAATTCCTATTACCTACCAGCCAGTGTATTCAGTGCTGAGGATGCAGAGATGAAATACATAGGCAGTCTTTCACTGTAAGATAGCAACTGGAGCAACAATTGTCTTCAGTTTGGGCCAGTGTTGAGGGAACGCACAGGAAGGGACCCTGTCTTGCCTGGCTTGGAACTGGCAAGCAGACCTGGGGAAGGTATAGTGCAGAAGCTTTCTCTAGTAAAGTGATCCCTGAATAGTCTTGAAGGATAAGAATAGACAAGAGATGAGAAAGACTGATTGGAGAGAGAAGAAGAGATAGAATGTCATTCCCAGTGGAGGGAACATGGTAGAGAAGTGAAGTACAGTAGGGCTGATGAGCCATGTGTGAGATGGGGGCAGCGGCTGAACACCAAGACTGGGGAGGGAGGCAGTGCCAGAGCATGAAGGGTCTATGGTGCCACAGACATCTTCTTGGATTTTATCCTAAAGGTGATGTGTAGTCATGAAAATATTAATCAGATGGGCGGCAAGATGAGTCGTTCAGAAAAAAGATCTTTGTGACAGCAGTGAAGTGAGAGTGTGAAGGATGTAGAGACAGCAGATAAGAGATTTGTGCTGGAACAGAGGAAAGAAGCAGTAAGGTTTGAATAAGGAGGTGCACTTCATTCTTTATCAGAAAGACCTTGATTGTAATCTCAGCTCTTTTTAATATCATCCATGTGAACTGAGATAAATTGGACTACTTCTTTAAGCCTTTCTTTCTCCATATAAAAGATGATTTAACATAAAGTTGTGAGGAAACATGTCTATTTGGTTCACAGTTTTGAAGGCTATAAATCTAAGATGGCGAAATCCAACTGGTTCAGCCTCTGATGTGGACCCCCTTGGCTACATCTCATCATGGTGGGTGGCTTCATTGTGTGTGAAGGGAAGTGACTTTTGGATATCACATGGCAAGGCAGGAAGCCCAAGAGCAGAACCAGGTCAATCTTTTTAAATATTTTATTTATTATTTTTTATTTTATGTGTATGAGTGTATTGCCTGCACGTGTGTAAGTGCACCTGTGTCATGCAATGCCCACAGAGGTCAGAAGAGGGTGTTGGATCCCCTGGAACTGGAGTTATAGCTGGTTGTTAGGTGTTATTTGGGGGCTGGGAATAGAACCCAGGTCCTCTGCAAGAGCAGTCGGAGCTCTTAATTGCTGACCCATCTCTCCAGCCCTGACAAAAACTGCTTGTTGCAGGGGAAAGGTTTATTCTGCTTGTCACTTCAGAAGAGTCAATGCCTCATGGCAAGAAGGGCTCAGTTCAAATCATGGCAGGCCAAGAAGCAAAGAAAATGGGAGTGTTGAGTCTCTGCTGGTTTTCTTTTTGTCTCTTATTCCATCCAAGCCTCCAGCCCATGGGATGGTGCTGTCCACATTCAAGATGAGTCTTCCTCTGTCAGTTAATCCTCTCTGTCTAGACCATCACAGACACACCCAGAGGTACACCTCACAAATCTCCTAGGTGATTCTAAATCCAGTCAAGCTGACTGTGACGAGTAACTATCTCATAGTAGAAGCAGTTAGTCTACTTGGGGAGTGACTGTAGGAGCCATAAATGAGGGAGTGAGGTGAGTGGAATAAGGTGACCTTACACAATCATTTGAGAGCACATTACTGGATAGATAACTGGAGATCCTCAGGTGAACTGGTAGAATAGAACCCCCTCAAAATGGGTTCCTCCAAGGGATGGGGAAGCTGGGGCACTTATCTGCTAAAACTCGTTGACTAAGGGTTGCTCCTCCAGGCCTTAAATCCCTGGTATGTCCAGGCTGTTCTGTGTACAGACCTTCAGGTGGGGCCTGAAGCCTTAGACATTTCTTAAGCTGCAGAGATGAGTGCTTGAAATAGACACTGTCACAGTGCAACTGAAAGTGCCCACAGTATCATAGGCAGACTCTGAGGTCAGCAGAGGGGATATGGGTAGACCATCACTTCTACCACAATGGAGTAGAGACAATTAAATAATATTTAGAGGGTAAAATCAATAGCTCTTGATGAAAGACTGGATATTAGGAGTAAGGAATCATGGGTGTTGAAACAAGTTTTATAGTTTTGAGTTTGCACTCCCATTTATTGAGCTTAAAACAATCCCAGGGTTTTGGGGTTAATTGTGGCAGAGCAGAGGTGAGGATTTTTGTTCCTACATGCTGAGACAGGGGTGTCTGCTTTACAGCTAAATGTCATGTTAGGTTGGCAAGTGGGATTTTGTATTTCTATGTTAAACTATGCAGGTTTCACTCTGACATACTGAATTCTTTAAGGTTTTGTGGAGCAAGTCCTAAATCTGATAATGAATGAATTTTTTTCTCTACTGAAAGCACATTTAATACGGGGGGTTTAAGTGGTAGCTATTGAAATAGTTTGGTGTCTCTTTCTATCTGCTGTTCACTTATTAGTTGATTGTGATCCTGTTGGTGAATTCCATTGCAGTTTGTTTCCCTTTGAATAAGGGGAACAATAAATACTCTGAGTTATTGCATAGCTATTGAAAACCAAGGCAGCATTTTCAGAACTCGTCTGAGTTGTCGCAGAGCCTGGTAGCCCGTCGAGTACTGTATTACCTTGCTTCAGTTTGCTTTCAAAACTTACAGCATTCCAATGACACTGTTGTTGCTGAATTCAGTGCTAAAGTGAATATGCTTGCTTTCCAAAATGGAATTTTTAGAAGATAAGAGCTTGTATTTGCCAAGTGTAATAAGCCAGATAGTTAGCTAATTACAGCATGGAACTTATCTGGATTATATTTCTCTCCATAGGAATATATATATATATATATATATATATATATATATATATATTCCTGCTTCTGCTCTATTTCAGAATGAGTTTTTCAGTGGACGTTGAAACCACTTGCATTTAATTTTCTGAAGTGGTTTCTTTGATGGACATTTTATTATAGAAAGAAGAGTGGGACACCCAAGTCAATGGGGCCAGAGACAAAGATGTGAAAGAGGTGGTCTGGCTTTAGTGTTCTCCTTCTTCCCTGAGGGCCAGCTCCTGTCCCAGTCACTGCTCAGGTGTCCAAGGGTTTTCAGCTTCCACCTGCAGAGAGGTATTGACCTCACAGTGCTGTGAGGCTTGGGTGTTTGCCTGTGATGTCTGCTTCAGCCATGTAAATGTAAATGGTTGACTACACAGGCAGTGTCCATCTACTTGATGAAAGTGAAGTAGAGAGCAAAGCAGGGTCAAAACAAGTCCTGGTGTCCTGGTCTGCATCTTCCTTTGTGGGTAGAGCAGCAACAGTGCAGACAGGAAGCTGAAAGAAGAGGATGTGGTACAGGATGTAGTGGGGACTCACTGTAACTAGGCATTGTTCTTAGTGTTCTGCACATATGCTACTCATTTAATTTAATAGAACACCATATTTCTTAAAAATTTAAGAGTAGACATTTCTAGAGAAAATCAGAAAGCACCCCTCACGCTGACCTTAGATAAGGGCCCCTGCCTCTTTTTTTATTTGAACAAATTTAAGGAGTAAATTGTGTATTTACTTTTGCATAAACAAGATCTTTTAGCGGTCATTTCTCAAAGAAAGATAGTAAAATAATAGAGGTTTAGAATGTAACATTTTTGGAGTAGTAAAATAGGTTGCACATTTCACAATAAAACAATAGAGCTTTATGTTCTTATCAACAGTGTATAAGATATGTTCTTAGCAACATGCTTTTAGATAGTTGATATCTATTAGTTGACATCTATTTCTTAATAATAGCAATTATTTTGAATTTTAGAGTTACATTTGTTGATTTATTCTCTGTAGATGAGCATGCGTGGGCACACGTGCTAGAGGGTGTGTATGGCGGTCAGAGGACTGTTGGGGGCCTTTGTTATGTGAAGTAGAAGTCTCTTCATATCCGGATAGCTCACAAGCTTGGAGTTATGTGCTGAGACTCCTTTCACAGCAGGGTGCCTTCCTGGCATTTTTCCTGACTCTCCTTTTGAAGTGCCCACCACAAATGCCATAACATAAACATGGCTTCTGGCTCTAGGAATACCATGCTTTCCTGTGTGATTTTTCAGGTAGTCAGCGGTCTGGCAGCATGGCAGAAACCCACTTCCATATGCAAATAGAATGTCTCACAAAGTACCTATCAGCCAAAGCTTTTACCCCATGGTATAAATATCCCAGTCTTCTCTCAATAATAGAGAGCTGGATCACTTGAAGCTACACTTAATAAAAGCTGTGACACGGACTAAGCAGAGTCCCACGTCTTACTGGCGATCCAGCCTCTGGGGCGGGGCAGCATTCCTCTGTCACCGGCTCACAGATCCCAGCTTCAGCCGCCTTGCGCTCTCCCACATGATTCAGTGGCCAGTGGATCTTGCAGCAAGAGGAAAGCGCCAGGGGGAAATTAAGGCGGTACACGGCTGGACAACGCTCCAGCAGCAGAGACCCACAGAGACACGGAGAAGCCCGCGGACCCGCGCGGCGACTCTCCAGGCGTGCCCGTGCACACCATGCCAGGGTGCCCAGCGCGCGCGCACCATAGAGGACAACTTGTGGCGGTCAGTTTTCTTCTTCCACCATATGGGTCCTGAGGCTAGAACTCAGGTTGTCAGATTGGTGGCAAGCACCTTTCTTTGCTGAGCCATCAAGCATACCCTCATTATTTTATTTTGAAGGCTGAAAACAGCAAATACAGAAAAGCAGCATTCTTTCTGAGTCTTCCGCTCCACATCAAATGGAACTGACTCAAGAATAAAGCTTTTCTTATTATGAGATATCTACCTGGGGGTCTGTCTCCTAGAGCTGGGTTTTGCTGGCTCTGAGATGCCTGGTAACTTACTTACCCACTTTCTGTGTTTGCTTTCAGACCCCAAGGACTGGGCAGCTAGCCTGTCAGGCGCATGTGCAGCTCCGTTGGCTGCAGAAACAGCTGAACTTTGCACAGCCGGTAGGTGGTAAAGCATTTGTGTGTGCCTGACCTGCTGTTCAGCTTGGAGCCACCAATGGTTTCAATAATGACTTCAACAGGCAGCTTTGAGGGCTCCCTTATTCATTCCAGTGCCCCATTCTATAATTGGTAATAAAGGAACACAGGCACTTTACAAATATAAAGGGCTAAACAATAATCAGACAGTATAGGCAAGGAACTGGGACTTTCCACTTAACTCTTTGTTTCTTTCACATTAAAAAACAAACAAACGAACAAACAAAAACTACATTGCTTCATTTTATTGAGTAATCTAGACCTGAATCTCATCCTGGTCACTTATTAGCTCTGCAATATACAGTGCTTTGTCTAATTTCCTTTTGCCTCAGTTTCCTTACCTGCAAAATGGAGTTATCCATAGAACATGGCATGGAAGTAGTTGGAGAATTAAATTCACACAGAGCACTCTGTAAAAAGCTTTGCTCAGTAAACAGTGCTCGGCACTACCATCATTTTAATTTTAAATGAAATACACAGAAGACATAAACATAGATGGTTTAATGTCTTTTGATCTTTTGCATTTTGGGACAGGGTCTTATGGGAGCCCAGGCTAGCATAGAACTCCTGATCCTTCTGCCCCCACCTTCTCAGTGCTAGGATGACAAGTGTGTACCTCCATGCCTGACTTTAATGACTGTTTTAAACTTTCTATGATGTATATTTTCTAACACAAAAATGATGATAGAGACTGACGCAGTTGCCACCTCTCCAGGATGTACCCTATGCTACCGTTGATGATTATTGATATTTTTGTTATTTTTTTCAGTCTTCTTTCACACAGTTCCATCTTTTTTTGCAGAATTCTTTAAAGCAAATCCCAGGCATCATGTTGTCCCACCAACTGTGTCCCCCTCCCCACTTTGTCCTGCAGTGCAGATCACTCAAACCCAGGACAGACTCCAGCATGCTCCTATGCCTCCATCCCATTGTGTGTCTTTTGAGTCTGCCATTTTAATAAGCAGTTTTGAATAGTCTTCACCTCAAACCCCAGCTCATAAAGGAGTTACTGGTCTCTGGTAAAATCTCTGCAAATGCTTGCCTAATTAATGGATGAACAACTCAAATTTAGCTATCCTCTAGTTTTTTTTTTTTTTTCATAGATGCAGAATAGATATTTGTTGAAGGAATAAACGAGGCCAGGAATTTTGTAGAGCAGCAGATGAATTGTACATATTTTTACAAAGTCAACAAATATTTTTAATTGTGCAAGATTTTGCAATACTCAAAATCCTACAGGCTTAGCATTGCCAGGAGCATTAATAATGCCCAAATAATTAGCTTTTGAAAGAAGATTTAATTCTGGAACTGAAATTATTTGTGAATGTCTGACTTTAGGCAACTTCATGAAAAGCAATTAGCAGATTCTTCAAACACATGACAAATCCTTTATTACTGTGCTTATAAGTGACAAGGCTTACAGAAAACCAAATGTAATTAAATAACATTAACTTGGAATCTACCACAGACTCAAGATATACAAGTTCTACTTGGCAAGGCAAAACTTCTCAAATACTACGTTGTTTCTGGTGAAAGATAAAATCCCATTAGTAATTCCAACATGTTTTGTTTTTTGTCTTACAGACAATTCCTTTGGCAATAACGTCCACTTATCTTTTATTATATAAAAATATAACAAAATTTCAGTATATACAAACATTACATTACACAATGTACAGGTTAAAAACACTAAGAAAATGGCAAGCCACAAGTGAAATTAAAGTCAATAGCATAAGAAAAATTAAATACTGCACACATTTCATAAAAATTACATTTACTACATTTTTGTTTGCAAATACCAAACAGTACCAATGTGATTGGAAATAGCTTCCAACAACTTCATTTTAAGGCACATCTTGCATATTTATATATACAACACTGAAACTGGTCAATAACTTAGAGACTTCTCAGAGTGACCTGTATATGTGTGTGAAGACATGCAGCACAGGATTACACATTTTCATTGGCTCCCTTCTTTGGGGACACATATCTGCCACCAGGGGGGGACTGGTAGAGTGGTACTCCAATCTCCTGCAGGTCTGGGAGCCTCCCTGGACGAGGAGGGGAGAGCAAAGTGACCGTCCTGTCATAGTCTCTATGCAGCACTTTCTCATAGACGCTCTGCAGCCCCACTGTTTTTGGTAGCTGGGCCTGGTAGTAATTGTCCCTGCGTAGTGGATCCCGAGGCAGGGATGTGCTCTTACAGAAGGTTGACATCTGGGCTGGTGGGTGAGGAGAGGGGTGTGCATTGGGACCCCCACAGGACGGGCTCCAGCAGCGGTCAGAATGGCCCAGGATCTTACACTCAGCAGTGCAGGCCCACAGTCCTAGCATAAAAGAGAAATAGAATCTTGAGATTATATACACCTAGGCCTCCATCTACGGAATGTCAGACATGGCCAGGGTAGCTGGAAGGGAAGGTATGTTAAAGATAAATGGTAACTCAAGAACTGAAAGGTACATTGCTTTCCATAAAGATATCTTTCTATAATGCAAAGTTTAGTTCTTTTGCTGGAAGAAAACCAACCAACCAACCAACCAACCAACCAACCAACCAACCAACCAACCAAGAATGAGCTGAATTGCCTCCTTCCATGACAGCATCATGCCTAATGGAAAGGAGCAGGCCCGACTTGGGGAGTGAGTGGGATGAAGGAGCAGGGCTGGCAGTTGGGTGGGTAGGAGGGCTGCTGGATTGGGCAAAATCACAGGGTGCTCACCGCTCTGCATGTGGTTGATGAGATCCTTTTTCAGGGCATCCCCGCTGATGTCAGAATCACTGTCGTTGAAATCACTGTCTCCTTTGCCACTGTCTTTGCCGCTGAACTTCTCAGCTTCTCGGCCAGAGATGGTGTTGAAAGAGTGTCCCTTCCAGACCGCCACAGGGGGCGCGGGCTCCTTTCCAAAGCCTGGAGAGGCACCGTAGGGCTGTAGCAGGGAATGGGGGGAAGAAGGTGTGAGGGTTGGACAGGGCACAAAAAAGCATGTGCTACAGGTTAAGCATCTCCCTGCGAGAGCCCACCCCTACCCCTCCGGTCTCCCTTCTCCCAGCCTGTCCGCAGAGCACGGAGGGGGGCGCCCAGCCGAAGGAAGGCCTCACCTCGGCGTGCGCGCCTCGGAGCCGCTGCTGCCCCTCCAAGTGACAGGCGCTTTCCCCAGTGGCGCTGCCGCCCTCCGAGCCCGGCACTTCGGCCGCGGCGACCGCGGGCGGGGGCGCGTCGGCCGCGGGGCTGCCAAAGGGCGCTTTGCCGCTGCCAGGGAAGGTGAGCACGTCGAACATGTTGGGCCTGGGCCCAGCTCCCCGGGCGGCCTCCTCGGGGGAGCCGGGGGCCGAGGCTCCGCCGCCCGCCGCCCCGGGCCGCTCTTCCCGGAGGGCCCCCCCTTTGCGCACCTCCTTCTTGCGGCGGTTGCAGGTGGTGGCGATGGCGATGATGGCGGCCAGCAGCAGCGTGCAGCTCCCGGCCAACACGATGATGACGATCAGCGGCGTGTCCCATTGCAGCGACGGCCCCGACGCCGCTAGGCGAGAGCCCGGCGGGCGGGAGTGCTCCGGGCTCCCGGCGCTGGCAGGTGCAGCTGACCCGCCGCCTGATGTTACCACGAAGCTCACAGTGGCGGTGGTGGTGAGAGGTGGACGGCCGCCGTCGGATATGACCAGCAGAGCCTTGAACACACTGCCAGGAGGCTCCTGTGAGAGGTCTCCTGTGAGCACGATCTCTCCAGTGCGGCGGCCGACGGAGAAAGCTTCGCCTGGCTCCTGCTGCAGCAGATCAAAGGCCAGCTCCCCGTTGGCGCCTTCATCCACATCCCGGGCCTGTATGCGCGCCACAGCAGTGTCCTTTGCGGTGCGTCCAGGGACGGCTACTTCGAGAGAGCCATTGGCTGGTGCCGGGTGCACCAGGACCGGCGCATGATCATTCTGGTCCAGCACTCGCACTTGCACCAGAGCGCTGCTAGAAAGCTGCGGGGAGCCGCCGTCGCTGGCCTGGATGCGCACGTCGAGTTGGCGCAGCGTCTCATAGTCAAAGCTACGCAGCGCGTAGATGGCCCCGGTAGCCGGGTCTACTGAGACGTAGGTGGACACCGCTTCTCCCGAGCGGCCCACTTCGGCCTCGACCAACCGGTAGGTGACCTGGCCATTGCGGCCCAGGTCTGGGTCGCGGGCGGCCACTGTGGCCAGGTAGGCGCCTGGCGGGTTGTTTTCACGTACCGACACTTCATAGACTGGCTTGGTGAAGAGCGGCGCGTTGTCGTTTTCGTCGCCCACGCGCACAGTGTAGGGCCGCACGGTGCGCAGCGGGGGCGCGCCACGGTCCTCGGCCACCAGTGTCAGGTTGTACTCGGCGATGCGCTCCCGGTCTAGAGACGCCGCGGTCACTACCAGATAGCTGCCCGCGTAGGCCGGCTGTAGCCGGAAGTGCTCGTGCCCATAGAGGGCGCAGCGCACCTGCCCATTGGCTCCCGAGTCCCTGTCCGAGGTGCTGACCAGCGCCACCAGACTCTCGCGCGCAGCCCCCTCCGGCACCAGGGAGGTGGCACCCGCTTCCTGCATCCCCGACCCCGCCGACGAGGAGGTCGCGTCCGCTCCTCCGAGTGCAGCGGCCGCGGCTGCAGCGGCGAAGGGCGAGGCGCCTGGAGCCCCAGGGGCGGCCAGGGGGGTGATAGAAATATCTGGAGCGTTGTCGTTGACGTCTCGGATGCGCACGATGACCTTGCAGGTGGCAGTCCGGGGCCCCGGGCCGCGATCTTGAGCCCGCACGTCCAGCTCGTAGGTGTCCTGGTGCTCGTAGTCCACTGGGCCAGCCAAGGTGAGGCGGCCAGAGCGGGGGTCGAGTCGAAAGAGGTGGCGGGCTTCTGGCGGGGTGCGGGCGCCGAAGGTGAACACCACCTCGCCGTTGGGACCCTCGTCTGGGTCGGTAGCGTCCAGGTCCAGCAGCAGCGATCCCACCGGTGCGTCCTCGGCCAATTCCACTTCAGCCACGGCACCCTGCGGGAAGGCCGGGCTGTGGTCATTGGCATCCAGCACTCGCACGCTGAGGGCTGCCGTGGCAGAACGCGGCGGACGACCGCCGTCCTGGGCCACGAGCTCTAGGCTGTAGGCGGCCTGGCTCTCACGGTCCAGCTCCTGTAGCAGCACCAGGTCGGCACATTGGGCGCCGTCCGCGCGCGTCTGCAGCTCCACGCGGAACGGACTGTGAGGCTCAGTCAGGCGCACGCTTTGCAGCCCGTTAGCACCCACGTCCTCATCCACCGGGACCTCCAGGGGGATGCGGGTACCTACAGGAGCGTTCTCTGAGACCTCCACCGGGATCTGGGCCCGGGGAAATCGGGGCGCGTGGTCGTTTACATCCCTCACCTCCACCTCCACGTGCACCAGTCGGAACTGCTCCTGCGAGAAGCTGACCACATCAAAGGCCAGCACGCACTGCGGGGCCTGGCCGCACAGACGCTCACGGTCCAGGCCCGCTTCCCCGACGGTCAGCTGCCCGTCGCCCTCACGCACCCGGAGCAGAGAGCTGTTGAATTGCTTCATTAGGCGAAAGCTTGTGTCTCCGGACACTTTCATGTGCAGGTCCTCTGCGAGGGTACCGATGACTGTGCCAGGGGCATCCTCTTCGAAGGTGCTATATCGGACTGTCTTGCTCTGGGCTACTGAGAGCACCCAGCAGAGGCTAAAGAGCTGCAAGGGGAAAAGGCGAGGGCTGCCCCAGCGCTTCATCGGACTCATGCCGCCAGCCCCAAGGCTGTTCCTAAAGGCTAGGCAAGAGAGTCTTCTCGCGTTTGCAGGTTGGAGAGTGTCTCAGGCTCCCAGGAGCTCGTTCTTTGAAAGCCCTGCGCGGGAGAAGTCTAGGAGCAGCGGCTCCGGCTCCCGCGGGCTCCGAGGACGCGCGGACCCGCCCTCACTCCGCGCCTCCGCCTCCTTTCTCTCGGCTGGAGCTGCTCCTCTGCGCGCCGCCTCCGCCTTTATAGCGGCCGATATGCAAATCACCGGCTCCGGGCAGCCAATGGCCACCCAGCCCTAGCGCCGCTCCTCAGCCAACCGCTGACAATCCCTTTAATGTGGAAAGGCTGAGAGGAGAAAACAAGAAAGGAAAATGAGGGAATCTTTCCTTTGTTTTAAAAACTCCTGCTCCCATTTTTCTGTTAGCACCTTGCTTGGAGACGAGTGGGCACCGGGCTCTGGGAGTAAAAGCCGCGGATGGTTTTGTTAATTGTGCGCCTCGCACCCCTTACTCCTCTGCCCGCCACAGCTGGTACTACGCACCAACAAGCTGGGGCTTCTCTTCGTCTCACCCCCACCTCCCCTTTATTTTGCATCTTGAAAGCTTCCCAACTTGCTTTGCAGAGTGAAGCTCTGTTCGCTTTCTCTCCCAGCTTTCCATGGCACCAGGAATAGTCTGTCGATGAGGAAGCCTGAAGGATAAAGCAAAATTGATTTTATTCAAATTTGTATACAAATTGTGTTTTGCTCCTCTGAGCTCCGATGATCAGAGCTGCCACTTCCCTTTCAGAAAAGAGCCCTACAATCCGTTAGTATGCATGTCACTGTTCAAATGGCTTTCTTAAGCCCTGGGTGCTAGCAGGCAAGGAAAAAAAAAAGTTCCAAATAGGATTTAGCATAAGCTTGAGGAGATTTGGAAAGGTTTCAAAGATCAGACTGTATCAAAGGCTTATGAAGCCCTCGTTAGTAGTGGAAATGGAATGACCAGGCAGGCGATCCCACTGGAGGCCCCAATGTCTGTATTATTTCACTGTGACAAGCTAAGGGGAGAGAAAGTTGAACAGTTTCCACAGCGGCGTTGGGCTAACTTGAATATAATGAGCAAACGCCACATGTATCCATTATGACCCTCTATTCATCCCTGATCACTGCGGTAACTCTCAGGCTAAACGGCGATGGGCGGTGATGGGCGCTGAATTCCACACAATACCGGGTTGTATTAAAGTGCATTTAGGGAACTTTTTCTCCTGACATCTTGTTCCGCCTATTTAGAGGATTTTCTTTCTGTTCTAATAGGGCCACTCTGGGAAGCAACACTCGTCCTGTTCCTGAAGAACAAAATCACAGCTTGACGTTGAAACCTGGCATGAACCTGGGGTAACTTAACCATCTGCCTACGAGACTGTGGAACTTCTGCACTGCCAACTCCTAGCTGGGTGGGTCCTCGTACTGGCCAGGCCTCCAAAGGCCTCACAGGTAGCCCCAGTCCTGTAGATGAGAGACAGAGATGTGCCAACCTGGAGCAAGACTGATTCTTATTGATTCTTACTGAAGGGCTCTATTGAGCAGGCAGTGTAAATAACTCAGGAAGGAGGAAGAGTTACAAATAAAAGTCATGCACTTGAAGAAATAAAGGAGGCTGAGAGTTTGATAAACAGATGGCATTAAATCAATGTTTTTTTTTTTTTTTTTCTGAATTCTGACTCTGGTTCCTCTGTCGGGGTACTCTCCGTGTTTTCCTTCCCTTCTAATTCTAGTGAATAGGTTTTGGAGTCTTTTCAGAAGAGGAGCAGGAGTTCTCAGAGTAGGGAGACTACCTGGGAGCTGGGTGGACAGTGGGGTGGAGACAGCAGACAGACAGGGGTTGTGTTTGGAATTGTATGAGAGCAGGAAATGCAGCCTTAGCCATCAGTTAACGGAAGCCTTTATGGAGCTGGCACAGGAAATGAGGGTTGTTTGGGGCATCCTTCCAGTCCTGGAACCTAAAGGCAGTGCTGGCTCACAGGGCTGTGAGAAGGGCAGCATCCCTTGCAAGAGGGTTTATAGCTTTCTCTTCAACCAGGTGCCATTTTGGTTCAGGGCTCTCGCCCTGATCTTGTCCAAGGCACAATCCTTGGGTGGGAATATATCTAGCATAATCGCTGAACATCCATCCTGATCTGGTCCTGGGGCCTGTGCTTGACCTTTGGTGCTTCCATATTCATTGCCTCTTTCATCAGACGCCTCCAGGGAGGGACTGGATCAGATTCAGACAGCGGCCCCTGGTCTTTCCCAGCTCTAGGGACCCAGGCATCTCAGACGCAGTTGTTACCGAGTGGAGAAGTCAGAGGCCTGGGCCTGGAGCAGGCAGTGGAGATCAGCCCACATTCTGAGATGAGACACTCAGAACCCCGCGAGTGGCTGGGAGTTGAGTTCCAACCTGAAGCTAAACTGGGTGCTGCTTAAGTCTCTCCCCCACCCTGCGCGCATCCGTGACCCTTCTCTTTCTAAAGGCTGAGATGGAGAGCTTGGCAGGCGCAAAAGGAAAGAGTGGGGAAGCAAGAGGCCAAGCTGCGGCGGCAGGAACAGTGTAGGGTTAACAGTAGGCTCAAAGCCTATTATCCACTGCCTGAGCCTTGTCCGATCGGAAGCAGCAAGGACAGCGGTGGCGCCGGGGAGTTGGGAGCCGGGAACCGGGGCGCATGGCTCCTGGGGGACCGCGGCGAGCGCGGCGCCAAACGCCCAGCCTGGCGGAGCAGGAGGTCCAGGTGCGAAGGCACACGGGCAGAGTGAGCTCCGGGCTGGTCGCCCACACTCACCAGCTAATGGAAATGCGATTTAAAATAGCGCATCTGCGACCACAGCAACTCCCCGCGGAGGAGAAAGGTCCGGCTGGGGGAAAGTCCGGGAGAAAGGGAGAGGGATGCGAGCTCAGATCCACCCACACAAGCTGCTCAGATCGCCTTGTTATCATACCAAAAGGTCTGGGGAGGCTCCAAGGCGCCTCTTTCTCCCGATTTTTAGTAACTTCGCCTGCAACTGTCTCCCAATCCTGAGAACAAACAGGTTCCACAATGGCCGGCGTTTTCTCGGAATGCAAATGTGGCCGGCTAAGGGAAGCTGGGTTTCTGTTACCGCGCCTAAAGCAGGCATTGTGAAGCTCGCGTGCAGACCTCTGGATTGACACTGGCATCACGTGACGGATTAGGGCTCAAGGAAAGTTTTCAAAGCAGGGACAATGGGGGGCTCAGCCTGATCTGGTATCTTCCACAGTTTAGCGGGAAAGAAAATCAGGATATATTCTCATAAGTAATAGGATTATCTTTCCCATTTCAAGTTCTGTATAGCATGTAATTTATTTTTAATTAGGATTATATCTACCGGGAAAGGGAACCAGACTTCGCTGGAAAAGTGTAATTCTAAGACTGGATGGAAAAAGGGTTATTTTTTAACCTCTAAACTTAAAAAAAAAACAAAAACAAAACAAAAAAACCCGAACCCAGGGCCCACGTTTTTTCTGTTGAATAAGCCTCCCAAAGAAGTGAGCAGCTAGTGCTCCCCAAGGGAACAGAGGCATCTCTTCAGGGATGTTTGATTCTTTCTTGTACAGAAACCACCTTTTGTGAAAACCTCTTAGAATTCTTAAATCTCCGGGTTTTACTAGGATTGATGTGTGGAAATGCAATGAAGCTCTTTTCTGTACTCCAAATGCTGACTCTGTTTTTCTCGATGTTAATGATTTTAACATTAACATGTTAATGACAAAATGATTTTTAAACTTCATACTAAACCAAAGAACAGCATTCTCCATAACTTGATTCAGTCTCACAGTCAGACAGTGAGGCAATTTGGGGTGAAGGTAACTGTTGTTTAAACATTGATTGATACTAACGCTAGATCCTCCCAAGTCCTGGGCTGTGTCCCTCCAAGTCTTGGTTTCTTAGCCTTCTGTGTGGCAGGAAGCTTGGGGAGACTACTTCACTGGTCCAAGGCAGCATTCAGTCTTTGTGGGCTCCACAGTCTTCCTGCTTGGGCTCCCATCTCACCATTACCATTGGTGGTGTGACCCTGAGAAGATTACTTGATCTCTTTGTGTCTTAATTTCCTCATCTACAGAAATGTGATACAAACAGAGCCTGTTAAGACTGTCTTGAGAGCTGTAAGATGATATACTATCATGTGTTTAAGAACATACGTTAGTTATTATTTCCCTTTAAATCCCCCAAATGGAGAATTGTCAAGAGTCTTTAAACCCTTTATAGGTAAGGGATTTATTCTGGAAGAACAGAGAGAAAGAGAAGAAAGAAAGAAAAATGAAAGAAAGATCTATTTCTGGTCTGCTTCTTTGCTCCCCATTCTGTTTTTCCATTCCCTGGAAATAAGAGATTGTAGCAGTAGGTGTACTAACCTAAAGGAAGGAGAAGATGGTCATGTGAGAATTGAGCAACTTTCATGCCCTCTTGTTGTTTGAAAATCTTTGGTATCCCTTTTTTCTGGTTGAAATTAGATGATAACTAAAAGTTTTCAGTAGATCTTTTCCCTATCTAGTGCCATAAAAACTGTCTATCATAATTGAAACCACCTATACATATAGTTATTTGAAGGCCAGCAGCCTCCAATTCTAGAGCAACAAGAGTATTCCAAAGAACTTTCCTTCCTAGGATGCACAGAACAGCAGGTGGCTTCTTATGACCTATGTATAAGCAATGTGCGAAAAATGCTTGGTCCTGTGCTTCCCCTTGGCATTGATCTGCTGGAGCTTCCAAAACAAAACACAATTTGCTGAGTCATTAAAACAACAGAGATGTACTTTCTCATGCTTTTGAAGGCAAGAAGTCCATGATCAAGCCCAAGGCCAAAGACCTCTTCTCCTGGGCTTGCAGACGGCTGCCTTTTCTCATGACCTCATGTGGTCTTCTATGTGTATAAGCAGTCCCTGGTAACCTCTTCTAATTGTCTCTTCAGAGGTCCTGTGTCCAAATACAGCCACATTCTATGGTACTTAGAGGTTGAAGTTTCAGTGTGTGAATTTTCAGGGGACAAAGTCAGTCTGTTGCATCCTCATCTTTTATTAAGTCCCTTTATTAAGTCTGTGACATGTGCCACGGGAATAGAGATTAGGAAATAAACAATCATACCGGGTGTGGTGGCACATTCCTGTAATCCCAGTGGGAAGCAGGTAGGTGATCTTTGAGAGATCAAGGCCAGCCTGGTCTACATATTGAGTTCCAGGCCAGCTGGGGCTAAAGGGAGACCCTGTCTCAAAAAACAAACAAACAAACAAACAAACACCAAACAAACAAAAAAGGAACAATCAATCTCAATATAAGTAAGTGATTGAGAGAAGACAGTAACTTTATGTAGAGAAACTTGTTATCTATGGCTTCAACCAGGTGATCATGGTCAACATCGAAGGTAATAGGTGATGTCAATTGTAAACATCTAAGATGTGATATGATGAAAATGGCCTTTTTACCTCTATAGTCTTCCTTAGGACCATATAGACTCAGTTTAATCCATGAGAAATAAAGTGTACAATCCCAAATTGAAGGATAGTTTTAAAAACCTGATCAGTATTCCTCAAGGCTATCAAGGTCATCAAAGAGAAGGAGAATCTGAGAAACTGTAACAGCCAAAAGGAACCTAGGGAGACATAAAGATTAAATGTAATCTAGGGTCCTGGAACAGAAAAAGGATAGCTGTGGGAGCTAGGGAGATGGCTCCGTTGGTCAAGTGCTTGCTGCACAAACATGAAGACCTGAATTCAGATCCCCAGCACCCACAGCTGGATGTGGTGGCTTATATCTGCAATCCCAGAAAATCCTGTTTCTGGGGAGGCAGAAACAGGAGGATCCCTAGTGCTCACTGGTCAGGCAGTCTAGCTGAAGCAGTGAACTCTAGGTTCAGCCAGAGATCCTGTCTCAAAATATAAGGTGAAGAGTGACAGAGGAAGACTTCTGATGTTGACCATTGACTTCCACATGCATGCACACACACGTGCACATGCACCCACACACATGTGTGCACTCATACACATACACGTAAACTCATATACAAAAATATTTTGTAAAAAAGGATATTAGAGGAAAACCAAGGAAATCAGAATAAAGTATAGGCTTTGAATAATAACAGTGTATCACTATCAATCATCAACAGTAACAAATGTACTAAAGTAATGTAAGGTATTAATAGTAGAGGAAACTGGGTGTAGAGTTTCTAAGAATTCTATGAACTATCATCACAGTTTTTCCTATAAATCTGAAACGTCTAAAAATAAAATATCAAACAACAATTGGACCTGAGTAGTGCTCTGATGAAGGATCACAGTGCTGATGGTCACAGATGTTTTCCTACAGGAGAATGGACTACCTGAAACATGTCACGGGGCTCAAGAACAGTGCTACAGTCATGCTGTTGGAGTTCAGAGCAGGTGGGCAGTTGTGCCAGGTTGAGAGGGCACTCAGGGAAGGCCTCCAGAAAGAGGTGGCATTTGAAAGATAAATGAAGGTGAGAAGGGTGTTCCCTATAGGAGGAGCAGCAAGTGGCACAAAGGACTGAGGTTGGAGCGTGAGGCCTGTGAGGGGAATTGGTAGGTACAGAGAGACAAGGAAGATCAGGTAGGCACTATTTGTGCCATGTTCAGAAATTTGTGCTTTGTGCCATATAGAGCTATTTCAAGGTTGTAGCCCCTGGAATCAACGGACTTAGTGGGAAAGGGAAGTGGAAGTTTCAACTAACTACCATCTGGAAGGAAAGTATAGGGCCATTCTCTCAAGAGACTGGCTAAGGAGCAGTGGCTAGTGTAAGGCCAAATCCTAAGAGACTCAGAGAGAAGAATGCTTTGCAATGGCCCCTGCCAGTCAGTGAGCAGAGGCACAACATTGTGTTTCCTAGTACACCGTTCCCCCTTGTACAGAGTGATTGAACCAAGCCGTGCAGGAGTGATGGGCTATGAACTCTAGTCATCCTACATCCTCTGGGGAATGCAGTGCTCCTGGGGACCTTCTCTTGGATGTTTAGTTTCAGGGAAGACACGTAGCAGACAGAGGTGGGAGAGGATTCTCATTTGCTCTGCAAACTAAGGCTTCTCTGGGATCAACCAGGAAAAAAATATTGCATTATCTCAGTGTGTCTTCTGTTGGGCATCTGTATAGGACAAGGAATAGCATGGGGTCAGGCATTCTATAGTTGTCTGTGACCTTGAGGTATTCTTCCTTAATCTCATAGATATTCTCTCTCTCTCTCTCTCTGTCTCTCTCTCTGGTATGGAGGAAATTAAGAATTTTTCTCAATCCTTTTGGCTAGAGGACATAGGGTATAGGACCTGGTTTATGGTTCATGGACCCTTTGAGGTGGAATTTAGTCAGATTACAGATTTTTTTTTTTTTTTTTTTTTTTTTGAGACAGGGTCTCCTTGTAGCCCCAGCTGTCCTGGATCTCACTATGTAGACCAGGCTGGCCTCGAACTCACAAAGATCTACCTGCCTCTGCCTCCCAAGTGTTGGTATTAAAGGTGTGCACCACCACTCCTGGCCAGATTAGAGATTTTATGGCAGAAAAAGAGGCTGTAGGTAACCAAAGGAGCCCTCAGCAAGGAGGAAATGAAACACAAATCTCTGCTTAAACTATGTGCAGGAGTTCTAGAGTTCAATAAATTGAATGGAGTAATTGCTTTCAGAGACTAAAACATGTTGCTACAAAGTTAAGATTTCATTATTAATGAATTCCACATATTTCAGGAGAAATTAAAGCAGAAAGAGAGAGCCTTTTTAAGATGGAGGGAATCTTAGTCATTGAGTAGTCTCTCCCTCCCCCAGAGTCTTTGTTGTGTAAGTGCTGAGGGCTTCTGACTCAAGCCTCCCTTGCATCTTTGGCTTAAAATCCCAAGCTCCAAGTGGGTCACAATCCACTTTTGAATTGGAAATGAAGTCCATATGGCAGCCCTCAGCCTCAGACCCAGAACCAAGCCCAACCAAGGTAAGGTGTAGCCTGGTGTTAGAAATTTCTTCTTCGTAGATCTGAGAGCAGTTTTAGGTCATTGATCTCATGTCACCCAGAATCGAGATGGAGTGACGGCTGATAAACTGCACAGTGACAGGTGGTAGCCTTGGAAAAAGCACCCAAATGCTGGATTAAAAAAAAGAGCTGATGGATTCGTTACCAGCCTCTGAATGCCCCTCACCCTGGATTCCTTCCGACTACTTTAGAAGCATTTGTTTTCAGGTAATTTTACAGTTGTCTCTTTGTCCTTCAGAGGTGCTTTGGTTTATGAAGCCTCGCAGGAATTTAGATGAAATCGTTCTTATATGCACTGCTCCACAGCTTCCGAAGTCCCATAACCTGCTGTGGACCCTGATCCTTCCTGTTCAGGCAGAAATGGTGGCTGCGAACAGCCATGGGCATTAATGTGTATTTATGATTCTTTACCAGAATGATCCATTCTCAAGGCTTCAGACAAGGCTTGTGTTAATAGAGGCAAATACAGAGAAATGTACTTGGAACAGAGGGCTAGAATAGGAGGTGGGATTCTTCTCGGCTGACATATATATGAATGTTTTTTTTTTTCTCCCTATGCAACAATCACACATATTTTGTGTCCTTTTTTGATTCTAGCTCCTCTTTGCAAATGGCAGCATGAATCTTGTGTTAGTTCAAGAAGGCCTGGGGCAGCTTCAGAAAGATTTTGAGCAGGCAAGGTGAGAGGGCTGGCCTCAGGGAGGCTAGGGGAGTGTGGAAGATCATTTGAACGTTTGCTGCTCCATCCTCAGCTCCCTCTTGGTGTCTAGTGTGGGAACGAGAGCTAGGGAAGAATGGCCTCCTCACTATATTGAATCTCCAGCCCTCCCCAGCACAGCTGTCCACAGGACATCAATCTTGCTTTGCTTTGCCTTGGGAGCTTTGTGTAGTGGCCTCTGGTCTCAGAGAGCTGAGAAGAGGGTTAGAAAGAGAGATCAGAGCTCCCACAGGGAATAATAATATGACAAACTGTCAGAACATGATGACTGGGTGACTCTTGTTCCCTCAGTGGCCAGGGGGCCCGGTTGGGGCCCTGAATCCTTTAGGGCTGGGAGCTGAGAGGAAGGAACAATATCGGATGTGTGATAGATTACACACCTTTCCATCAAATCCCAGTGAGGCTTTGCTGGAATTTTGTAAAAAGATGAATGGAGTGGCTTGGCCCAGGAGTGGAATGGTGAATAGATTTCAGAAGGGCACTTCTACAGACAAGAAGCTATGGAATCTATAGGCAGCAGAAAGGCTGTCCACAGAGGTCAACAGTGGAGATAGACCTCTAGGACGAAATCCAAGGGGCAATAGCAAAATATAACTTGGCAAAGTCTGGGATAAAGTTTCTTAAAACAGGATAATTGCATCAGTCAGAGTGGGCTAAGTTATGCTTCAGTAAAAAACAGCCCCCCAAGCCTTAGCGACTTCAAACAACTAGAAAATTTCTTTCTTACTCTGCATTTCTGTTGGTACAAGTTCATTGGGAATGTGTTCCAGGCTTCGCAGTTGAAGACCTAGGCTTATGGGAGAGCCATCATTTGGAACTTTGTTGTGGCAGAAGGAAGAGGGAATACAGCAAATTTTATATTGACTTTAAAAATTTCCACTTGGCTATAACAGAGATCATGTCTGCTTATGTTTCTTTGTTCACTTCAAAGTATCAATAATGTAGTACAAAGCTTATTGGACTGGTCTTTGAAAAAGGCTTGAGGAAACAGAACAGGACAACTCAGTTTTGGTAAGCTGAGGTCTAGGACAAGTGCTTTGAGCTTGCCTCTCCTCAGGTCTTAGACAAATCCTTCCTTCCTCCCTCCCTCCCTCCCTC
>NW_008356676.1:3413990-3481403 GCF_000622305.1 Nannospalax galili
TCCTTCCTTCCTTCCTTCCTTCCTTGCTGTTTTGCTTTCTGCTTTCTTTCAAGTGGCAGGAAAATGGCAGTTTGGAGAAATGCTACTTAAAGGCATATGTACCTTGAAATTCAAGGAAGGTCAGAAATAAATTAGAAGTGTCCTCATGTGACACATTCTTTAAAGTATAGGCTAAATTATAGCTTCAGACTAATTAGTGTGAGGAAATCTCCAGAGAGTGAAAGATTGAGTATTGGTAATGGGATTATATGTCCTCCTGCTTGTGCTTGGGGAAAACTTGCATAAAAGCATCTTCATTAATCACAGTCCTAATGGCTTTTACTTTTAGCACCATCAACCGACCACCAGGATCAAAAACATTTTACTAAGCAACTTTCAGAGAGTGCAATGCAGTGATGTGGAATACTTTGCTTTTGGGTTAAACCATCTACATTTTAGGGGTCTGGGATCATTTGGATGGAAGTATTCAGGGCAGCTAAGCAAATGTGGAGAGTGTTAGGGGTATGAAGAGTTATGTGCCAAAAAGGAATATCTATGGGTTTTTTTGGGGGGAATTTGTAGAGAAGGCATGATGAGCAATATTTTGGAAGAATTGGCCAAGAGATGTAATTCTTTACTACATGTGTGAGTTACATTGCTAGGCATGGGGACATAAGCTCTTGCCTTGTCTTTAGGATATTATGATCAGTGGGGATGAGAGTCACACCCTTGAACAACTTCAGTGAATGTGTTTGGTTTAAATAATGTTTGGTACTGGGAAATGGCTCATCAGGTAAAAGCAGTTTTTGTGTAAGCATGACCACCTGAGTTCAGATCTCTGGAACCCATGTAAAAGCAAGATGTGGTGGTATTTGTCTGTAATCCCAGCACTCCTATGGAAAGATGGGAGGCAGAGACAGGAGACTCCCCCAGAAGCCCATGGCCAGCTAGCCTGGACTATGCAGCACAGTGGCAAACAACAAGAGAGACCCTGCTTCAAACAAGGTGGCAGGCAAGGACCAACACCTGAGGTTGTTCTCTGACCTTCACATGTGTGTCATGGCATGTATATATCCTCACACAGGAACATGCACACACACTGTATACACACATACACAAAAATAAATAAATAAATAAATATTAAAAATAGAGGCTCACTTCAGAAAGAAGGTAAGATTTAGGAATTCATTTCAGAAGGGAAGCAAACAGCTCTGACTTCTCTGTGTCAGAGAAGGGGCTGTGTTAGGAAAAACACTGGGCTTGGAAGAAAAGATAAGGCAGGAAATATTGTCATTCTATCTACTCCAAAGCTCTACTGCAGCCACCAGATAAATATCATTTCATATCTTTTTGGAAGTAAGCAGAATAATACTTTATTATAAAATCTAGAGGAAAGAAACATAAGGTATACACAGGTGTCCTGGTCTAAACACATTATTTCCCAGTTGGTTAAATGAGGTGGATTGAAGTGAGGGGTCCATGTCTTTTAAGAACTGTAAAGCATTATTAGCATTAAGCAATGGTGCTAATGGGGATGCTCAAAATACAGGGACACTGAGCCAGCTTTACAGAGGCAAGTGTGGTAGGAAGTAGATAATGAACTAAGGGAAAGGGACCCGAAAGGCAAACTGGAGATATTTCCCAAATATCTCTGGGAAAGTTTTTGGAGTCTTGGAACCAGGGGATGGGGAGTAGTGATGACAGGAAGAGGGTGATTTTCAATTTTCTGGGGAAGAAAGAGTCCGGATGTAGGCTAGACAGGAGGTTGCTTGCTGCTTTTTAAAAATGCTTGACCTCGAGGCTGGAGAGATGGCTCAGTGGTTAAGGACACTGGTTGTTCTTGCAGAGGACCTGAGTTCGAATCCCAGCACCCACATGGCAGCTAACAACTGTCTATAACTCCATCTAACAGCCTCTTCTGTCCTCAGTGGGCATCGCATGACACAGGTGCACTTACAGGCAGGCAATACACGCATGCATATAAAATAAAAATAATAAAAAATATTTAAAAAATGCTTGACCTCAAGATGTCACCAATAAACATATGTTGTAATGAATGAATGGGTAGATGAGTGAGGAGGAAGACTCTCTGAAAAGTGAGGCGTGGTAGTACGTATCTTTAATCCTAACACTTGAGAGGCTGACTGAGGCAGGCAGATTGTCACAACTTCAAGACCAGCCTGGGCTGCATAGTGATTCCCAGACAACCTTGGGCTACAAGAGAAGACCCTCTTTCAACCTTTCCTTGGTACTGTCCCCTCCTTGCAAAAAGACACTCTGGCTGTCCCAACCTTTCAGCTATTCTGAAGTGATATATCCCTCACTCCTTATAGGGACAGAGGGGTCAACTTCCTGCCCCAGCCAACATGCTGGAGACTCCTGGTTAATTTTGAAATGAATGAATTTGGAGAGGTGAGTAGGGAAGACAGTGTTGGAGATTCAGTTTAACATGGGCATCTCAGGTTGTATCTTGGACAGCACCACCGACATCAGCCTAAAGGTCAAGGATGTGGCCTCTGGGTTCCATAAGTGTACACATTTGACACCTCAAACTCATGAGTGATTCTAGTTCTTCTCCCATCCTCCACCTCTGCCTCAGCTTAGGACTGGTCAGGGCAGCTTCAGCCAGGTTCTTCGTGGCATCTTTCTGGGGAAGTGCAGCAGGGCCTCTACAGCATCACTCCTCCCAGGCTGCAGCTCTCCTGCAGCCTAACCAAGCTTGGAGGCGAGTCTAGTTCATTCACAGATAAGCTCATATTACATGTCGTTTATCAAAATTGCATTTATATATTAAATTCTGTCTCTTGGAGGAGAAAGCGTAATCTCAGGACACTACTTGAGAAGTTTGTCACTTATCACATATCCTTTTAATTGTCCTGGCTGGCTCTGCGTGTCTTCCTACCCTGTGCTGTAGGTGTTCTTCATGGCCTAGAATGCAGCTCTTTGCTGACAATAAGAGCAACAATATTTCTAATAAAGGCCATGGGTATAGAGAGCTTGCTTCTTGTCACACATCGAGCTAGACAGTTCACACCCTTAATTTAATTCTTTTAGCAGCTCTGTAAAGTAGGTATTATGACAATATTCAAAGAAACCAAGGTTCAGAACAGTTAGTCTTCAAGGCTTCCCAGCTGGTGAGTGGCAAGGAAAGACTTAAATCCAATTCTATTTATTTATTTATTTATTTATTTATTTATTTATTTGTGTTATACCTGCATGTGTAAGTGTATCTGGGTTGTGCAGTGCCTGTGGAGAGCAGAAAAGGCCTTAATTTAATTCTTTTAGCAGCTCTGTAAAGTAGGTATTATGACAATATTCAAAGAAACCAAGGTTCAGAACAGTTAGTCTTCAAGGCTTCCCAGCTGGTGAGTGGCAAGGAAAGACTTAAATCCAATTCTATTTATTTATTTATTTATTTATTTATTTATTTATTTATTTATTTATTTATTTGAAAGGGTCTCACCGTGTAGCCTAGGTCCAGTCCAGAACTTATTACATAGCCTAGGTTGGCCT
Organism: Nannospalax galili; assembly: GCF_000622305.1. Taxonomy (NCBI): domain Eukaryota; kingdom Metazoa; phylum Chordata; class Mammalia; order Rodentia; family Spalacidae; genus Nannospalax; species Nannospalax galili. The sequence goes on from NW_008356676.1 coordinate 3,417,483, forward strand.
TGAACTCTGATTTCTGGGATTTCAGGTGTGCATCGTACGTCCACTTTGAATCAAATTCTCACTGTGTGCAAGTGCTTTCCATTCTACAGGACCATACCTCATTGCACCCCTTGTTCCTAAGTACTCTTGTTCCTTAGTCTCTTCCCACAGATCCCTTAGGGTTTGCCTCTGCAGCCCTGATCCCCATCTGCTCTCACACTCCATATTGGGCATCCTGTTTGGATGCTTTGCTATGCTTTTCAGATCGGCAGGCAGGAAGCAGACCTCACTCCATCACTTTTCCATCCAGTTGTATCTTCTGAGCTCATGTTCTGTCAGCATCACAGTTTCTCCGTCTCTGAGATGGAAGCAGGTTTGACTTTTCACTCCTTTCTCAGCCCCCATAACTCATAACAAAAAAAAAAAGCCTTCCCAAATGTTTCTTGTAGTATTTGTGAGTTTTCAGCTTGCCCTCCTTTCCTAGTTCAAGCCCTCTTTTACTTCTACCTCTTCACCAAGTGACTGAAATAGTGTCTACAGAAAGGCCAGTTGTTGGACTTTGGATTCCTCTTTCTTCTGAGTAATGCAGATACTGGGCATGGGCTTGGCAACCATAGGCTAGAATTCGGTTCCTATTGACTCTCCCAGTCAGGAGAACTGGTACAATGAACAGCCTGCCTCATTGTACGTGTTAACCCTGGAAGTGGTCTCATGTCGCTCTCATTTCAAAGCATCCATATCCAGATGATTTCAAAATATCCCACGGTTGATATAGTAAATGAGCACCGGCTAATCAGAATGGACCCTGTTATTAGCCTTGAGCAGGAGCTGCAGGCTGCCTGCTGACCTAGGCACTACCCTTTGATTGCTGGGTCTGGGAAGTTGGGGAGGCATTGGGGAGGTGCTAGAGCAGCACTTGGAGTTCAAAAGCTATAGATTTTTGCCAAAAAGATGGTAGTATTTTAGCAATACATACAGGTGCATATAAGCTGAACATTATCTGTGTTTATCCCACACAAAGGAATTCTTTAGAGTCTGTTACAACTTTATCCATCAATAGTGTCTGAATATTCTCACACTTAGAAATCACAATATGTCCATTGGCAACTAGGACCTCAATATAAATGATTGTTTTAGGATGTATTTCTAAAATATAGGAATTTGGGGTGTGGTAATTATCAGAGGCTCTAGGAGACACTCAAGATATCACACTCCTGGGCCTCTTCTAATTACTCTACCTACCTCCAACCTCCCTTCCTGAGGAAATACAGCTCCTGGCTAAGATGGCTCCACAGAGACTGAGACACACAACTGGGCAATAGGGTGAGGAGATGCAGAGATGGTAATCCTGAATGGGGTTCCACACAGAGGCTCAACCTGGTCATATAAATCTAGATCTAGGTCTATACATGAATATTTTACCTATCTCTCTACTTCCTGACTGTGTATGGATAAAATATTAAGTTTTAATAAAAAAACCTATCCTCCTCTATTCCAACAGATATCCAGGGTCTTGGTATTTCCTTAATTTTAGAATTTTTTTTATTGAGTACAAAGTAGAAGCTGTTGGAAGAGCCAGAGGTGATGGAGAGAAAGGGTTACATTTCTGGGGCTGTGGATGAGGGTAGGGTTGAATTCCCTGCTCTCTATGGGAAGAAACAGGTGTGCCACACTCTGCAAGGGAGTGGTCCTTCTGGGGAATCTGGCTTCTAGGGTTTCTCAGCCTTTCCTGAAGGAGACATATGTTGTCCCTATATACCTTGTATGACCCACTGATGGGAGGGATGACTTCAGAAGCTCCTGGGGCCTTTGCCTGAATTTGAAGAGGAAGCCAATAAATGCCAACAACATACTTCTGACCTGTTCATCACAAGGGCGACTTAGAATTGGATTTCGTGAAGAAAATAAAGTGATGCCTATTTTTTCCACACTTGTGTTATGAACAACATTTTCTACTTGTCTTAAAAGTGATCTCTCTTTCTCACTCTCTCTCTCTCCATCTTCCCTTCCTTCATCTGTTTTTTTTTTCTTCACATTGCTTCTTGCTTATTCCATGTGGCTGTTGTACTCATGTGGGTCTGGATTGCCTTTCTTTCAAGCTGTCTCTTCACTAAAGGAAACAGAGACCAGCAAGTTGCAGCAGAGGAGACAAAGAGCCCTTGCCTGTCCAGCTCTGCCAATGTTGCCGGGGGCTGGGATTTGGCTGCACTTTGGGCTCACTCCATGCCTTCTCTCCTTGACTGAGCACTACAGTACAGGCGACATAGCCAGTGTGTGGATCTGGGGAAGGGGCCAAGTTGAACACACAACTGGCCTCTGTCTTGAGCCTAAGGGACTAGTAAGGTCCTTGGACAACAAGATGACTCAAATCCCCTCTTCTCTTCCTTAGTGAGAGGTTCCAGGATCTGAGTCCAGCACACAGCTATCTAGAATGCACTTCATTTCTCAGCATTCCCTATTGCTAGAATGGCTCTGAGATTCAATTCTGGCAATGGGCTAGAAGCAGAAATGTCATATGTGGTTTTTGGGAAATGGCCTGGGTTTCTGTGATTCCCCCCAACCCCATTTAGAATATGGGTTGGCAAACTGTTGCTGGAGAGGGCCAGATAGTAAATATTTTCAGCTTCATGGGCCATCTGGTCTCTGTTGCAGCTTCTCAACTCTGCTGTCAAACTGCTGAAGCAGATATAGAATACACTCAAACAAATGGGCATGTCCCATTTGTTTCACTATGTTCCAATAACACTTCATATATCAAAACAGAAACACGGTTGTATTTGGCCCATGGACTGCAATTTGCTGACCACTCATTTAGAATGCATATGTGAGAGCTGGAGTCAAAGTCGCCTTGTTGGGCCCTGAGGTGAAATCTCTGTACCAAGAATGGCAGAGAAACAAGCTGGAAGATGCCTCTGCTCCTACTTATTACGGAACTTCCTTGCAAGCTCTTGGGATTTCATTTATGTGAGAGAAGTAAACATCTACCTTGCTTATGCTACTGTCAGTTGCAAATGAACCTAATCCTAAGTAATAGATCATTCATGTGTGGGTAAGCCCAGCCCACTAAAGTAGGAAACTATTGAACAATATGGAGTCAAAGCTCCAGTGGGAATGAAATAATCATTTTCCAAGAGTGTGTTCTGTACTCTATTTACCTCTGGAATTTTCCACCTTTCTCTGTTAACCACAACCACAAACAGAACTTTGAGATTGATCTTTGCATAATCCATAAGATGGGGAGCAGCATGCAGAGAGAGTTGGTGGAACTGACTCTGGGTCCCTGGAACTAACAGGCATCCCTGTTGTGTTGGCAGAATGCAACATTCCACAGCAACGGGGCTCTGCCAGCTCCCAACCCTGGAAGCCCATGCTCTGACACATGCTAATGAGATTTATAAGGTGTAAATGCAAGTGCACTGGGTTTTGGCGCTCTTTATTTTGGCTGTCAGGACCCATCCTTAGAATCAGTATTACTGTGAAAGCCTGTGGAACCCAGCAGTAATTCTTCCCATGATTTAGTTTCATGTGTCCTTGGGATGGTGCTGAATTCCTGGGGAGATTCAGAAGCTCAGCTCATAGGACTCAGATTCTCATGATTGAGAGAATGATGACAGAATGGGAAAATAAGAGCACGATGCAAAAACACTGCAGGTTGGCATTGACTCCAAAATTGTTTTTTGCCGTACAGCAGCTGAAGCATGTGGCTGACCCTATGAGGAGCCTTGTCTACCTTGCTCATGCTCTAAGCAGCACTGTGGTTGCTTCTGGCAAAGACCACTGCTTTGCAGAGATGTCACTTGCTGGAGAAGTTTGGGTAGCAATGTAGCACTGATGTACTGTTTTCAAGGATTTGATGATGTTTATGTGTGTGTGTGTGTGTGTGTGTGTGTGTGTGTGAGTTGTGTGTGTTTAATGCAGTCGTTGTGGGCAAATTGCTCTCTCTAGTCCATGGAAGAGTAGAGAAAAGGGGCTCCTTTGAAACAGAAGCAGTTGTGCTTCAGAGAAAGTCTTAGCCTTCAGAGCAATGACCTTCAGTTACTGGGAAGCTGAAGGGAAATTTGTGAGATGACACAGGATGGGATGATGAGGGCAGACTTTAGAAGCACCCAGACCTGGGCTCAAATCTGGGTACACTCTTTCACTTGCTGGTTGGCCTTGGGCATATTGCTTGACCTGTCAGTATCTTTGTTCCTTCATTATGAGACGATGAGTATCATACTGCTAAGCCTCTAGGGATACAATAAGGAATGACGTGATAATATTCATAAAGGACTGACCCAGAGTAGATGCTCAGAAAATATGGAATGACAGCAGAGACCTCACTGGCCCCATGCAGGTCAGTCATTCAGACTCTAAGAGGCAGCTTGAGCAATGGCTAGTATGCTGGGTCTCTCCAGGGTGGTTTGGAATATGGGACCAGGAAAAATTCCATTGTGAAGACATTTCTGGTTTCCTTCCTTCAAATCTTTAACTTCTGGAACTCAGGTAAAGAAACGTTTGCTCTGGTAGTCTTCCCTGGCTTCCAGACCTTCTTCTGATAAGTTCATCCCACTAGGCATGTCCAACCTGTCACCCATTGGTGGTAGGCAGCCCAGGATAGCTATGAATGTGGCCCCAAACTGTAAACGTACTTAAAAAATTTTGAGATTTTTTTGTGTGTATGTGATTTTTTTGGTTATTTGATTGTGCCATTCTTGAGTGTAAACTGTATAAATGACAAAGTTGACAAATCACAGTGTCAAAAGGCTGGACGTGTCTGCTATCCTGCAATGGTCTCTGCAGCTGCTGTCCCTGACTTATGACATTGTTTGATTAGTACCTATCTCTTCATCATCCTGTCTATCTCTAGAAAGTGGGGGATAGCTATGACTGTGTAGTTATAGCTATATCCTTAGTAGCCCTTAGAGGACTTGGCACACAATAAATATTTCTAGGATGAATGTATTGGCTACCTTTTGTCACTGTGACAAAACACTTGAGAAAATGTAAGATTTATTTTGGCTCATGGTATTAGAAGTTTCAGATGATACTCTTGGCTCTGTGTATCTGGCCTGTGGTGAGGCAGTACATCATGGCAGAAGGGCATGGTGGAGGAGAGTTGCTCACATCACAGCAGCCAGGAAGCAGAGAGACAGAGAGGAAGGGTGTGGGGTCACTCCCTCTCCTTGTGGGTCGTTGGCCACTGTTCCATGAGGTGTTCCATGAGGACAAAGGGAGCAGAAGCGACGAACGGGGTCAGGATGGCCAGTGAGCACTGACGGAAGAAAGCCCTTCCGGGGAGGCAGGTTCGATGATGTAAACAGCTCCAGACTCAGTGAAACAGCTCCGTTTATTTAGTGGGATGTTAGGGAAAATATAGTGTGGAGGCAGTAGCCAATGCTTCAGCTGATAGGTGCTCATAGTATGCTTTATTTACATGTGGCAGTGGGCTCCTATCATCCGACTACCAGACAATGCCTGATTATCATATAGAAAAAACCTGGGGGTAGTTTTTACTCCAGGTAACTATGCCAAAGGTCATGTTCCAAATAAGGTCAGGCATCCGTGCTTGGTGGCACTTTCCAGGTAAGTCAGGCAGAGAGCGGGAGGCCCCTGCTGAGAAAGGGAGTCCTTCCATACAGCCCTGAGCCCCTTAGAGCTATCTGGACATGGAGGACTACAACCCTAGCAGCAGGGTTCCCCAACAGAAGGGACTGGGGATAGATATGCCTTTTAGGAGCATGCCCTTGGTGGCCCACTTCTTCCACCTAAGCCTCATCTCTTAGTTCTACCCTCTCTCAATAAGGCCATCACATTATAAATCCATTAATAGACCCCTCTCTTCATGATCCTGTCACTTCTCAATGGTGCCGTCAACCAGGGACCAAGCTAGGTCCTATGTTAAGGATCAACACATGGGCCTCTTGGAGGATATTTCATATCCAAACTATGACAGTGAATGAGTAAACGAAGCCATCTACTCTGGATGCATTTATATTGGTGCTCTCTGTTCTCTCAGATCAATTTCTGTAACTATTTTCCTAACATGACAAGCTCTACCCTTTGCCTCTACCTTTGTATGCCCACTCAGGAGGGGCTTGTACCTCAGTGAGCTCCAAGACATCTGGTTGTGTGGCAGGTGGCTGGCCAGAGACTTCCAGAGGGTGTAGGTCAAAAGGCTGGGGAGCTGTCAGACAGCAAGAGAATGTTACTTCAGAAGGCTGCATAACTATCTGCTTTCAAAAGCTTCAGACTAATCAGAATTTCAAAGGATACTTTTAAATGTAATAGGATTCTACCTAAAAGAGCAATGGGCTAGGCCCAGGAACTGTTTATTCCTCTCCTTTCTATTCTAGTCTTGTATCAGAGATAGCTGGGGACTTCCGATTTCATTTTCATTCCTACACAAAATGGAAAAAGCTAATGTGCTGATAGAGGATGATGGTAGTGGCAAGGCCACAAAGATGGCTCCACCTGCTTCTTCCTCCATTATTCCAGGGAACAGAGGAGCACAAACATGAACTGAACACTGTCATTCTTAAGTCAACTGCTGAGTGAATTCAACTTCATCATTTACACAGGTCCTGAGGCTGAGATATAATTGTCTCTCCCCTGCTTCAGATCAGCCTGAGCCATTCTTCCTGGGTTAGATAAATCTTCAAACAGACATGATTTCATGTTCAAAGAGCCTTGGGGTTGCAAAGAGCAGTCTTAGGGCTGGGGAAATGGCTCAGTCAGTCAAGCGCTTGCCAAGGAAACGTGAGGACCTGAGTTTGGATCTCCAGCACCCACACAAGGAAGAGTGGGCATGTGGCTCATACTTATAATCCCGGTGCTGGGAATGGAGACATGAGGAATCCTGGGACTCATTGGCTAGCCATTATAGCTGAACCAGCAATCCCCAGGCCAGTGAGAGAGCAAAAAGCAAGAAGAAACAAGGTGGATAGGCAGTCAGGCACACTACCAGAGGCTGACCTTTGACCTCTGTCCTACACACACACACACACACACACACACACACACACACACAGAGTGTGAGTAGTCTTAACACTTTTCATTGTTTTTCTTTTTATTGCTTTACTCAATAAAGTTGGGTAGAAGAAAAAAATAATTTAGCTACCAAGAAAACCCCTTCTCAAAATTATGGCAGGAGGGGAGAAAGTGCTGGGGATGCATGCTTGTGCATATGGGACTTTAAAAAGCGGCACCTGGAGAGACATGGGAGGAGTTGGAGGGGAGGGAGTGGGCATGGATTTGATCAAAACATCTTATATGCATGTATGAAATTCTCAATAAATTGTTTATTAAAAAAAAAAAGCTGCACCTGCTTTACCCCCACCAACGGGCAGACTATTGAAAGGAAAGTGCAGATCTTTCTGGAAATACTCAACTCAGATAGAAAGCCTTGCTTTCTGGGATTGATTGCATGAGACTGTGCCAACCACTTTCTTTGAAATTTGAACTGAATTAGAACAGGTACTGCATATAAAGGCTGTGGTTTTGAGGTTTTGACACCCTGTAAGTCTTACATATGCCTAAGACCCAGCAGAAACGGCACACATCTGCCATACACAGAAAACTGTTGTTTCTGAGAGTTGCTTTGTGACTAGGCTCTGGTTCTGCTTTGGAAGGTAGTGGAGTAAGACATTCATCATCTTGCCTGAGCAGTGGCAGAGATAGCAGGCCACAACCCAGAGGTGACCTGTGCAAGGAAGAACATCCTCTCAGGTCTCTTAGCCTAGCCTAGAGAATGAAGTCTTTGGGCAAGGACTCTACAGGACTTGCCCCTCATATCTTGGCTATCCTGAAGTCATATCCTCCATTCCTCTGGCTCCTGGAGTTTAACCTTCAGAGATAGCTTCTGAAGTGTGAACTGAAGTTCCCAGGAAAAAGCTGCATCTACAGTAAACATTTTACAAGGCTGATTGGCTGAGTAGAACTTCAAAGATTGTGAAGAAATATTGCAGGTTCAGAGCCAAATTATATTGGGCTATCTTAGTGTCCTACATAGCCATTTATTGCCTACCTTTGTGTGTGACCTAACATCCTTGTAATTATTAGGTAAGTTCTTTTGAAATGTATCAATAGACTCCTACCTTCCAGTAACCCAAAAGCTAAGGATATGCAGATAGTATCTGAGGCCTGTACCAAAGATTGGAATCTGTCTGACTGGTGTTTCTACCAATATATTTGAAGTGTCTTGATATATAATTTTCTTTGTTTTACTACTATAAAAATTTCACCAAACTGTTACTATTGTGGAACAGGGTATTTGGGGTAACCTGAATCTGTGTTCCCAGGTCATAGTCATTTGTATTTGGGTCCAGAATGAGCTATCCCTTTTTCCCTTTGATGTGAGAGCTATGAGTCAATAGAAATTTAGAAGGAAGCATGTGGTTTTTAAATGATGGCTATCCCAACAAGTTGTGCCTGAGCATTATTCTTGAGAAACTATTGTTCCTCAAAGAGCACACGTTCCCAAAGGACACAAATAGACAATGCTGCTGTTCAAAACCTCCTAGGGTTCTCACTGTGCCTTTTGTTGAGTGCAATTGCAGTATCCAATGAATAATCATTGTTTAGCTGACACTCAAGGGTCCAAATAGCTATCCTGAACTAAATTTACTGATTTGTTCTGTGTCTGCTCTCATCACTGAACTTGTTCTCCTAATGCTTAGCCCTCGTTTGGCTCTCCAGTTTCTGATGACATCCTGAAGACCCATAGGCCACCCTAGGTATGATGCTCTAGCTTGGAAGTCATAAAGGGAGACTAAGTATTAGGTCCATTTGTGACTTTTATCTGCTATTGCCACTAATGTCTTTGTTTCTTTCTTATTCACTCATTTATTCATTCACTCAGGAAGCACTTACTTGTGAGAAACTCTACCGGTGCTGGGCCTGGGGGATGATTCCAATTTTGTCCTACATCCCCAAGGAAGCTCTAGTTATGGACCTCAGGCTATGTCAGTCACTCTCCCTAGGTCTGGGATGTTGGAGTAGACCACGTATGTGATTTCTCAGTCTGTAGTTGTAGGTCAAGACCTGGCTTTCCTAGCTACAGGATGTTTCTCCATATGCTTCATGGTGTAGGATACCATGGTGATGCAGTCTAGTATGTTGCTCTTGTATTGCAGAAGAGAAAGAATATCTTTCATCTTTTCACCCCATAGAAGTCCAGCATGGTATGTCAGAGCACCTGGAGAGAAGGGACCATATTTTACTCATCTTGACTCCCTCAGTTGCTGGCACAAAGGCTGGCATGTAGGAATCGTTCAAAATGAGTAGCATGTGAATGGATGTGTCTGTTCAAAGTACACACCTAACTTCAGGATCAATGGGGTCATCTTCTCACATCAAGGGAAACTTTATTCTTCCAGCGTGTGGTTTTGCTTCTGAAATGGAGACCAGGCAGGAAAGAATGGCCTGTCAGTTCCCCATAGACACAGCCAAACCGGATGTGACAAACATAACATGCCTTACAAAGCTTCTGTGCTATATTCTGCAGAGTGCCACCGATGAGGCTCAGATTCTTGGTGAAGGTAAGGCCTTGCAAGAAGTGGCCTGGCCCTGAGATAGACCACCAAAATAGTGTACCCACCCCTTCTACATATCTCCCTTTGGAACTGAAATTGCATTTGTTCAGCAAATAGCACATGAAATTTGGGCTTGGTTATTGGAGATATAAAATAGCAAAACAGATAAAAATCCCAGTGGTCACAGAGAATTTCATAGTGTATTCATGAGTGTGTGTGTGTGTGTGTGTGTGTGTGTGTGTGTATGTGTATGTGTGTGTATGATTGCTAGACAAAATGATAAATCTTACCAAATAGAAAGTGATAAATGTTATAAACATAAATAAAGCGGGAAGGGGGTAGTGAGGGCTCATGTGTGTGCTCATTTTACAAGGTTTAGGAAGCAACTTGAAAAATGGCCTTGATGTTCTGGAAAGGCCTGAAGTTGAGGGAGTGAGCTGTCTGGATATGAGTGAAGAGTGTGACAGAGCGGGCACAGTGTGCTCAGCATAGTCAAAGGATGGCATGAAGGCTGGATGGAGGTGGGGGTTGGGATCTGGGAGTGTCCATGTCTTTCTGTTTCCTCTCACTTACTGAATTCCTTCACCTTGTTAAAGGTCTCAGAGTTCACTAAGGAACAGGAACCAAAATCTGCCAGAAAGGTAAAACAAGTAGTCACTGGCCTAAGACTATCTGCAAAGATGTGAGAGTGTATAAGGAGAGCAAGAAGGAATAGAGCAGTGTCTATGGGTTAGCAATTGCTTGGGAAGAGCAAGGGGAAGTTTCTGCATCCATGAGGATGGTATGGGAGGCCACCTAGTAGGAGCCAAGAGCCCTGTGACCCTTTAGGAGAAGTGGAAACAGTAGGGTGTTCCAAACTCTCTTCTCTCCCTCTGACCTTTTACTAGAGATTCCTAAGGCCTGACTTCCACTGGAAACCGGAGGGCAGGCGTTCTAATTTAAGTGGTTCACGTGGGCCACACTTCCGGGATACAGAGTCCAGGGGAGAAGGATGGAAAGTGGAGATAAGCAGTGATTTAGAGGCACATGACATAGTCCTAGGGTTGCTGAGTAGAAGATGAGCCATCTGAGGTTGTGTTCTTGCCTAGAAAAGAACACCCATTGTCAACTGTCAGTCTGTTACCCAGCAAATACTCATTTTGGAACAATGAAAAAGAGAGAGAGAGAGAGAGAGAGAGAGAGAGAGAGAGAGAGAGAGAGAGAGAGAGAGAGAGGAGAGAGAGATAGATAGAGAGAGAATCTGATATCCCATCTGCCCCATCATTTATGATCTTCTACCTTGGCAGATGGTCACAGAAAGGAGGGAGAAGACTTAGACCTCTTGAATGGTGATGCTGGCATGAAGGCAGAGCCTCATCTTTTACTTAGGTGGGACCATAGTCAGCACCACAGCTGACTATGGTGTTTCCACTAATGTGCTCTAATGCAGATCACTACTGGGCAGGACAGCAGATTGTCAGAGCTGTAGCTACTGGAGGACTTACAGGTCCCTCCAGTCAGTGACATTGGACATTGGGCAATCTCCATTTCTGTGGATTTGTTTCCCTCTGTTACTGATCCAACTGAATTGATAATGTGAATGACTGACTCTTCCTGCCTTCACCACTCTTCAGACAGAGCCTCAAATCCTTTGGATACCTGATGAGACTGGTAGAAACCAGTCCTGGCCTATTCTGTTATAGTCCTCTGTGGCACCCTCTGCTGATCCAAGGTACCTTAGCCACTCTAGTAATGTAGTTCAGGGTCCCCAAGGTAACATTCCTTTTCATCTCTTGGCCTAGCCTCTCTGATTTCCTTTGTCTCTCCTTTAAGCACTTTGCTTTTCAATTTGTTCTTAGCTTAAAACTGTCTAATGGAAGCCATCTCTGATGTTTGGGACCAGGTGGTCTCTGATGCCTGGGACCAGGTGGGATCCTCACTGAGGTGTGCTCATAACATGTTTCTCATCTAACCCTTCTCACATTAGTAGTTAAAACATTCATTGAATTATTTGTTCTTTAATGTCTTCACCCTTCACCCTATTTGACAGTACGTTCTGGTATTTGCTGCTGCCTGACACCTGTACATAGGAAGCACTCAGTAAATATTTGAGGGAATTATTGACCCAAAGAAAATGAATTAGGAGTGAACACACTGAACAGGAAAGAAATGAGAAGAGGCATAGATTGGAAAAAGACATACTCTCTCCACCCCTGTCTTTCTTCATGCTGGGAAGGAGATAAGTCAGAGGCAGAGATAGGAAACAGCAGAAGACAGGAGTAAAGATGCGGGAGAGCTGACCAGCCTGCTGTCCAGGCGCCCAGGAAGATGAGAAAAGCTGTTGTGAGATGCATCAATGCTAAGCAAATGCTCTCTAGCAAAAGCAAACCCATTCAAGCATAGGTAAGAACATAAGGTCCATAAGGTAAGAACAGTAAACTACCCACTCTGCTGACGGATATGAAAAGGTCCAGACATGAGGCTCAGAGTAATAACAGGTTCAGGCATCAAAAATTATTGTAACAGAAGTCCTCACATCTGGGGAATTCAAGAGCCAGCAACATCAAGCTGGCTATTTATAAGATGTTTGTGACTCTCTGGCTCATAATAATAACAAGCACATCAAGACTTAGGTAGACTATTATTAGAATTCACCAGCTCTAACCCAGAAAGTTGTCACGGACAGAGAATAAAATGTCAGACCTAAAGCCTACACGTTTATTTTATGATGACAGATTTAAACATGGGAGTGGGATGGGTTTCATGAAGGTGTTCACATGACAAACTTGGGCCTGACAGGCTCTGAGAAGTTATGCCTGGCCTTGAAGGAGGGTGGAGTTAAAGTTTGCAGGGAGTTCAGAGAAAAGAGTTAGGAGATCCACAGTGAGAAGGAAGAGACTGATGACATGGGTGAGGAGCAGTGAAAAAGGGAGTAGAAGCAAACGAGAGAGGTGGGTGTGGGGACAGAGGGAGGCAGGCCAATGAGATGTGTCTGATTCCGCGGCCACCACAAACTCTTCATTCGTGATTCAAATTTTGACCTGAGGATTACTGATGAGAAGATTCTTTGATGTGCAGCAGCCGAAGGACTAATCTAAGAGTTGATGAGGATTCCCACTGTCCTCCCTTTTTACTGCTCTGGCTCTTGCGACTCTATTTTTTGCTCTTTTTTGTTTTTTTTTTTTTTTTCCTTCATGAACCCGTTTTCTCTGTGCTTACGGTAGAAAAGACCATAATTATAATGTAACTGGCCCTGTGTATCCATGGGTTCTGCATCCTCAATTCAACCAACATGGATAAAAAATATTCAGAAAAAATATGTTTGTACTGAACGTTTGGCCTTTTTTTTCCTTGTCATTTTCCCTTAAAGAATACGGTATAACAACTGTTTGCAATTATAATGTTTATACCGTGTTAAGTGTCAGGAGTCATCTAAAGATGATTGAAAGTATGCAGGAAGTTGTTCATAGGTTAAATGCACATACTGTACCATTTTACATTTACATTTTGAGCATCTGGGGGCTTTTGGTAACTGAGGAGAATTCTGGAACCAATCCCCCACATACTAAAGGAGAATTGTAGTCAGTACAATAATATAAAATACATTAAAAGATAGCATATCATATAATATGCATCTTTTAAACACAGAATAAAACATAAAGACAACAAGCAATGAAAATAGCCAATAGAATGAATGTAAAAACAAAAGCATGTTTTTATGCTTTGCAGATACTTGAGGGGGAATAAATGCTTCCAGCAAATTGAGCATTGCAAACTGCAAATTGGAGTCAGGCCCAGGGATACCCACTAACAGTCAGCAGTCCTCTGTATATATGATTTGTAGAGATGGGGAAATTCCCGTTCCAGTTTCAGACCCCATAGCCCATCATTTTATTATGTGGTAGTTATTCTTTTGGTTTTAATGCATTGCCAGTCAAATCTAAACTTTTTTCCATCACGTGATCACATAGTTAGCAGATATCAAAGCCAATACTCTTCTGTTTCCCAGACTTCTCACCACCTACTTCACACCTGAACATTCCTGCTTCCTGCTTACAGTTCTACATAACCTTGTTCACCCCTCCAGGCTAATCTGTTTTCATGTCTTTTACTCCTATATAAATTGTAAACCCTTTCTTATGGTGTCACTATTTGTGCTTAAAATAGTTTTCTTCTAAGGAAACTGCAAGAAGAAAGAAAAAAAAAAAAACACAAAAAAATACCTAGTATTCTATTTGCCTGTTTACCAATTCCAAGCTTGCATTTCCTCCCTCCCTCCCTCCCTTCCTTCCTTCCTTCCTTCCTTCCTTCCTTCCTTCCTTCCTTCCTTCCTTCCTTCCTCCTTCCTTCTTTTCTTCATTCTTTCCTTCCTTCCTTCTTTCATATAATATTTTATTTATTCTTTGAAAATTTCATGCATGTATACAATGTATTTGATCTTATCCATTTCCTACTACCTCCCTCTAGCTCCCTCTGGGACCCACTAAGCCATCTCCCTCCCAACTCCATGTCCTCTTCCTAAGTCTTTATTATTATTAATAGCTCTCTGAGTTCAATTAGCATTGACTCTATGTGAATGGGTGGGGGACCATCTGTTGCGTCATAGCTTACCTACCAGCCCCTGGTCTCTTTGTGTCATTCCCCAAATCAGAAGGACATCTCTGGCACTTTTAATGAGACTTTGATGACTACATGTTCCCACAGTGTTCCGTCTTTTGACAATGTTGATTTCATTCTTGTTTTTAAAGCATCTTTGTTCTGGATATGGAATTCTGAATTGACAGCCCACCCCTCCCCCAGTATTTTAAAGATGTGATTCCACTGACTTCTGGTCTTCTTCCTCCTCCTTTTTCTTTTCCTCTTTCCTCTCTTCCCCTTTTCTGGCAGTAAGTCAGCCATCATTTCTATTATTGCTTCCCTGTATGTGAAATCCTTTGTTCTCTGATTGTTTTCAAAATTTCCTCTTTACTGTTGGTTTCCAGCAGTTTGACAATGAAGTACCTACATGAAATATTCTTTGGACTTATCCTGCTTCAGGCTCACTGGGCTTCTTGGCTTTATAAGCTGGAGATTTTTTAATCAAATGTAATTTTCAGCTATATCTTTCTGAAGAGTCTGGCTCCTGGTTGAAAACCTAAGTGTTAGTTTTTAGCTTTGGCCATCTGCCAGGAGAAAGGCTTCGCCCACAAGCCCCACAGCTGGAAGCTGCCTTCCCCACAGCGCCTGTTCAGCCAATGTGTGGCAGTCTATGAGGGAATTGCAGTCAAGAACACAGAGCCCTCAGGCAGGCCTTGCTTTTTGCAGCTTTGCATTGCTAGTTGTGTGCCTCTTCATTTCCAGATCTCTTTCTTCCATGCCTTGAGGAGAGGTTCTCTTCACACACCTCTGCTAAGCCTCTTTATTGTGAGGAAGAGGGGGAAACACTGAAGACATCTTCCTTCCTCTTAGTGTGTGGTAATTTCCCACTTTAATTCTTTCCCTTTCTTCTCCTCCTGAACTTCTTAGTCTACAAAACTGATGGAGCATTTTATTCTGGGTTCTGTGAAAAGTGAGACGATCCCCACATCTGCTCTGGCCCACCTGCCCCTCAGTTGGTGTGCTATTTCACAGAAGAAAGTGGAAAGGACTTTCTGTAGTTTGAGCTCTTGCAAGTGTCATCACAGTAAGTGATTAAAAACTTAGTATATTATTATTATTTTCAGCAAGAGGGATTGAGTCTAGTGCCTTGTACATGTTAGGCAAGTGAAGTGCTCTACTCCTGAGTTACATACCAGCCAATGCTTTTATTTTTGGCTTGCTCCTTTAACTTGCTCCATCACATCTAACAGCTCAGCTAAGATCTTGGTATTTCTGCAGTAATTTTCATACTCCACTATCATCATCTTCTCCTTATAGGAGTCCAAATTACACAGTATAGACTGCTTGAAATTGTCCTTAGGACTTTGAGGCCCTATTTCTATTTTATCCATTTTTCCTTCGTTTCTACAGATTGGATAGTTTTTTTTATTGATCTCCAAGTTCACAGAATTTTCTTCTGTTACCTCCAATTTACTCAAAGGTCCATGCAGGGGATTTTCATTTCAATTATTGTACTTTTCAGTCTAAAGTTCTCAGTTAAATATTCTCTGTTTTTACTGCTGAAAATCTATATTTCCACTCATTAAGATTCTATTTTTCTTTAATGATTTGAACATGTGTCACTTTATTTCTGTGAATATCTCTATAATGGCTTGTGTCTGATAAGTGCCATATATGGGACTCTTACAGGTTGGCTTCTAGTTCTTGCTTTTTCTTTTGACTGTGTGCTACATATTGTACTTTTTGGTGTGTCTAGTAATTTTTTATTACATACTAGATATTGTGGGTGAGTGGGTATAAGGACTATATTTTATGATATTCCTTGAGTCAGGATCTCATGTAGCCCAGGTTGATCTTAAATTTTCTGTGTAGCTGAGGATGATCTTGACCTTCTGATTCCTATGTCCTGAATGCTGGGATTGCAGGTGTGAGCTGCCATGCCCAATTATATGCATTGTGGAGAATGAACCCAGGACACCGTCCATATTAGGCAAGTTCTCTGCCAAACGAGTTACATCCTTAGCACCTTCTCTATTCATTTTTGTTTTAGTTGATAGTTTGATTATCTGTCAATGAAACTGAACTTGGCTAGGCTCGGTTTTCTGCTTTCTCGGGGCGTAGCTGTATCTAGGGTGATTTTCTTGGATTTTCTTACCACAATATCACTGGGAAATTGTCCTTTGGTACCAAGCTAGGGCTTTATTAGGTCAATGTCCTATATATCAGGAAATCAGGATGTGCTTGCTCTGCAATCATGAGGGCCTGAATTTGAATCCTTATTCACCCTTGTGAAAATAGGATATGGCTTGTGTGACTGTACCCCACCACTAGAGGGCAGAGACATGTGGATCCTGAGAGCTCACAGACCAGACAGACTAGCTGAAATGGTGAGCTTCTGGTTCAGTGAGAGACAGGGTCTCAAGGCAGTAGGTAAGATTGAGATAGAGGAGGATACCAATATTCTCTCTGGACTCCAAATGGGCACACAGAGGCATGGACATCACATACACACACACACACACACACACACACACACACACACACACACTCATCCCCCCACATACCACCTCCCATACAGAAAGATTTTGTATGTTATTTTTGAAAATAGTTGCCTGATATGGTTTGATAGTTTGAAGTTGTTTTGGCAGAAGAGGTAATCTGGTCTATCATCTATTTTCTTTTTCTTTTGGTGCTTGGAATCAAATCCAAGGCTTTTGTGAATGCTAGGCAAGCACTCTTCCAGCCTGTACCATGGATTCTTGAACAAGGGATAATAAGAGAGCATTGATGGACAATGGCTGTGGTTGCCTAAGTAACATGAGATGGTTTGAATGATGAGAGCTTGGTGTCAGGACACTGAAAAGGAAGGATCTTCAGTTTTTTAATTTGAGAACTAAAGTCAGGGTAAGAAATACAGACAAAATGGAAATGCTATGATGGAAAATATTATTATGAGTTATTCATAAATTAAAAATAAAGATTGAAGAAGGTTAAAATTGGTGCCAGAAAGATCTTAAAAAGAGCCATTGTCTTTGGAGATACATAATGAAATTTATGGATGAAATGGTAATTTCTGTAGTTTTGTTGAAAATAATTCGATGTAAGGATGAGGGTGGGTTTTTCTCTGACCTAACTGGCCATAAGATGATCATTGCTGAAGCTAGATTATGAACATATGAAGAAGCATGATATTATTATATTCCTTTTGTAAATGTTTGCAAATTTTAAAAAATTAGAAAAAAGTACAGGCATGAATCTCAGGGACTGAGAGTTGATGAATTTGGGAGTGTACCCATGCTTGAGGTAGGAGGAAAAGGAGAAGCCTCTTGAAGTTTGTTAAATCTAAAGTAAGCTTTTTATGGGAAAAAATGGTTAATTTGACTGGCTCACTCTTTCTGTTAGAGGTTCTGTTAAGTACAGACATGTTAGGTACAGATGTGTTTGGTTATCTTCCTGAAGATTTGAGTCATTATCACATCAGAGCTGAGGCTGTGGCATAACCAACCTCAGATTGATGAGCTCCTCACATTTGCTGGGAAAACTCTGTGCGGTGGAGTCCAGACAACAATAGAGAGGTTAGGTCAGACTTGGCACACATCTCCCTGAGGGGTTCCTGGAGAGATTTTTGGAGGCATTTTTGTTGTATTCCTTTTTCCATATTGTTTCTGCAACCAGCTGTGTGTGCCTGGAACCTCCCTTTGTCTTGTTTGTACTCATTGGTTTCCTCCCTACAACTGATTATGGACTCTGTAACTGAGCTTCTATAGTCTCAGAAATTTTATTCTTCATATTTAGTTTACTTTTAATATTTTATTATTTTTATTTTATGTGTATGAGTGTATTGCCTGCATGTATGTAAATGCACCAGTGTCTTGCAGTGCCCAAGGAGGTCAGAAGGGGGCTTTGGATTCACTTGGAACTGGAGTTATGGATGGCTGTTAGCTGCCATGTGGTTGCTGGGAATTGATCCCAGGTCCTCTGCAAGAGCAGCCAGTGTGCTTAGCCACTGAGCCATCTCTCCAGCCCTCATATTTATTTTTTATTTATTACATTTAATTTATTTATTTTGTGTGCATGGGAAGGGGCAGGGCATGTGGAAGTCAGTGGACAACTTGTGGGAGTCTGTCCTGACTTTCTACCATGTGGGTCCTAGAGATCAAACTCAGGTCATCAGGCTTGGTGGCAGGTGCCTTTTACCCACTGAGTCATCTTACAGATCCCCTCAGAAAATTTTAATCTGGAGAGACTTTTCTATAAGTTTTATAAATTTTCTATAAGCAAGAAGACAATCTCATCATTTTTCTCTCCTATTGTTTACTTCCCTTTCCTGTTCATTCAACAATTTCTGTTAGGTATCCTTATGTGTTGTTTCATGTTAGGGACTGACTGGGGGAAACAGAGGTGGTCAAGGGATAGGCCTTCTTCCCAGGATGTGGGGAGAGACACAGACAGGGGGGTTTGAAGGAGTGTTACAGGTGCTGGCATGGATGTTTGTACAGTGACCGGGGACATGAGGAAGGAGTGGATAATTGTAACTATTTTCTTTTTCCTTGGGTTGCAGTTTTCACACTGCATTTGCTCCTTATGCATAATCTAAATCCCTTTGAGTCTCTGCCTTCCTATTTTTAAAATATTTCATTTGTTATTTTTATTTTATGTGTGTGTATTGCCTGCATGTAGGTAAGTACACCCTTGTCGTACAATGCCTGTGGAGGACAGAAAGGCTGTCTCATCTCCTGAAATTGGAATTAAAGACAGTTGTTAGCTGCCATGTGGGTACTGGAATTCAAATCTGGGTCTTCTGCAAGAACAACCAGTATTCTTAACTACTGAGCCATCTTTCTAGCCCCAGCTTTCCTATTTTTAAATAAGACTACTTATGGTTTTCATGACCACTGACATGAAATTTTGCAGACCATAGGAGATGATGGTGATGATGATGATGATGATGATGATGCTCTTTCCTTCTTCCCAGGCATGCTTATGATGGATCATTGTGGTACCGGCTTTTATCAGGAGACATTCAAGGGACTGTTGTCATGCATACTGAGCCACAGTAAGATAAGCTGGGGGCTACAGACATTTCCAGGAAAGATCCATAAGCAGGAGGAAATTTCTTTTCTACATGGGTAATAAATCTTCTGCCTATTGACTTTTAAAAGTGTAGAGCAAAATGTCTGTTCTGTCTGTTTAATACCAAGCACCACCTTAACATTTGTTTTGCTGCACAGTTTACTGAGGACTTCCATAGTCATAAATCATCAACACCTCATCAGACCGCTTTCACTTTGCAGAATAGGTTTAATTTTGACCCTCACTCATAGGTATGGAAAATATAGCCTAGAGACGTTACATAATTTGGCCAAGATGTACAGCTAGCAGGGATAGAAGCAAAGTCTGAATCGAGTCTTTTTTCCTCTTTCAAATTAATTCCTCTCAGTAAGTATCTATAACATACAGGACACTTCTTTGATGTCTATAAAAGGTTTCAAACTACTTTTTAAAAATGTTTAAAAATTATCCCTATTTGACATCTCATGGGTGTCTGAACCTCCCTGGTCTCAAGTGCAGTCACAATAAATCAAGCAAACAAATAGCCCATCCCCATTGTTCTGTGGATTATTTCCCCATGAGGCAGATGTTTACTTTTTATAACTGAAAGCTCATTGTTGTTAGGAACATTTAAGAGGCTTAACCTGTCTCCTCTGGCATATGGCACTGGCTTTTCAAGATAAAAGTCATTGTGCACAGTGGCAGACTAAATTGCAAGGCTCTCTGAAACTTCATCAGTTGCTGTTGGTGAACAGGACTGCTTTCCTGTGCAGAAGCTTGTCTGGGCTTCTTCCACTGAGAAAGGGGGGAAAAAGGCTGTTTCCTTTGGTAGAAAATACTCATATTTTAATGGGTATGATGCCATGAATTATTAAAGTAGCTTAACTTTTAAAGCTGAGCCGAAAGAACACATAGTGAAGAATGACCTTGAGACTCTTGAAAAATGGGAATGTTGACTGCGTGCCTGCAGTCTCAAAGATGGATTTCTACTTTAGTTTATATTTATGCAACTGTGAAACTTGGTCCCTTGTTCCCAAAGAAATCCTTTGTGCAGCCGTGTGGAGAAAGTTATTACATTTTAGTGCAGAGGAGCTGTAAAGTTTCTTTCCTCATGTCTCATGAAAGCTAGAGTGTGCTAGCGAACTTTGTGCTGGGGGAATGGCCCTGAGGAATGAGATGTAGAGTCTCTCAGAAGACAAAAGGAAACAGGCAAACACTGTTCTTTAAAAAAGGAGCATACAATTAGGTTCTTAGAAAGAATTTGTGTGTAACCCATTGTGGTCTCGCTATAGTATTCACTTGCTTCTGATTCAAGGTGAATCAAGGGAAATAAAGTCCAGAAGCATAAGGATCTGCCAGCCGCTCTGTCGCCTGAGCACCCAACAAAGCCTGCAGCAATTCCACCGTAACAAGTGCTTGCTCAGAAGCAACAGGGAATCCTTCAAAGATTGGAGGCGGGCCACTCCAGGCTCATTTTCTGGCCAACAATTTGATGGGCAACAATCATAGAAATTAAGCGTGGAATGAGGTGTCCTTGATTCTTCCAGTGCAACTCAGTGCTGTGACTGCCTCACAAAGAGGCGTGACTCATCTCTTCTTACTTCTTTGTGTCATGATTCAGTTTTGCGTCTGTGGAGCTGGGATGTTGCTCAGTGGTAGGGTGCTTTATGCAGCGTGCACAAGGCCCTGGGTTTGATCTCTAGTGTCATCATAATCATGAAGAAAGAAGAGTATGAGTGGGAAGGATGGAGAAAGCAGGAGTCTGTTAAATGCTTGGTCCTGTCTTAGGGACAATGCCCAAGCATAACTATAATCCATTTTAAAGAAGAAGAAACTGAGGTTCAACATCTCATATTTTTCTAAATTAAAGATTTATTTTATTTTTAGCTATGTGTATGTCTGTATGCTATCTGCCACATGTGTGCAAGTGCCCATGGAAGCCAGAAGAAGGCATAGGATCCCCTAGAGCTGGAGTGAGATGGTTGTGAATTACTCGACTGGGGTCCTCAGGAAGAGCAATGATTGCTCTTAACAGCTGGCTCGTCTCCCTAGTTTCCCATGTGTCAGGGTTTTGACATCTCATAGGAGCAGAGCAGAGCTTCACATGAGTCAAGATTGGACATCAGAAGTTTATATGAATGCACTATTCTTTTTATTTACTTGTTTTTGTTTCTTTGAGACAGGGTCTCCCTATATAGCTTAGACTGACCTTGAACCAGGGCTTCTTCCTCCTCCACCTCCCAAGTGGTGGGATCATAGGTATATGTCACCATGGCCAGCTGATTAATCATTCTTAGTATCTGGCTCTGAATGATGGTTTGATGGAGTTTTCATTTTCTTGTTTGAACTCTTTGGTCCTTACTCTTTGGTTTTCCATGTGTCCTTGCAGATCCATTCTAGCCATTTCTCTTCTCTACACTTCAGTATGAGTCCTTGTCCTTTGGCTTACAGTTGGGTTGGGCCAATAAGAGACACAAACAGGGCTTTAGAGACAGGTGGGTGGTTGGAAGTAGGTTGGGTATCTGTCCTCATTTTATCTCTGATGGTTTTGTTTTGCTTGTTTTTGAAGTTTTATTATTTTTATTTTATGTGTATGAGTGTATGTAAGTGCACCTGTGTTGTACAATGCCTGTGAAGGTCAGAAAAGGGTACTGGATCTCTTGGAACTGGAGTTAAAGATGGTTGTTAACCACCATGTGGGTGCTGGGAACCAAACCTGGGTCTTCTGCAAGAGCAGCCAGTGCTCTTAACCACTGAGCCATCTCTCCAGCCCCTGATGGCTTTGTTTTTGAGACAGGGTCTCATTATGTAGCTCAGGCTGGCCTTGAATTCTGACTCCTCCAGGTTCAGCTTTTGAAACGCTGGGATTATAGGCAAGCACTACACTTTCCATTTTTCTAATGGGCTCTTCGTTGATGCTATGACTCCTGTCCTCTTCATTGTGTTCCTTTCTCTGGGCTTTAATGATTACTTCCACCCCTTACTTTTTAAAAATTTGTTTAGTTTTAACCCCTTGCTTTTTTAGGCGTAGGGTAGTGGCAGCCCTCTGCTGTTCCCAGCCCTTGGGGACTCATTGTCAATCCCCTGAGCTTTTCTTCATCATTATTCCTCACCTTTTGGATTAGTCTCTCTATAAGACAGTGGTATTGCCCAAGTAAATTGTGCCATTTGTTACCTTTTAAGATTCTAACTGATACAGGTATATGCCACTTTAGTTATATTATAATATCTTAGTTTTGCACCCACTAATGACTATTTTTACAAAGGGGTTGATGATTTTTTTCCCCCTAAGAATTCCCTATTTATAACTTCCACCTGCGTTGTTTTTCGTTTTCACCTTCCTTTTACCTGGCTACATGGTCTCTGAATTTCAGTTCCCACACCTCAACTTGAGTCTTGGAGACCAGAGGAAGCCAGTTTCCATCACTGTTTTCCAAGACTGAGTTTCTGTGGTCTCTAGGTAGGAGTTAGTTTTGTTTTAGAATTTTTCTGTGAAGCAGTCTCTGGACTTGTCTTGAGAAAACAATGCCCATTTTCAAACCTTCTAGGGAAAAAAATCTTATTTCTGCAAAAAGGAAGAGAGATAATGAAAATATGTTCAGTAAATAACAGTAAGGATAGTAGAGGATTCTAAAAAAGGCAGAAGATTTAGATTCAAGGTCAGTTTCTTCTTTTGTTGGATTGCAGCTAGCATTAATGGTAATAAAACCTTTTTACTGTATAATACATTTTATATTAAAACCAGGCATTTAAATGAGGGATTTTATGTCTGCATAGTCTTTATTGAGCATGAAAGATTAAAAAATGCTTTTTCTTTTTTTTCTTGAACCTTTTTTTGAGGGCTGAATAAAGCTACTCCATGTCTCTTGACTCATAGAAGTGAGGGTGGACAAGTGGGAGGTGACCAGAGACAGTCACAGAATTCCTTCCTTATTCTGTTTAACCTCGACTCTGTTGTTCTGAGTCTCTCTGTCTCCTGAATACAGGAAATTTTTCTTGACGCTGTGGCAGTTTTACGAGGTGGACTCATGCCTATTGTCAGATGACCACAGGCTACCTTTAATGTATTTTCTCTTCTTTTGCTGATAATTTAGGTATAGCCTCTGTCTATCAGTGGGGTATGGCTGGTGGTCTAGCAGAGCCTGATTGAAATGCTCAGCAACACAGAGGAGCAATCTTACAGTTCTGGCGCAAAAAGAGAGTGGTGTTATTTCAAGGATTGGCTTCAAATAGGTTAATTCTTTTTTTGACAGAGTACTGGCTAATGTATTCTTGGGGCATTTGTTTTGTTTTGTGTGTGTGTGTGTGTGTGTGTGTGTGTATGTATGTACAAGTATGCATATGTGTGCACATGTATACAGCTGCCAGAAATTGAAGTCAGGTGTCTCCCTGGATCATTCTCCGTCTTATCTTTTAAGACAGGTTCTCTCAGTGAACCCAGTACTTACTAATTGGCTAGACTGGCTGGCCAGTGAGCTTTAGTGATCTGATTTATGTTTTTTTGCCCTCCCAGTGCTGGGGTTACAGCATGTACAACCACACCTAACGTGTTTACATGGGTGCCGGGAATCCAAACTCATGTTCTCATACTTATGCGGCAGGTGCTTTGCTGGCTAAGCTGTCTCCACAGCCCTATTCTTTAATATTGAGAATTCTGTGATCTCTTCTTAATTCTAAGACATTAAGACCTCGATAGATCCTCCTCTTCCATACGATGGTGGCCTATGAAAGTTTGCTAGTCTGATTTTAAGACTGTTCACTTTGGGTATACTGGAAATGGTCTCAGAAGATTCAAGGACATTGATGTTAGGCACACCAGATAGAAAAACTGAGTCACACAGCAACTACATTATTTTTTCATAGTCATTTGGACCATTAATTCTCTAGATGAGTCTAATCTAGAAGAAACAAAAGCTGTAGACCTGTGGCTTAGGAGTGTCACCAGATAAAAAACTCGTTTACATAGCAACGACATTATTTTTTCATAGTCACTTGGACTATTAATTCTTTAGATGAGTCTAATCTAGAAGAAACAAAAGCAGTGGACCTATAGCTTAAGAGTGTTTGAAATACACACTCACAGAGGAAATTATCTGCTGAGGGAAGTAAATTATCGTTGGTGGGTATCTGACCTATTGCAGGGTGTACGTTCCAATCTATAAATACCTGCTCTTTGATTTGGAATTCATAACCTGAAGGTGGCAGTCTCCACGCTTTACATTAGATCTCAAGAGCTGCATTTTCCATTGGGTATCTAATAACACCTTCTAAAATCTAAATATTCCCAGTGCATTAACCTGACCTGACTGTTCTTGGTCACAAGTTTAACTATGCTTTAAAAATAGCCTTTAAGGAGGGCATATTTGGAGACAAAATTTACTTAAAACAGTATTTTCCCCCATAACATCATGTGAATATTCTTTTCTGTATCTTTCTACCACCATGGTGGCCTATGGACTTGCTGTAATCAGATATCATTGTGGGAGTATGAGCTATATGGGTATAAGAGAGCAATATCATGTTGTGTTGAGCCCTGGGAACTGCAGTTTCATTTTCTAAAGAGCGCAAGCCTTCCTGAAAGTTTCAGTACTCTCTTCTGATTGTTATTTTTGATAATGCCAGCTAGCTGTTTACTCAGGGCTTCTGAAAATTGGCTAGAAGGAGTTTCCATGGAGGGCAAAGATGGGCAAATACCACTTGTTTACTCAGTGCTGAAGGCATTGGCTGGCTAAGAAAGGTGACTGATAGTTCTTTAAGTTAAAAAGTCATGCTCCTTCTGTTCTTGAGTGTTTATTTTTTTAGACTTGAGGAAAAGCTGTGATGAAGAAACAAAAAAGGCAAGAAAAAGAGGACTGATGGTAACAGGAAACAAGACATGCTAAGCTTGGGAGATAGTCACTTTACTCAAAGAAGCAGTTTTATTAAAATAATGGATTTTTTAAAACATGGGACCCAATAAATCATATGTATCCCCTGAGCAGATGTGGAGCACACACACACTTGCTTGCACAAACGCTCCAGTGAGAGAAGGCATGCTCTGGTAGGAGCCTTACAATTCTGAATTTGTTTTTTTTTTTTTTTTCGGTTTTGAATTAATTAGATACCATGTTGAATTCCAAATGTGATAATTAGGCAAATTAATGCTGCAGTGAAGTTATTAATGAGGCAAAATATGCTAATATGCTTTTGATAAAGAGCTCTTCTTCTGCCTTACCAAGAAATTGGCAAACATCTTTTATTTGGGGCCAGACAGCTCATCTCAAGTGATTTACTAAAAAGGTTCACGGCCGTATGCTGCGAACAAATGTTGTAAATAGGGGTTAATGTCTAAATTTTTGATGTGGATAAGCCTCGTCACCATGTAACAAGCCCTGGGATGCTCTTTGCCTGGCATCAGAGCAGCAGCAGTGCCTAGAAAGGCCAAGGACTCTTCTGTGCCTTTTACTGCTGGCAAGAAGGTGACAAGCCCTACTGCTTACCTGGGTCACTCCTACTGACATCACCACTGACACTCAGGATGAAGTGAAATGTGGCTGCCAGCTCCCCAATGTGCCCCTTTCGTTTTGGTAGACTTGGTGTCTCCTTTGGTTTTCAAATGTTCTAAAGTCCTAGCACAGAATCATTAGGGAACCCATTTAGTGGTTTGGAAGTGACATGGCAGAATTTCTCTTTCCGATCTGAAGTCCTGCTGTACAGATCACATTGTACATCAAGAACCATCCTGAGACCAGGCACAGACACCACCTACTCAGAGAGAGTTAGTTATTAAAAACAAATGCAAGGATATATGAAAAGCATTTTCCCCATGAGCATATAATTATTTTAATCCTTTTAATCATGCACACTATGAGGGCACAGCCTGCACAACTTGAATTCAGTCAGATGTGATATTTGCTGACAGATTTTACTCTGCTTTCTCTTCTGCCAGGATGGGTTTGAATTCTGTAAGTCTGGGAAGAGAAGCCCCAAAGCTGTTTGAGTAGAACCACCCTTGGTCAACCCTTGACTGGCGTGCTATTGGGGTGAGTCTGATATCAGGGAAGAAACCATTTATTAAGTGGAAAGCAGTACACAGAAAGTGATGGCATCAGTCAGGAATGACTTTGACAGTAAGATGCAGAAAACCTACTAAAAGACATCAGCAAACGAAGAGTTGTTTTTTTCCTCAGACATAGTAGACCCGGATAGGTGGTCCACAGTTGAAAAACATCTCAGCCATGTTCTTCCCATTTTGCTATGGTATCACTTTAATGGGTGGCCTTGTCTCTGTGGTGCAAGGTGGCTTGGCATCTGTGATGCAGAAAACAGGCTTGGCATCTGTGTTTCAAGCAGGAAGAAGAAAGAAAGGCTCTTGGTTGGTAGAGTGCTTGCCAGGATATATGAAGTCCCTAGTACCACACAAATGGGGCATGGTGATATACATGGTGATATACAGCACTCTGGAGGTAGAAGCAGGAGGATCAAAAGTTCAAGGTCATTCTCAGCTACATAGAGAGTTTGAGGTCAGTCTAAGATACATGAGACCTGGCCTAGAATGGGTAGGTGGTTGACTTCCTCCCGCTGAAAAGCTTTCCTAAAGTCTTTATTCAATAACCATTGTTTATTATATTTATTGGCTAGAATAAATAAATAAAACCGCATAGTAATGCCTATCAGAAAGGTGGGTAGATGCCAGGACTGTGGTGGCTAGCTAATGGGTTTTTTTGGTCCTTTTCTGAGGCATGATTTGCCTGGGCTGTTGTGTCTTTAACTGACTACCACCCTACAGTGACTATCCCAAAACTTGGATTCCTGGACATGAGCTGGGAGTTTAGGTTAAAAAGCCTATGTTGCTCTCTATAGGTGTAGTATGAATAATGGACTTTGGGCCATGTGACTCTGGATCTATATCTTTTACCTACCTCTGACCTTTAGTTCTCTTTATTTGTATTGAAGAACATTCTCAGGGTTATGATAGAAAGTTATTGAGATAGAAATACAAAATAACTAGCATATTTAGCTTGTTAACAAGTGATGTCTGTTAAGGCAGTAAATTAAATCCAGATCGTAGTCATAAAAAACTAATATGTGGTAGGAAAAAATGGTTATGCTTTTCCCTTTGCCTTTTAAGACAGAGTATTCTGGTAGGCAGAGGTATCCTTTTTCTGGGTGGACTGATGGTGGAGAGGACTTGTATTTTAGTTAGAAAAGTCTGTATGCAAAAGGTGGAGAGGTTCAGAAATGGGGAAAGCGCAAAGCAAGGATGATAGACTGGGGAAGGGTATCATGGGTCTTTGGCATGAAGCTATGCATGAGGGATGCAAACTCATCATCTTACTCACT
The DNA here is from genome assembly GCF_000622305.1 of Nannospalax galili. Taxonomy (NCBI): domain Eukaryota; kingdom Metazoa; phylum Chordata; class Mammalia; order Rodentia; family Spalacidae; genus Nannospalax; species Nannospalax galili. The sequence goes on from NW_008356676.1 coordinate 3,444,905, forward strand.
TGGAGAACCTTCAGAGAACATGTCTGACCCATGCATTGGAGTGAGAGGGTCTTTTGGCGAATGTGAGGCAGTAGGAAGCCTCGTCTTAAGGTTGACATGGCATTACAGCTGACATAGTTTCCAGAATGTTCACTTCACACAAGTCTCAGCACTCTCGATATTAGATTTAAGGTGACACAAAATACAGATGGAGAGGACTCGTGGGTTTATCAGGAGTCGATGACAAAGTGGGCTGTGGGTAAAAGTCTGCCATCCCACTCAGCAAAGTGCCCTGTTGGAGCTGGGAACATGGGGCTGTTTCCCTTCTTAGGCTCTGTCTCTTCTGTGTGATGAAGTCATAACATGCATGTGATTTTAGCATTTGAAGATAAAATAACTTATTTTTCATTTTTTGAACAACATACGTCTAAACAAAAGCCAAGTACTATATTTGGTGCTCAATTGGAAAACAGAAGCCAACAATCTGTTTCAAAGTTGGAGGAAAATCTGGCTGCTTTGAATGTATTGAGTGACGGCACATACTGTATTTTTATGAACAAATTAAGAGATTTTCAGGGGTAATTGAGTATGTATTTGGTTTTCATGTCATAGGCCAATATTAGAACTTAATCCTTGAATAAAATCCAACTTTGTTGGATATTAATAAAAGATGAATGTAAACATGAATTAGAGACCACAAGGCCAGGGCTTCCGGAGAGATGACGACTCTGTTCCTTCTATTTCTGCAGAATTTCCATCTGAATCTGTTGCACCAGGAGGTGGAAGCTTTAGTAAATTGAGGCAGAGTCTCCTCTCTTTGCTGAGATGGGGCTTTAGCGGGGCTGGTAGATGAGGGGCTATGGTCTTGTCACAGGGCTGGGAAGTTCTGCTTCTGGGCTGACACCTAGCTACACTCTTGCTAGGACATCTTTATTTTTGTGTTGTGACCAGTCATTTGCTTACTCTGGTACTCCTGGGAACTGCCCTGGTTTGGCCTTCTGACTGTTCTTCCATATGCTTCCAGCGCCCCCCCCCAGCCCCCCAATGCTGCTCCCTGGCTTCTCTAGGGCTACAGGAACCACCAAAGATGACCATGACCTTCCACCTTCAGGCTCCACGTGGCACATCTCCTGTCCCTGGCTCCCTATGGGGACTGGGTCTTGTTGCATCTTGGGAGCTCCTCAGTGTGAGTATGGCCCTCATGCCCTCTGGGGATACCCACTGTGAATGGATTTGGGTCGGGGTAGGGATCAGAGTCCTTCTTAAGAGGCCTAGAGTCTTCTAAATGTCAGATTCATCCTATCTGTATCCTTCTCTCCAGATGGGAGGTGGGACAATCTTTATCTGGCTCTCAGGAACAGGAAAAACTGTTTCTGATTGATCACATTTTATCCAAACCTTTTGTTTATGCCCAAGTTAACCTAGGCTTTTGAAACACACAAAAAAAAACCAACAACAACAACAAAAAAACTTTTCTCTCATGCTATTGCTCTGATGGTCTTCCTTGTCAGGTCTTCCCAGAGGGAAGAAAAGCAGAATTCTCATCTGCTTGAGTGGCAGAAAGTGTGGTGATGATGGGACATGCGGGTGAACATCAGGAAGCACTTCAAGCGACTACCTATGACTGACAGTACTCAGCATAAAGAACTGTCAGTGCTGTGCCAAGTACCTGAAGGACCCTCTCCCTCCCTGACTGTCCCTTAATGCTTGGAGGTGGGGTGGGGATGATGATGATGAGGACAACCTGGCTATGAGAGGCATGGTCAGGCATACAACTTCCTGAGGGTATGGAGAGGGAATATTCCTTTCTCTCACAAATGAGTAGAAGCCTTCCCCACAAAAGGTTCACAATATCCCCAGGTCCAAGTACCTATAGGCATCAGATCACATTATTTATGGTGTGAGAACAATCTTTTCAGGTATTCAAAAATACCAAGTGCTAAAAGTACTTGGTATCATAGGTAGATGCAGTCATTTAGATAATGACTTTAGTAGAAAACAGGTAAATCTAACTATGAGAGATAATATTTCTCCTTGCATTAGTCTGCTTTCTTTTCTGTAACAAAATGTTGAAGGCTGGCACTTTAAAAAGTATAAAGAAAGGAAACAGATGAACTTATCTTACAGTTCTAGAGGTTAAATGTTCAAGATCATGTGACCTTATTGGGTGGATTATGTTATCAAAATCCTCTTGAGGGAAATAGTCATCTTATAAGAACTACATTAATTTCATCTAAGGATTATGTTCAAAATGACCTTTCTACTTACCATAGGCCTTACTTCTTAAAAGAGTCACCATTCCTTTTTTAAAATTTTTATTATTTTCATTTTATGTGTATGAGTGTATTGCTTGCATGTATGCAAGTACACCCATGTTGTGCAATGCCTGCAGAGGTCAAAAGAGGGTGTCAGATCACCTGAAACTGGAGTTACAGATGGCTGTTAGCTGCTATGTAGGTGCTGGCAACCAAACTTGGGTCCTCTGCAAGAATAACCAGTGCTCCTAACTGCCTAGCCATCTCTCTAGCACTGTAGCCAGTGCTCTTAACTGCTGATCCATCTCTCCAGTACCCAAGACCCACCATTTTTTAATACGTTCATACTGGGCCCAAGCTTACAATATGTGAACCCTTGAGAGGGTGTGTTCATGCTGTATCCAAAACAAAATACCCCACAGGGCCCACTATACTCTGGGATGCCTTTTAGGACTGAAAGATGATAGGAATGTGGTGTGGAAACACCTATGCAGTAAATTTGGAAGGACTGAAGAAGTCTGGTGGACCGAGAGACAGAACCCAAGACAGCAGATTTTGGAACTATCAGTTAGAGAGACAATGAGAAGATTTGGTGGCTATGGAGTCTCTCCCATTTTCTGTGACAGAGAAAAACCAAAGCCTTAGGAACTTTTAATATTTTCCTCCTGGAACTTTTGATTTTATGTTATGGCAAAACATATAAAACATAAAGCTTACCATTTTATCTGTTTTAAGTGTCTATTTCAGTGTTATTAAATACATTCATAATGTTATACAACAATCACTATCTATCTCCAGAATTTTTTCATTATCCTATGCTGAAAAACTACACATTAAACAATAATTTCCCATTCTCTCTACTCTCTCCCCTGGTCTGATAACCTGTGCTCTAATTTCTGTTTCTATGAGTTTGCCTGTTCCAGGTACCTCATGTGAGTGGGATCATGCAATATTTGTCCTTTTTGCATACAGTTTGTTTTACTTAGAAAAAGTTTTTCAAAAGTTATGGGGGTTGGAGAGATGGCTCAGTGGTTAAGAGCACTGGCTACTCTTGCAGAGGACCCAAGTTCGGTTCCCAGCATCCACATGGTGGCTAACAGCTGTCCCTAATTCCAGTTCCAGGGAATCTGATGCTCTGTTCTGTCCTCTGTGGGCATTGAATGCATGTGGTGCACTTACATATATTCATACAAAACACTCATACACATAAAAATACATAAACTTAAAAAAGAAGATAGTTGTTTTTTTAAAAAAAATACATGCTCAAAAGTCTCAATGATACAGCTGGCAGTCATTTTTCATGGAAATTCCTTTTTGTAGCCATGATAACAGTTAATACAGGCAGGTAACTAAAGGTGTGAAATAGTGTGTGGTGAAACATTTTGATTTCTATTATTAAACAAGATCGACACACACAAAAAATACATGGTCTATCATGTATGAAAATTTCCTTTCTTTTTCCTATATATGTTAAGAAAAGCCATATTGCATTGTATGTATATGCAACATGTTGTTGATCCATTCATCTGTTGATGGACATTTAGATTGCTATCATGTTTTGGCTTTTGTGAAAAACGCTGCTATGAACATTTGTGTACAGATGTCTGTTCATATCCCCACTTTCAATTCTTTAAGTTATGTACCCCAAAGTAGGGCTGTTGGATCATGTGGTAATTGTAGATTTAACTTTTCAAAGAGGCGCCATCCTGTTTCTCACAGTGGAGTCACCACTTTACATTTCTATGCAATGCACAAGAGTTTTAGTTTCTTATATCCTCACCATACTTACATTTTCTTTTCATTTGACTAAACTATGGGTGAAATAATATCTCATTTTGGTTTTGACTTGCCTTTCTTTAAGGATCAATGATGCTGAATAGTTCCATGAGCTTATTGGCCATTGTGTTTGTGTGTGTGTGTGTGTGTGTGCGTGTGTGCGTGTGTGTATTTAGAAATGACTATTCAAGTTCTTGTCCATTTGAAAATTAAGGTTTATATTTTGTCGTTGTTTGAAGGCCTTGGGATTGTTAAGCCCATCACAGTCTTGTTCTTAATGAATGTATGTTGATGTTTTTGTCAGAAGGGGAAGTAATTTAAGAGGGCGAGAGAACTCCAGGAAGACAGAAAGCCAAGGTCTTCATTGCATAGGATCATGTCCAGCTCCCTCAGCACTTGAGGCTGTTCCCAACCTGGCCTCATTCCTGTCCAGTCTGCTGTTCTGCCACCAACCAGCTAGTGTTCCAGGACACTTATTTGCTGGCCATTCCACAAATGCACATGGAACTTTCACTTCTCCAAGCCTTTGTTGGTTATTCGTATGTCAGCTGGAATCTCTCCTGATCCATCTGTGTGGGATCACTCACTCATTCGTTCACTCACGAACTATTGTAGTATACATACTGTTCCCAGGTACAAAGCACTGTGCCAGATACTGGGGAAACATCCATGAATAAAGAAGTTTCACCTTCCAATGAACTCACTGATTACTGGAGGAAACTGTAAGCTATCTGGTAATAACAATTCATTGTGAGTAAGTGCTAAGATGGGAGTACAAAGGGGTGAGGGAGATTATCTTTCTGAGCTGAGAGCCAGAGTTAGAAGTATTTATGGGCTGTTGTGAACATTCTCATCTTCGGCACATTAAACATACGTTTATGTTTCATTATTTTTATTTTTATGTCTCTTAAAATGGTTTACGAACAATCATTGACTTCTGTAATTCATATCCTTTCCTCATAAAGAGTAGAATTTCCAGGCAGAGGTGTTTCCCTTTACACTGGGATATTTGAAAATCATTTGGAAGTTGCAATTTCAGCTGCCTGCATTCAGGCAGTGGGGCATCTGGAAGCTTGCTGAACTAACTCCTCCTTGACGGGACTACTTTGTGTCTAAGTGCTTATGTGGGGATCAGCATGAAGACTTACAGAAAATCCATCATCAGTGTATAAAAGCACATGTTTATCATTCCAGCATCATTCACATTGTGTAGGGCAGAGCAGGCAATCCATAAAGCTCCTGGTAGTATTGGTCTCTATGATTCATGGTGGAGGGGGGGTATTATTTTATTTAGCAGCAATGAACCCATAGTCCAGGGAAGGAGGAGTAGAGCAGTGGTAGAGGTGACCACCATGCTGAATTTGATACAGGAGAAGCATATAATGAAATCTTTCCTTTTTGTTGAGAAATGGGTTGTTTGATTATCTGGGCTCTGGCAGAGGAAGGTAAATGAGCCCTACTGAAAAAGTCAAGGAGAAACGAAGGTAAAAGCAAAAAGAGTGTGTGTGTGTGTGTGTGTGTGTGTGTGTGATTCCAGAGAGGACAGATCAATTGTTATATAGACTGATCTGTACTTGAATGCAGGTTTTAACTTGGTAGCAGGGAATGGATATTTTGGGGGATTACTGTGAAGGAAGAATCAGCTGATATAGATTTTGAGGGGTAAGGAATGGAAAAAAAATTAAAAAAAGACTTAAGATATTGGTTTTAGGATTTAGAAGGGAGGATTTAATTTGAAAGATAAAGGATTTACTGTTAGAATAGTGATGATTAAGCATTGAATGCATCCAGTCAGAACTGAAACCTTCAGATGGCCCTCCAATGTCCCAGTATGAGGGAAACAGCATCCTCATTGGGATGCTCCTCTTTATGAGGACAGGCTATGCATTACAGAAGTCAATGGCTATATATAAATGATTTGATTTAGAGAAAAACTCTCCTTTTTAGCTAAAACTTGTTATTTAAAAGATTATTTATCCTCCCTTTTGAAATAGTTCCTTCTTGGCCTCTGTGAGGGATCTGCTGCCTGGCCACCATCAGTTCCACCAGGCAGGATGAGCGGCTTAAAAATCAGACTGCAGGAAGCCATCAGCTCATCGAGCAAATGATAAATCATCCCAAATGCATATTGAACAGGGATCTGTGATATTTCTAAAACACAAACAGAACTCCTGTTAGGTCTGATCTTCTAGGTGCCTGAGCTAGCTCTGGGCCAGGCAGAAATGGAGGAACATCTGGAGGCTCTCAGGCTGCATGTGTAAGTGTTTATGGATGGTTGGGCAGAGGAGTTATGGAGATGCATCACTGTCCTGGCAAAGGTACAATTTTCACTGATGCGGAGTCACTAGGGTGCTAGTCCATGGGGAAGTCAACTCAGTTTTATGGGCTGAGTGTAGAAGCACAGCTTGTGCCGGTATGCCCGATTTGTGATCAGAATTTCAACACCTTCTCCCACCCTTGCTGCTTAGGGTTGCTCCAGATCCATTATTCAAGCGAGAGCCACTTGGCTATGCCCCAGTGGGAGAAAGACTGGGTAAAATCCTGGATCTGCCTTTTAATAACCGTGAAGTTTTGGGAAGGTACTAAAATCTCTGCTTTGGTTTTGTATTTGTAAAAGAGAATAATATAGTCCTTCAGGGTATTATTGGAAGAGTAAGTAGGGCAAGTTCTATAAAGTGCCTGGCTTACTGTTCTGCCCTCAATGGTTGGTACACAGTAAGTGATTGACAAGAGATATCTTTAATATTTACTAATAACAGTGATGGTCATATATGTCATGCCACACAGGTGTGTAAAAATGTGAATTTTAACTTAAAAATTTGTGGTGCCTAAATTATTCCTCATCCTCTTCTTTTCTTCTTTCTCTTCTTCAAATAGACTCCATTCTGTCAGGTAATGGACATGTACTCTCAGGAAGACAATACAAAATAAACAACAACAAAACCTTTCCATACTCTCTCTAACAATAACAACAACAACAACAACAATAACAACAACTGATTTTAAATAAAAGAGCCAGGCATGGTGGTTTATACCTGTAATCCCAGCACTAGGGAGGCTGAGGCAAGAGGATCAGGAGTTCCAGGTCAGCCTGGGCTATAGAGTGAGACTGTCTTAACAATATCAATATTAATAGCAATAACAACAAAATACAAAAAACTTTATTTTTATTTTCACAGAAGACAAAGACTACAAAAGAAAACCCAGTCAGTTCAGGATCTTGGCTTATGCAAATCTTTAGGGAGCAGATCTGGTTCCTGGTAGCTGGTTTCCTCTCCCCTCTACTTCCTATCAGCCCTTTGGGTTTGTGTCCACAAAAATGGCCACTGCATTTTCTCCTCCCACCTGCAAGGCCTCTCCCAGTCTGTCTTTTCCTTGGTTCTTTTTGTTCCTTTCTTCGTGATGGGAAGATCTAGTTGTCTCTCCCTCATCACTGTCCAGTTGCCTCAACCCCTTTGTAGCTGTCTTAAGTAACTTAGAAAGCCTTACTTCATCTTGACTTCCTCTGAAAAGCTCTTAAATCTAGTAGAACCCTGTGAGGTTTTCACTGAGCCTTTTCCACCAGTACTTGCCAGGGCATTCAACACACATAGGTGTCTAACTACTTTCTCTTGCTCTCTGATTCTTCCTCTCCCCTTTTCTGTACCCTGCCCAAAAGCTTTTCGCTGAGATTTTGGAATGCAAAAGTCTTCACCTTAAACTCAGTTGTGAGTTTCAAATATAAAACTCCCAAGAGTTTTGAAGAGAAAGAGAAAGAATTGACTTTCTTTTGCACAGCAATTCTGTGGTGCCATCCCTGTCCCTGGGCAGTAAGTGCTGGATGCTGAAGTATCTGCCTGGGGAGAAAGGAGTGGGTATTTTTCAGGGCATTCGGATGTTGATAAAAGTCTCAAGACATGTTTCTAGTACATCGCTATTATTACATCTACCCTTCGTGCAGTTTCAGCCCCATGGGGCTGAGCTGCACATTGATTTGCTTCAAGGTTGGAGCATTTGAAGATGTTTCTGTTTTGACCTGTTGTTGGCAAAGTAAAAGAGAAGAAAATTAAAGAAGCAGACAGAGAAGCTAAAAAGAAAGCCAGACCCTCCTGGTCTGCAAAGTGCTGGTTGAATGTAGAGCTAAATGCAGCTCGGCCTCATTCTGTTTTTCAGTCTCCCAAAGGTCATGGCATTTTTCTTGATCTGTTTTCCTATTTCCCTGTTCTACAAGTCCATCATTGGATGCTCTGCTGCCTAGGCAACAACATTCGGGGCAGCTCTCAACAACGTGTTACTGGAGAATTTTCTGAGCTCCATGCATGTGGCATTTCTTGCAGTCTAGAGTTTGGTCTTTAATTTTTGCTGTCAGTATGTAGCCTTGTGTTAACTCAGGGAAGCTGTTTGGACCATGTGTGCCTCTTCTTGGGTATAAGATCTGAGTGAAGAGTTATCTATATTTCAAAGATGTCACTGTCACTATTGTGTTCAGGAAACCCATCGCATTGATGCTGATGGCATTTTACTTCGTCCTGTTTCCTGTGTCTGATCAAGGTCCCGTTGAGCTGTGTTATATTGTCAGGTGGATGTTGGGGGCCCTAGCCTTGGCTTTTACCTGAATGGCAGAAATAAGAAAAATGTGATAGGAATAGGCAATGCTATGTGGGTTCCTGCACAGAATTCAGTAGTTATGCTGAAACAGGATTTGTAAAAATTGAACTACAAAAGCAATTCGCCACCACCAGGAGAAGCAGCCATAATAATATTAGCTTCTGTTTACCAATCAATTGTCATTCTATTCTTTATACAGACTACCCCCATTCAGTTTACCAACTAATGTAAAAGACTAGCACCTTTCTCCTATTTAATATAGGAAAGAGGCATTAGAGAGATTAAATAGCTTGTCTTTGGTCACAGAGTGTAAGTGGAAATAGAATTCAAAACCATGTTGGTCTGACCTCAGAACTCATGCCTGCTGGGCTGGAATGACACCATGCTGAAATGCTTGCTGGGCATCTGATTGGCATTGCTGAATTTCTAGCACTGGCCCATGCCTGATGGATAGGAGGTACACAATCATTCCTAGAAGAAAGTGATTGATTGCTTGAATTGGAAGTTGATGTTCTGTTTTCTGGAGTATTTCCTTTCACCAGGGGCATGAAACAAAATGAGATAATATGTTTAAGCCCATCTCTTTTGCGTTCCTTTATCTTCATCCATCCTCACTGCCTGGTTCAGACATGGTATTGTCTTACAGCAGGACATTGGGGCAGCTTACCAATGGGCTTTTGTGATGTTTGTTCTGTTTTTCTCCGATTTAGGCTTCATGAAATAGCCAGCAGAATCTAATCTGGAAATCTGTTCACAACCACGCATTGATTCCTTAGAGCAAAGTTTGACTTTTCAAATGGACTTTGCGGCCTCTTTGTGATCTGGTGCCATCAGCTTTTAGGCTTCCTTTGCCCCTACTCACCGGTTCTCTACTCTGAACCTTGAAAGGGCCATCTTTCTTCCATCTCCTGGCCTTTGCATGTGCTGATCTCTCCACAGGAACACCACTCTCCTCTGCCCCTTACCCAACAACCAACTTTTGCTCCTCCTCCATCACAATGTGTCACTCCCTTCTGTGGAGATGAGGAGTCCTTTTGTGTGCCCACCATGCTCTGCTCTTCCCACAACAGAGCTCAAGCTGCAGTCCTTCTTCCCCATTGATGTAAGATCCACTGTAAGCCACAGTGTCCAGCTCCAGGCCTGGTATCCAGTCAACATTTAATACAGCTGTCCCATGGAATCTATAGTAGACTGGTTATGCCCGCAGCCCTATTGGAGAGATGGCCAAGTCTGTTATACAAAATGGTGTAGTATTTGCATATAACTTCTGCACATCCTCCTCCATATATTTATTTATTTTTATTTTCTGCGATTTTTTAAGTATTTTTATTGAGCTTTTATACATTTCATACAACAGTTCTTAATCCACTCAAGACCCTCCCCATCCATGCCTCCCAGCCCCACACTGGACCACATGCATTCCAACATACATTTTAAGTCCTATTCAGTCAAGCATTTGTACCCAGATGTCTTTTGGTGCAAATTCATCTACTGGAGTCTAGTCAGCCTATCTGGAGATCTTAAAGAAGGTCTACTCTCTCACCTAGCAGTAAGCAGTCCCAAACAGTTCCCAGGCTAGGGCCGGCCTACCACCCATTTCCCTGGCTCCACTCTGGGCCGTTGTCTGATTGAGTCACTGTGGTTCTTGCGCATGAGGCCACAATTGCTGTAACCGTGAACTCTTTTTTTTTTTTTCTCACAAAATATGCATATATTTTACTTCATAACATTATTGCTAATAAAGAGACATCATGCTCTTGAAGCTTTAGGGTTTGTCCAATTATGCCCTTCTTTCTTTCTTTCTTTCTTTCTTTCTTTCTTTCTTTCTTTCTTTCTTCTTTCTTTCTCTTCTTCTTCTTTCTTTCTCTTCTAAATCTTAACTAATTTATTGGGCTTGTTTACAGAACATAGGGTAGGGGGTTATTTACAGAAGATTGGGCATCCCCCACCCCCATTTACTGCTGTGCTGAAAAATCCACCCTTTAGTATAGATCCTATGACTTCCAGATAGCCGCACAAAATGGTGAGAGGCGCCTTAAGGCATTCTTGGCTTGTATATCCTTAGCCTCCCCCCCCCCCGCATGCAGCTAAGGCTGACTGATTGGGTGGAGGGGTAACTAACTCCCCCCTTGTTGCCTTGACCAGTGTGGGAAGGAGGTGTGACTACAGCTTGATGGCATAGTGGTCAGAGGACACTTCCAGGTAACACTCCATCCCTTCCTCAGGTTCTTACATTCTTTCTGCCAACCTCTTCCAGAAAAGTCCCTGAGGCTTGGAGGGGCATTTACTTTATTTTATTTACACGTGTTTTTTTTTTTTTTTTTTTTTTTTTTTTTTTTTTTTTTTTTTGTGTGTGTGTGTGTGTGTGCCTATGTATGTACATGTAAATACAGGTGCCTGCAAACACCACAAGAGGAGGGACTGGAGATGCCTCACTGGTTAAGAGCACTGGTTGTACTGATTGTTCTTGCAGAGGACTGGGTTCAGTTCCCAGCACCCACATGGTAGCTAACAACCATCTGTAACTGCAGTTCCAGGGGATTTGACACCCTCTTCTGACCTCTGCTGGCATTGCATATCACATATGCACTTACACACATGCAGGCAAAACACTCATACATGTAAAATGAAGAAAAACCAAAACTATAAAAAGACTATAAGAGGATATCAAATATCCTGGAGCTGGAGTTACAGGCAGTTGTGAACCCCTTGACATGGGTGCTGGGACATGAACTCTGGTCCTTTACAACCGCTGAGCTATCTGTCTAGTCGCAGCCCCTCACACTTTTAATCATTTCTAGATTGTTCATAATAAATACAACATAATTTCCAGGTAAATATTTGTTATATTAAGAGTAATAAGAAAAAAGATCAATGTATGTTCAGTACATCCACAATTTTATTTCAAATACTTTCTGTTTGAAGTTGGTTGACTGCAGATGGTGAGCTCGCAGACACTGTATGTATTTGTTGAATAAATGGGGAGTTAGACGGAATGTCTTTTTGTAGCCATTTCTGAATCAGAATAACTGAAACCTGGGCTTGGGAGCATTATTATCTTGGGAATAATTTTTTCAAAGGAACAAATTAGAAACTGTTTCTGATGTCCTCGTTACAGTTTTTTAGGAACCGTGGGGAGCCTTTGTTAGATCATGAAAATGTAAACATTGCAAATTTTAAAAAGGCAGGAGGTTCAAAATGGCACCTAGATGCACAGATCCAATGACTCTTACAAATTCTTCCCTTTTTATTAAATCCGTTGGTCATCAATCTGAGACACAGAGGACAAACATTGTAACTCGATTCATAGTCTCCCGTTATTCCATTTTACAAAATATTAAAAAAATAGAACTGTATCTCATTGTCACTTCCCCGCTGCCCTCCTGTCCCTCTCAGGGCTTAAGCTCCTGTCTGCTCTGATTTTCCTTTAGAGAAGGTTGTCAGGGCCTGGAAATGGCCTCACTTTGCAAACTCTTGGGTCCCCCAGTCAGAAGGACCAGATGGGAGTACCGACTGCATGGTGGTGTTAAGAGCGCCTGCTCCTCCACAATCCCCTGCTGGATTTTCATACAAATGAAGGCTCCCCCCTTCCTCTTCACCCCTTGCTCTTGCTTCAGTGTGGTTTCCCAGGCTTCAGGCTTTGTGCGCATTCGCCCTGGAACACACAGCAACGCAAAGCTCAGACTCTTGTTTGCTGTAAATACCAAGTTCAGACCCATCCCCAGGCACAACCTGCTTTCCTTCCCTCATTTCGCTGAGCCCTGGGAACCAGGCAGGACAGCCAGCGGAGGGTGAGCAAACAGACGAGGTGCGTTCAGATCGGTTTCTTTAGCACCATCTGCCACTTGTGCAGAGGTCATTGGGATAAACCCATTTGCTAAACAAAATGGTTACCAACTCATGAATAAAACTTGAAGAAAAATTCCGAAAGGGATTTCGTTACAACTTCCCTTTGTTCCTGTCACGCCCCACGCCCGAACATCTCTTTTGAACATGAACTTTCCTTGAGTTCCAGTAGGGGGCAGCTGCCATCAGGCCTGGGGAGATGACTTAATTTTTTTTTTTTTTAAGTATGTGGATAAAGCAGAACATATCAATAGAAAAATGCAGACAGCATCCGTGTGCAGAAGCAAAGACCCTGCAGTCACTTCCCTTGAGTTTGAGGAGGAATTTTGCTTACAGTTTTATACTACACCACCCCCCTTCCTTGAAGATTCCTCCCTTCCTTTCTACAGAAGGAGGAACTCCACATTGAATGTAGGTAATAATTTTCTTGATTTAGTTATATAAATATGTAAATATAATGTGAGATAGGGTCTCCCTGTAGCCACAGCTGGCCTGGAACTCATTATGTAGACAAGGCTGGCCTCCATCCCACAGAGCTCTGCCTTCCTTTGCCTCCCCAGTGCTTTGTTTAAAGGGTTGTGCTGCCACACCCAGCTTGATTTACTTAAATATTTAGCACACTCAAACACATCCTTAAACTATGGTATATTAGTGGATGACTTGGCATTTTGATGGTTGGGGACATATAAATAAAGTCATTATATATTTTTTCTTTCTTTGTTCAAGATTCTCTTGATCCACTTTTTTGCTTCTGTATAGCAATAGGGTGACAATATCTCTCTTACTACGCATGGCTTATTTACCTAGTCTATAGGTCACATACATTTGGGTTGTTTTGAATTTGTGGAAATTGTGAATGGCATTACTCAGTTCATTCTAGTCTATGTACCTGGCACACATGGACATGTATGTTTCCATAGGGTGTAGAGCTCAGAGTAAAACTGTGGCTGGGTCCCAGGAAATAGATGTCTTCAATTTGCCTAAATAATGTCCTGCAGTTTCCCAGAGTGCAGACTGTAAGAGATCCAGATGCACTATGTATTTGCCAATACTTGATCTTGTCAGACCTTTTAATTTGGAAGCTAATGTCTTTTCATCAGTATCAGGCCAGCAAGTGGCAAGGGCACCCTTATTGCTTTCCATATGGTTCCTGTAGCAAGAAGGGCCTGTGACACAGATAGCAGAAGCCAAGTGGCCCAGTGAGATGCTCACTGCAATAAATACATACCGGCAGCAGCTCTTCTGAGAGAAGGGAGAAGTCCTGTGCTGCCCATTCCGCTTACCTCTTGTGGAATATGCCAGCAGTGCTAACAATGGCAATTAAACTCTCTTGCCATCTGGATGGTTGGGCAAGAAGGGATGCATGGCTGCTGGCAGAAGGCAGAGGATGAGCTAGGACTGGATGCAACCTAGGGGCAACTTCCTTCTGTGGAACGACACCCAGGTCCACACCCACCACAAATATCTTTTACTCAAGAGGAACCACCCAAGTGTCACTATAGGAGGCCCTAAAGAAAGAGCCACAATCCTTTCCAGGTAATGGGCCCAGCAAAATAAGCCTTGTTTGTAATCAGGTTTTGTTTGAATGTATTTTTAAAATTTTTATTTATTATTTTTATTTTATGTGTATGAATGTATTGCCTGCATGTATATAAGTGCACCCATGTCATGCAATGCCTGCGGAGGTCAGAAGAGGGTGTTGGATCCCCTGGAACTGGAGTTATGGATGGTTGTTAGCCACCATATGGATACTGGGAATTGAACCTGGGTCCTCTGCAAGAGCAGCTAGTGCTCTTAACCTCTGAGCCATCTCTCTAGCCCCTGAATTTTTGTGCATTTTGTATAATAGATCTTAATAAAATTTAGACCCCTTCCCCAATCTGTACCCCCATAGGTCCTGCATCTCTACTGGAATTTATGCATCAGTCATATACATTAAGGCCTGTCTGGTCAAGCATTTGTACCCAGATGTCCCTTAGTGCAAGTTCATCTACTGGAGTCTAGTCAGCCTATCTGGAGTCATTCCCTTAAAGAAGAGCTATTCTCCTCAACCCTCAATCATCAGTTGTCCAAAGTATCTCAGGTAAGGCTGAGTTCCTCAGTTCTATGCTGGGTTTTTGTCTGATTGAGTCAGCATGGGTCTTGTGCATGCTGTCATTATTGTTGCACATTCATAAGAGCAAGTTCCCAGAGGCCTGAAAGCCCCTGTTTCCTTATGTTCATACACCAACCCTGGGCTCTTACAGTCTTTCTGCCCCCTCTTCTACAATGGTCCCTTGAGCCATGGGTGGGTGAAGTTTAATATAGGAGTCTTGGCCAGGGACAAACACTCTGCAGTCTCTTATCTCTAAAACTTGGCCAATTGTGGTCTTCTGTGTGCATCATACTCTGTTGTATGAGTAAGCTTTGCTGGTTGAGGGATGTTTTAGTATTTACCTCCTGTATTGCTAAGTTCTGTGAGCCTTAGGTATAGAGATTCCACTGTGGATGTGTGATTTAGGGTTGGGCATTTCATAGACATATATTATCTGTGTGTGACCAGTTGTGGAACTCTGTAACAGCCTCCATCTATTGCAAAAAGAAGCTTCTTTGATGAGTGGTAACAGGTATTCTTGTCTGTTATTAGACTTTACAGCTGGGTTGTACCATTGACTGATTTTCTCCCTTAGCAGCTTACATAGTATCCTCTAGAACTATGAGAGCTAGTCTTCAGGAAGACTTCCAGGTCAGTTCTAGCTCCATTGCTCCAAGTCTTGTGTCCGAAGTATGTTCTGTCTTCAACAATGGGGTCTTACCTTCGAGTTCTGGGAGGCAATTAAGAGCTGTGGCAATAGCCTGTGTTATTTTGGGAGTCTGTTGGACTACCATTACCAACAACTTGAAGGGAGGTTTCTCCTGTCTGGCCCTGTGTTTCTTGTTATAAAGCCTTCAGGTATACACAAGCACTCATGTTCAGATATTGTATGTATATTTTTCAGGGGGCTTTGAGTTAATATACTTCCCTCTGACCTTTCACATGACCCAACTTTATCTCTTCTCACTCTCCCTGTCTAACCTCCTTCCTCCCTTCCCAGTTAAAGTACTACCTTTTTCCCCCGGATAATACCTGTCTCTTCTTATTCCCCCTCTCTTGAGTTCCTTCTTCCCCTTTACCCCCATGGCTCCTTGTATGCACTTCCCTCCTCCCTTCCCAGTTGAATACCCCATTTTCCCCATTTCCCCCTTAGTGACATCTGTCTCCTACTGTCTGCCTCTCTCAGGCTCTCTCTTTACCTTTATTTTCCTGACTCTTGCTGTTATAGCAGGATATATACTCACATATAAGGGATAGGTGCTAAGATCCACAAATGAGGGAGAACATACATCATTTGTTTTTTCTGAGTCTGTATTACTTTACTTAGTATAACAGTTTCTACTTCCATACGTTTACCTTCAAATTTCATGATTTTTTCTTTCCTTACTGCTGAATAGAATTGCATTGCATAAATGCACCACATTTTCATTATTCATTTGTCAGTTGAGGGACATTTAGGCTGTTTCCATTTTCTTAGCTGTAACGAAAAGAGCAGCAACAAACATGAATGTACAAGTATCTCTACAGTAGGATGAGTTCTTTGGATATATGCCAAGAAGTAGTACAAGCAGATCATATGGTAGATTCATTTTTAGTTTTTTAAAAATATTTTATTTATTAATTTTTATTTTATGTGTATGAGTGTATTGCCTGCCCTAGGTCCTCTGCAAGAGCACTCAGTGCTCTTAACTGCCAAGCCATCGCTCCAGTCCCATCATTTTTAGCTTTTAAAGAGTTCTCCACACTGTTTTCCATAGTGGTTGCACAAGTTTGCAATTCCACCAGCAGTAAATGAGCGTTCCCCTTTCTCCATATCCTTGCCAGCATTTGGTGTTTTTTTTTTTTTTTTTTTTTTTTTTTTTCTCATGATCTTAGACAGTCTGCCTGGGGTAAGATGAAGTCTGTGGTTTTGATTTGCATTTCTCTAATTACAAAGGATGTTGAACACTTTGTAAAGTGTTTCTTAGCCATTTTTATTTTTTCATTTGAGAATTCTCTGTTCAGATCTATAGCCCATCTTTTTATTGGCTCTTTTATTTCTTGTTTCTTTGTTTTTCTGAGTTCTTTGTATATTCTGAATATTAATCCTCTGTTGGATGTGTAGCAGGTAAAGATTTTCTCCAACTCAGTGGGGTTCCCCTTCACTTTCTTGGTTATTTCTTTTGCTGTACAGAAGATTTGTAACTTAATGAGGTCCCACTTGTCAATTTTTGACCTTAATGCCTGAGCAACTGATGACTGATTTGAAAAGTCCTTTTCCACACCTATATCTTGTAGGGTACTACCTATGTTTTATTCTAGAAGTTTTAGCGTTTCAGGTTTCATATTGAGGTCTTTGTTCCATTTGGAGTTGACTTTTTTGCAGGGTGAAAGATAAGGATCCAATTTCATTCTCTATAGGTGGAGAACCAGTTTTGCCAGCAACATTTGGTGAAGATGTTATCTTTTCCCTCCACTGTGTGTTCTTGACACCTTTGTCAAATATAAAGTAGTTGAAACTGCACGTACTCAGGTTTGGGTCTTCTACCATTTATCTACATGTCTGTTTTTCTTCCAGCCCCATACTGTTTTTAATGGCTGTAGATCTGTAATATAGTTTGAGATCTGGTATGGTGATCCCCCCAGCATTGATCTTTTTGCTCAAGATTGCTTTGGCTCTGCAGGGTCTTTTATGATTCCACAGGAATTGTAGGATTTTTTTTCTAGTTCTGTGAAGAATGTCATGGGGATTTTGATTGGCATTGTATTGAATCTATAGATTGCTTTTGGTAGGATGATCATTTTCACAATATTAATTTTGCCAATCCATGAGCATGAGAGGTCCTTCCACCTCCTATTGTCTTTATCTATTTTTTCAAAGATTTAAAAATTTCAATGTAAAGATCTTTAATGTCTTTGGTCAGGTTTATTACTAGACATTTTTGTCATCAGGTTTGACTCTCTCCACCTCTGAACTGGTTGATTCTGAGCTTTTTCTGAGCTTCCTGTATCGACTGGGGATAGTGTAATGTTTTTCCTGGAATGTTGGGAGGACAAAATAAGAAAAGTTAGTGCAAACTCTTTGCAAATGATCTACATGCTTATTTGTTAGACTCTAGAGTCATAGATTCTAGAATGAGGACTGGTTACGGGCTGGGAGAGCATTGCCATTTTGAGTAGTTTGCTCTATGCCTGTAGGACCCTCTCCAGAGAGTGGATTCTCTATGTGGATGGAGGGGAAAATTGGACTTGGCTTCTCACTCTGCCTCTTTTTTTAAAAAAAACTAAGTACTGGACTAGAAGCTGAGGTGAGAGAGGGGTACTTTAACATATCTTTACTAAAGTTTGAGCATAATAAGAGAAAAACAAGCAGAAATGATAGAACACCCCCCCCCCAACAATGTCAACTTGGTGATCTGGCATTAAGGTGTGGTTTCCTCTCCATCCATTCTGGGGCTTTGTGCTGCTTTGTTCTGTCCCTTCTCAGGGTGGTAGGGACCATGATGGAGCTATTGGATGAGTCCTCCAGTACTCCATATTTTCTGAGGACTACCTTGGTTAACACATTTGTTCCAGCATAATTATTAATGGTGTTACTTTTTGTTTTCAAACATACCCCAGTTTGCGTGATAAATTCAATGTCTTCTATCTAAGGCGACTTGACTAGTATGAACTTCATCTAGAAGGCTCTGCTTCTACCTGCTTCATGATGGAGGCCTTTTCTTCTCTCTCCTTCCCCACAAGAGTGGCCTTCATTGCTGAAGATACCACTCTGTAGCTGCAAATCCTAGTTCTACCCTTCCACTACTGGGTAATTTAGGGTAAGTTACTTGATTGGCCTGTGCCTCAGTTTCCATGAGCATGGAGTAGTACTTGTGGGCAATACATTTTAGCCAAGAGTATTAATACTGTAGGGTAGGGATCAAAAAATGACAGTCTTGGGGTCAGGGTTCAGTGTGCTACCACTTCTGAGTTTTCAGAGTTTTGAATCCAAAAAACTTTCAGAAGAAATGCACTCTCTGTGGTCAAAGTTGTCACCACCCACTATTGAATTGTCCTGTTTTATGCAATGATCACTTGCTCCCTTCCTGGTACCCACAGGCATTGAGTTTGTAGCCCTTCCTCAGGCTGGGTTCAGAGAGACATACCAGGCTGCCATAGGTCTGTGCCATAGAGAGACACGGAGGGGTGTTAATGTAGAACATGATCTCTCTCTTCAAGTTAGATTCCAGCCAGGCTCAAAATACACAAGCAGGCATCTTGCCCTTGGAATCTAACCAAATCCAATGTGCTTACAAATTGCTGGGAGTCTTGTTAAAACACAGATTCTGGCTCTGCAGATCTGGGATGGGGCCTAAGATTCTGCTCTTGTAACAAGGTCTCAAGTGACACTGCTTCTGCTGGCTCAGGATTTCTGAAGTTGTGGTGCCTTGGGGGAATATGTTTCTCCTGGAGGCTGAGTGAAGACTTTTTCCCAGAGCAGGCTGAAGTCTTCCTATGAGCAGCAAGTCTGGTTCTTTCCACCCACTGTCCCCAATACCCAGAAATGAATGGACATTGGGAACGCATCCATCTCTCTCTACAGAAGTTGAAACCTACTAGGGAACTTCAAATTTCTTCTTTAGGGTAGATTCCAAACCAGGCTTTCTTAGAATCCTGTCATTATGCATAGGTAAGCTTTTACTTGATCATATTTTAGGCCAGATGACAACCCTGGGTGGCATTCCTCACTCACTGTCTACTAGGTTTTGGTAAAGATAGTGTCTTTTCCTGGCCTTTGGCCTACAGTGCACCAAATAGGCTGGGCTGGCTGGTAGGTAAGCATAAGGGATCCCCACCTCATCACTGGGATTATAAGTGCATGTCACGGTGCGGGCTTACTTTTTTGTGGTTCTGGGGATCGGACTCAGGTCCTCTTGCTTGCAAGGTCATCACTTTTCTGACTGAATTATATCCTTAGCTCTGACAATATTTTATACATCTTTTCTTTTCTTATGAGTCAGCCAGGACCTTGCTGTCATCTCTTCTTAAACACAGTGGTTCTCAAAGTGGTTCTGAGACCAACAGTATCACTGTGAGTCTGTTAGAATGGTAAGTGCTCAGGTACTGTCCCAGACCTGTGAGTGCAGTGCAGCCAGCCATCTGGGTTAGGAGCCCTTCAAGTAATTCCCATGTACAATGCAGCTTGAGACCCAGCATCCTAAAATGCTAATTTTCAAAGCAAAAGGCTCTGAGACCTGGAAGCCTTTGAGAGGTCTGCCTAAGTTTTGGGAGCTTGTTATAGCGTGGATGATTTCACTCTTGGGAGCCAGGGCAATGATTCCAAGAAAGAGGTTTGAAGGATGGCAACTTCAGGTAAGGAAAAGCAGAAGCAAATGGTCTACCCCCTGAGGATAATTGTTTGACTTTATGCAAATGTTCTGAGCCATAAAACCAGCCAATGATGTACAGGAAATATATGTTCCTCAATACTGAGTGGTCTAAATAGAGTGTTATCAGTGTTGGACTTCCAAGCTCCTATTACACAAAGCCTTAATGGCATGAAATACACCACACCTGCTAAATGAAACACACACAGGGACATTATGGGAGTTTTCAACAGCATTTTATTTTGCATAATACAGTTTTTTTCCAGACTAGAAATGGTATATTAAAAAGTCAGCAGGCACAGAGCTTGTTTTAAAATTGTTATTACTTCACTCTGGTGCCACAGACTCTTATTTTCTTCTTCCTGCTGCTATTGCACAGAAATACAGAATATTCTGTCTGGAAGGAATCCTAGAGATCAATGTGACTCTATTGCTCAATTCACAAGTGAAGACACTGCTGTCCATAGGTATGAGGTAACTTGCTCTGAACAGAGAGCCCTGGACTGGTACCAGCATCCTAATTCTTTACCTCTGTGATATCCATTGATGTCCCTCCAGGAATCCTTTGGGACCTGGGAAAGTAGCCTCATGCTTTCTCGGGAATCTCAGCATCAGAGGAATGGGTGTGTAGAGATAGTGTTTACATGCAGACACACAAGCTGGTCTTAGTTTAGATGTGCAGAGTGTCTAGAATTTTCAGGTCACTTCTGAAGTGTAGTTCAGTCAGAAGTATCATTTATTTGCAAATGGGATAAGGCTGAGGATTTGGTTTCTAGAAAACCAATATCACCAATCCTGCTGTCCATGTACCAATCACATGTTGGGGGTGGGAAAGAACTCCCCACGCAGCTGCTTAGCATCTTCTCTAAAGAATATTGTACCAACTTTGATGTTCTGCTGTCCCCCTCTTGAAAGTCTTAATAATTTTTGGCAAAAGGGGCCTGTACTTTCATTTTGTACTAGACTTCACAAATTATGTTCCCAGTCTCTTTCCAAATCTTTCATATTCTCTCTCTGTATCTCTTACAACTCACTTTCTCCAAGCAACCTTTAATAATTTCTCTAGAGAAATTGAGTACTGCTTATCTGAAATGCGTGAGACCCAATGTATTTTCATATTTTAGAATATTGGCATAAACATAGTGATCTATCTCAGATCTAAACACACACAGGTCTAAACATGAAATTCATTTATATTTTATATATCCCTTGTACACATACCAGAAGGTAATTTTATCTAATAGTTTTAATTATTTTATGTACAAAACAAAGTTTGTGTGCACTGAACCCCAAAAAGTAAAGACCTCACTGGCAGCTACTCTCATGCATTGGCTCTCTGGGGTTGTTTGGACATTGCCATCATTCCTGGCTCTGAATTTATATGCTATCGATAAATAATCATCTTTTCACACTTACATGATATGTAACAGTATCAGATATGACAGCAACTATTACATGAGGTCAAGGATGGGATTTTCTACTTGTAGTAGCATGTTGATGCTCAAAAAGATTCTGATTTTGAAATATTTAAAATTTTCTATTTTTGGAGTAGGGATACTCCACCTGTATTTGAATGTTAATTTTGTAACACCAGTGATGTTAATCCCTAACATTTTTTGCTTTCTTTCAGTAGCCCAATGCTATGAAGTAGATGCTAGCCACTCCCTATGCTGAGGATTTAACACGGGGCTTCACACACACAGTGCTAAGCAAGTACTCTACCACTGAACTGTATCCAGAGTCCTCTTCTTTTATTTTCAACTTTTATTTTGAGATGGGATCTCACTAAATTGTCTAGGCTGGCCTTGAGCTGACTTAGTAGCCCAGGCAGGTCCTGAACTTGCTGTCCTTCTGTGTCAACCTCCTGAGTAGCTGGAGTTCCAGGTGTGCCTTACCAAGCCTCACTCCAGGTAGATACTATTAATACCACCGTAGCATAGAGGCTTAGAGAGATTAATTGGTTTAGGGTGACATAGCTAGACGTGGCATTAGAATCCAGGTCGGCCTTTGTAGAACAGACAACTACCGTGCTATGCAATCTTTAAGTTCTGTCCCTTCAACACTGAACACTGATATTTCCTTGTTTCTCCTTCTCAACCGCAGGGGAAAGATTGTGTCCTTTATTGCAGAGATGGGCCCTTTATTCAGCTTCACCAGATGCCATGCCTGGCATAGACAAAGTCCTCAATGAATATTTATTTAGGAAGGGCATTTGGTGAAATTTAATGTGCATTTACCATATCAGAACTTTCTGCAAACTAATGAGGCTTCCAGGTTTATGCTTAAATTTCTCCTGTGAAAGAAGCTGCACAGTGTGGAGGGTGAGAGCGGTGCGACACTTTATATTTGACTTCATGAATTATTTATGGAATTAACACCGGAATCATGATTAATTTGTGGTGGCAAAGAAGTTGCTGCGTGGCTTGGTGCCCATATTTTCCTGGCAGGGATAAATTACTTTCCCAAGGGCTGTAAGGTGAAGCCTTGGGATGTTGTTTCCAGGGGCAACACATACTTGGACTTCCTTCTCTTTCTCACAACTGAAAAACTCAGGAAGTACAGATTGTGCTTAGACCAATGGCAAAGGTTGTGTCTCTCAGCAGAGAGTTAATGTGACTTCCTCAACACTTAGCTAGTATTTATTAAGTACTTACGGTGTACTGGGCACCATTGGGGGCATGGGCTTAAACCCAAGAAAGCATGTTTCTGTCTTATGGGGGGGAGACAGGCATGGGAACACTAGAGTGTCAGCTGAGTAGTGATGGAAATGCACATCCCCCAGCACAGTCATGTAGGCCACTCCTGAAGGTGTAAAACAAGTCCTAGAGAACCACCAGCAATGCGTGGCTAGAGACAAGGGCAGGTGCAGTACAGAGGGGTAGGAGTGAATTGGAAGAGGCCCTCCCGGTAGGAGGGGACCTGGGAATCAGCCGTGAGAGAAGACCCTAGGGGGACTTGGGTGGAAAAGGGGTGAGTGGATTCAGCCTTACCCAAGGTCTTGGCTTTTGTTTTAGAGGCTGACGGTAGAAGAAGGTGGAGTTAGTACTGTCCATGGCCACTGTGACTCCTGTTTCATCACTACAGTAACTCTGCAGGGAGCAAGCTTTCTCCTGCTCCAGGTCTGCAGTGGCCGGGTGGGCCCTCAGCTACCTGCTGGCCTCGAGATGGGATGAAGAAAGGTCTGCACTGCCCACACTGAGGAAACGGGGAGGGCTGCAACTGAGCAGAGCCAGAATCTTGCTCCATCAGCAAACTTGCTTTCTGAGACCTGCAGTATAACGACAATCTCTTTCCCATTTCCTTCAAAGCATCGTGAGGAAAAATAACTGCAGCCCGGTTCAGCAATCCTCTCTTTGGAGCAATAAACTACAAATGATCAGTTTGCTTTGATGCTTCTGGAATTCACCTACTAGTCACGGTGGTTTCTCACCGTAGACTAGCTGGAAAGTAGCCTGTACACACCGGCTCTGCCTTGGGAATGAGCCTTTGACTCTCCCAGGCTGCTATAGTGCGTTATTTATTCTGCAGTTCCTGTGGGTCTGAGCTGTGCTCTGAGCTGCCGGGCTGCGGTGACCACACTCAGGGCTCTAACCCTGTTGCCCCAGCCTTTACGAGAGAAGAAATTATTCTCCACTCCATTTATTTCCAAGTAGAAAAGAATCAGGGAGACCTGCAGGGTGAGGGTGAAGGGAAGGTATTTCAGATAAGTGTTTTTCCCCCTCTGTATTACTTATTTATTAAAGCCAGTGAGGCTTAACTAAGAGAAAGGAAAGGAACCAAGGAAACAGAGAATGCAATGGCCCCTCAGATTTTAATGGGAGCAATGGCTAGAAGTGATTCCTAAATTATTAAATAAATCGATTTGATTCTAGAAGCTGGCCTCCAAGGTGTATTTGTTAGTTTCATTATCGTTGTCTTCAAGGGTAGCAAGAGTCACAGAGAAAGTTTTACTTTCCCCCCCCCTTTGTTTTATGTTAAGGCTGCAGTTCACAGCCCTTACCTAATTAAGCACTCCTTTATGTGGTGGGAGAAGCCGCCTTTTATTTTTATTTCAGCTTTCATTCTGATCCTGTTTTTCTTATTGGCCCACAGACGTTTGACAGGTTCCAGTCAGCTGGAGGGCAGTCTTTGTTCTGGAGATTCCTGATCCCATTTCAACAATAGGATGGTTAGTCATAGATGAGTTCTGCAGCAATTTGTCTACACACAAGTCCTGTCATTTAGCTATCTGCCAAATGGAATCCAGTGAGCCTTACAGTGACGGTGAGAGGTTGTACCTTCCCCAACAAGAATAACACCTTCATGCACTTTAGGGAAGTGGTTGATTTTATTTTGGGGTTTTGGTACTGACTGCAGTGGTGTTTGTTCCGTTCATGTTCCCCTCTCTCCCTGAGACACTTCCACTACCTCCAGCCCAATGGTTAAAAAAAAGGGATGCCTGAACATCTACATTTTCTTTTCTTAATTATCCTCCTGAGGAAAGCAGGCCAAGCACCAGGGTGCAAAAATTTAAACCATAAATAACAAGCCGAAAGGAAATAAAAGAAATGACACCAGAATAAACTAAGCTATTAACTGAAAGCTTTACATCACCGTCCTCCTCTTCAGGCCTGAAAAATCTACTGGAAGGTGGTTAAGTATTTGTTTTCCATAGAATGTCATTATAATCTGCAGCAATTAAAAATGGATGAAGGAAACATTGCCCTGTGATTTCCGGCTGTGCTTCAGGAACTGGTGGTTGAACTGTTCTGGGGAACACAGCTCTGACTCCCACCCTGAGGATGTGCAGTACCAGTGGACAGGGCCCGGTCCTTCGGGGGTACCACACTGGTGCCCAGGCATTGAGTTGAGAGCCAGAACAAGAGGAGTTGAGCAAAGTTCTGGGCAGTGATTGGGTGATTTCTAAGACACAGGAGGGCCCCTCCCTGAATCGCTGCATAATTGTTTCTGTCAACTTGGTACACCTGGTGTAAAGAACTCTATTCACACCTGCAAACTTGTCAGGTTTCCAATTATTGGCTTGCCTTTCAATTTTCTGGGAGGTTCCTCAACCTTGGGGGTGGGGAGCAGTTGTGTGCACGTTGGCAACATGGATGGTTGAAGAAGGCTGCATTGGGTGAGCTTGTGTGTGGTTGCTTTTTCTCTCCTTTCCTGCGGGCAGCCAGGATTTCACACTGAATCTCATTAAGGCTTACCTTGGGATGGTACTCCCCCTTTCCTCTGCCCAGGGGTACAGTCCTGCTTTGGTGGCTAGGACTGAGCAAAGTGAGACTATGGGACTCATCTCCACAGGTGCCAGCTGACAGCAATCTGGCCCTTTGTCTCCTGATGGCCACAAATCTGGGTGCAAAAGGGGATAAGTCTGAAGGCTTTGCTTTTCCATTCAGCTTAAAGGGAGCTCAGTGAGAAAAGCCAGGTGCGGAAAAGTGTGTATAAGATCCCCGTTTCGTAGAATGAACCATGACAAGCTGTTCAAACTCTTGTGTGGACGTGTGTAATAAAGGGCTGTAGTGGATTGTATAAATTCTAGGACACATGTTGAGTTCTTAAAATGTTACAGGGGTGGGATGTGAAAACTGGGTGAGGAAGCACCCATGTGCCTTTATCCTTCAATTTCATTTGTGCAAAATTAATATTTCTAGATATATTAAAGTTTAACAGTTTCATTCTTTTCCTCCTTCCTCCAAAAGTGCTTTCTCTAAAGAAACTTCTGGTGCCAGGTATCAAGTGCTCTTTTTTTAAAAAAAATACTTTATTATTTTTATTATATGTGTATGCATGTATTGCCTGCATGTAGGTAAGTGCACCCATGTTGTGTAATACCCGCGGAGGACAGAAGAGGCTGCCAGATCCCCTGGAACTGGAGTTATGGACAGTTGTTAGCTGCCATGTGGGTGGTGGGATTTGAACCTGGGTCCTCTGCAAGAACAGCCAGTGTTCTTAACTGCTGAGCCATCCCTCCAGACCCTCAAGTGCCCTGTTTTCTGTGAACCCCCTTTTGCAGTATTTAGTCCCTCTGCTTTGCAGCTTCTCTTTGTGGAGTAAGTAGAGAAAGAGCACAACATTTTGCCACAGGGAAAAGTCTTTATTAATGACTTTTCTTGTCCCCATCTCCATGTCCTGATCAAATGGCCAGCAGTGGGGAAAAAGTCTCTGAACTCCTGGCTTCTCTGCAGTGAACGTGGTGCCCTTTAGGCAGGCAGACTTGCAAGGAAGAGATCTCAAGATTCCTAGGCTGAGAATGTCCAGGCTGCTAGCACTCTGGGGCAACTAGACTGTGTGGATCTCTCCCATCACCTCCTCAGGGAAGGGTAGACCTTGGATCTAAAGATTGAGATGTCAAGATATCAGTTTTACCTCAACAAAAGAAAGAGCCTTCTAATTATTTGAGCTTGTTGATCATTGGTTAAACCACCTCCAGGGAGGTCTAGGGCCTCACTGCTGGCCAGTTCAGAGTTTAGCAGCAGGCTCCAAAGATAAGACATCTGTCTATTCTGTCCCACACAATTCTGCCAAGGACTTGTGGAAATGTGGCTGGTGCAGCTGAAAAACTGATTTGAGAAAAAGGCTTTAATTAAAATTTAAACTAAAAAATGAAGCAGTATAAAAACATTTTCTCTGTTACACATACTTCATTGTTTTACTCTTCCAGAGGACCCAGATTCGATTCCTAGTACCCACATGTGGCTAACAACCATCTGTAACTCTCTCTTCTGCCTTCCCACAGGTGCACTTAGGGAAAAACACTGATACACATAAAATAAAAAAAAAATAATTTAAAAAGGATTTAGAATGAATAAAAGGGTAAAATATTTCAACAATAATTTTTGTATTGATTATACATTGACATCTTGCAAATGTTGAATTAGAGTACATTTAAAAATCAATTTCACATTTAAAAAATATGGCTACTGGAAAAAGGAAATTCCATATGCTGCTTGTAAGGACATATGTGCTCTTGGATGACTCTCTTGTTGGTCTTTGCCAACTCTGGCAGCTGGTGCTTCCATAGTATCTTGCTAGTCCCTTGTATGGATTCTTGCTTCTCCTTAGATAGAAAGATGCTCCACAAACACTTGTGGCTTCTGTGATGGCCACCTAACATTTTATTGATGAGTGGTGGAATCATGAAAAGGACCAGGTGTCAGAGAAACAACTGGAACATTTATGTCTGGAGCTCTGGGAACTTCTGGGGAAATTGATGGCACCAGGGCTTAGGTTTCACTTTCAAAAGTGGGTATTTAAAGTAATAGGATGAGGTTTCTTTAGAAAAACAGAATATATAACCTGACTTTTATTCACTGCCTTTCTTAAGCACTTGAATAAAAATCTTTTATTGTTCTGTATCATTAAAACACAGCCTGAGAAAGTCCTGGAAACAGTGGCCGACTCTAAATTAAGCAATAAGATATGCACTTTTAGTTTCCCTAATTACCTACCATTGAAAGTAGGTTGGAACTAAAATAAACATGCTGCCTTGAATGAGAATTAATATGTGCCGGTGCTGCTGGGGAAAACTCTATTAAACAATTGAATTTTAGAATATTTTGGTTTGTCAAAAAACCCAAAAGCATTCTTCCCTTTGGAATTGAATCTTCATTTAGAGGTTTTATTTTTTAATTGCATGTTCCATGTGCTTTACAAAATGCCTTTATTGAGCTATTATGACATTTTGCTCATTATGTGTTGAACCCTGTCACAACCTATAGAGGAAATAAGCACTAAATCTGTGGCCCCTTCAGAGCCCAAGTGTAAACAGTGCCTGCCATGAGTCCATGGTGGTAGAGCTGTATTCGTTTTGAAGGGTCTTACTGGGAATATTGGAAAAATACTGCTTTGTCAATTTTCTAGGAAGAGATTAGGAAAATGGGGATGAGGAGAGCAGAGAGTGGAGAGTGGGGCAGGTGAGTGGCACTCTAGGATTTAGGGACAGGTGACACTCAGGTTCCTTATCTAGACTTCCGTCTATCCCTGATCCACTTAGATGACACCTCCTTCAGTTTAGAGGTGAATACTAATCTTTTTGTCCCAGAAAGATGGATTAGGCTTTCCTAAAACAGTGAGCAAATACTTGAGAGAGACAACTTACTACTGATTATAGTTTCAGAAAGTTCAGTTCAGAAGGCCTCGAGCTGTTTGGACAGATCATCATGGTGGTGGGAACATGTGGTAGAACAGGAGAGACAGGGGACATGAGATAAGATACAGGCCTCCAAGGACATGCCCTCCAATGATTGACTTCTTCTAGCCAGGTCCTACTACTTGAAGTTTCTATAAACTCTCAAAACAGCACCATCAACTAGGGATAAAGTGTTCAGCACATGAGCCTGTAGGGAACATTTCTTATTCCAACTATAACAAAAGATGTTCTCCATTTAGAGAACAATAAAGTAAATATGGAGCTCATCATAAACAGAGGCTCTGGGGGCTGGAGAGATGGTTCAGCAGTTAAAAGCACTGACTGCTCTTGCAGAGGACCCAGGTTCAATTCCCAGCACCCACATGACGGCTAACAACCGTCTGTAACTCCAATTCCAGGGGATCTGACACCCTCTTCTGACCTCCGCAGTCATTGCACGACATGGGTGCACCTACCTAAATGCAAGCAATACACCCATAAACATTAAATAATATTAATATTAACAATAAAAACAGAGGCTCTGAGTGTCACAGCATGAATTCACTGCCTAGTGCATGATTCCAAGAAACATCCAGGAGATGTGCCACCTCTTCCAGGAGCCAAGCATGGTCAGATTTGGACAGAGGAAAATCCCAAAGAGTCTGGATCAAGTCATTTCTGACTCTGGCTAGGAAAAGAAAAGGAGAAACATGATTTAAGCACAACTCCAGAGCTTATTATCAGGACTGGATCAAGGAAGGTGTTGATGTTAGGGCTGACGGCAGACATTTTAACTATCACCTTTTACAGTGAAAGCTTAAGAAGACAATTTAAGTATCACCTTTTAAAATGAAAATGCTAAACAGTTTAGCCTAGGCTGTTATCAGACTCACAAGTGACATGTCTTTTTAAAGAGGAAGGAAAAACACCATTGTGAATACCTGGCCGCACGATACGATACAAAATCATGTACTGTACAGTGCAGCCTTGTTGTTTTGGACAGGCTAACTCTGAAAGGGGGAGTTTCAGAACATCTTCCTACTTTCCCCAGAGGAGCCCTTAGGGCTCCTGTCACACAATGACCATAAAGGACCAATGGCCCCCATGCAAGGCCCTGAACACGTCCTCCCATTTTAAGCTATCAACGGTTGCACGAGTTAACCTCACAAACTGCAAGAAGGAAGGATTTCCTATTTTAGTTTGGTGCTGATCTAGGAGAAGTAAGTACTATGTGTCAAGAGCTTTACATGTTCTACCTTTTAATTCTTACATTAATACATAAGGTAGGTATTATCACCACCATTCTCAACACGGGGACAAGGAGATTAAATAACATGCCTAAGTTAAATGGCCACTGAGTAGGGGAGTTGGCGTTCATTTCTAGGTTTTCCTGACTCCAAAACCATGTTCTTTTCCAAGTATAGTATGTTTCTCTTCCTAAGTTCTTTTCAGTATCTAATCAGTATCTTTCCAGCTATAATTTAAGCTCATTATCTCAGTACTTGGAGGAGATGGAGCATTTCTTCTTAATATTCCATTCAAACTCCTTTTATATGTTTGGAGATGGCTACTGAAGCCTTCTACCTTTGCCTTATCAGCTGTACCTGAGCTAAGGGACAGCAGTACTCCTGTCCCTGAAGTAGGATTGTTGGACTTTATTAATATGTCATGTATATCTATAACTCTTGTATATAGGAAACCAGCTGTGTTTCTGTTCCAGTCTTCCATTTATCTAGAGAATGCAATGGATATACAGTTTGCATATCAGGTACTTGGTTGGATGCTAGTCAGTCAAAGAATAAGATTGTGCTGTGTAAAAGAGGTAGCTGGTTGTAGCTCAATAGGATGGGACTCACATCACAGGACTGGGCCTTGAACAGTGGGTGAAAACATGACTGGCAGATGTCAGGCTATTGGGAGGCAGGACAGGCAAAGGCCACCTCATGTGCCAAGTCTGGAAACTGGTGATAGCACTGTTGGAAAAGGAAGGAGTATTTTGGTCTGGCAGGAGTATATAGGATGTGTATAAGAGAGAGGCAGGGGACCATTCAAAGCAAGGGTCAGATCATGAAGACTTGATATATCATGTCCAGGAGTTCTTACTTTGTAATTTTCAGACTAAGGAAGAAGAATATGATGAATAATTTCATAGACATCCATGTCTGTAGTCTTACTACCAAGAAGTGAAAACATTTACCATCTTTTTTCTCTACTTTTTGCAAAGAGATCAAATAGTACAGATATACTTAAGGCCCCCTTAACCAATATTTCTAGTCTAATTCCTTTCTTTATACCCCTTCCCCAAGGCAATTATCATTCATAGGAATTTCTCCTTCCAGATCATTTAAAGCATGTTTCATACACATATTAATTCTGAATCTTGCTTTTTTCTTTGCTTTGAGTTCTATTCACACTGATATATCAACTCATTCATTTTGACTGTTACATAAAATCCCATTTTATGATATGACATTTCATTT
Source organism: Nannospalax galili (assembly GCF_000622305.1). NCBI lineage: Eukaryota > Metazoa > Chordata > Mammalia > Rodentia > Spalacidae > Nannospalax > Nannospalax galili. The sequence goes on from NW_008356676.1 coordinate 3,475,369, forward strand.
ATCTGTTTCTTTATTGATAGAGATGCTGGTTATTTCTAGTTTTATGCTATCAGAAATGATGTTGCCATCAGTAATCTTACTCTTCTTTCTCTAAGGCAGCTGTATCCATTTTCCTCGATGATAAAGGAGTTGTGTAGGGTTATCAGGGAAAAAACACTGTGAAACAACAAGAAAGCAGGTTTCTCAGGCCTTACCCCTGATGATTCTTGTTTAGAAGACCTGGTAATTTATGACAGAGACTTTCTGGAAACAGTTGTCCTGGTGAGTCTTTTTATTCCTGGGTTCTGGGTTGACATGTCTTTTGAGATCCCTTCAATCCAGAGCACCCTCTGAGGAGATATTATGTAGGCATTATAATCTAAGAAGTCTTAGAGCCCACCCTGTCCCAATGTTTTCATTTTACCTTGGAGAAAAACCAACATACAAGATCAAAACTCTCAAAGTCAAGGCCACTCAGAGAGCGGTAGAGGTAGTGGCGCTGAAATGATGACTTAGTTCTGGTCACTGTTCCTTTATCTAAACTACACATATAGACCACGAGACAACTTTCTGTTTCCACAAATAAAACTACTCCTTCCCATCTCTAGGAGATAGCTGCTAGGAAAACACCGCACTACCTTTCAGATGGATAGTAACCCTGGCATCTTTCTCCACTAAAGAAGGGCTGAGAAGAGTTGACCAAAATGTCCAGGGGCACTCAACACCCATTTATTGCACATCACTCTTCTGCTAACCTTTGTTTGTTACCAGACCACACACCCATTTCTCCCTCTGTCCCTGCCTCCTGTGGTTAATGGAAGCTCAGAGTTCTTCTTTGAAGCCAGTGGTGGCTCCTCACTCAGGAAAGCTTTGAGGGAAATGATGCCAGAGACTCCAGAGAAACCAACTCTGACCTGCCAAGTAGAGGGGCCATTTTTAAAATGAAGTAGATAAATTTCAAGAAAGAAGATATTGTTCTTGAGTGGAAATCTTTTTGAGCCTCTATGACTGGCTCTTAGGAGGAAATTCTTTTATGTTGAGAATATTGCTACAAAATTCAGCCTAAGTCTAGAACGTCTATCTTCAAAGAGCAAAAGCTCTTTCAGTGTTTCTGTTTCTGCATTTTTAGTCATAGATGTCACCAGTTTCTCAGAAAAAGTAATGCTGTGTATAGTGGCAAGGATTTTATGTGATTTGGCATCTGAAGACTAGGGTCTGAGTTCTGGCTTTGCTGTGTTCTAGCTTTGTGACCATTGGCAAGTCACTGTGCTTCCTCAAGTTCCAGCTCAGTTCTAGGTCTAAAATGGCAATGGCAAGACCTGCCTGTCATGGATGTCCACTCTTCTGTTCATTTGCTCGTTCATCTGCCAAGTGGCAGGCACTGTGCTGGGAATTAGAAATGAGAAGTGAGGCGTGGTCTCTGCAGTTACATTAATATGTCTTTCCAAACTGACTGACTGCCCTACGGGCCTAGAGTGTAGAGTTCCATGAGAGAGTACAAAAATCTCTCTTACCCTTAGGGGGTGCCTGAAGCCCTAGAGTAGTGAAGTCTGTATAAACTGTTCTGTCTTACACAATCATGCGCATATTTAAATGTCTTTTCCATCTTAACTCCGTGTTTATCACACGTGACCATATGTTTACAGTTTGATGTGCAACAGCAAAACTAGTATGATTTTCCCCCTTATTTACAATTTCACAGATAGAAGATTTGTTCTTGCTGTAGACATTAGCAATCTCAGCATGCATTTTTTTTTCTTTTTAGGTCAATAACTTTCTTCTTTTTACTTAGAGGAAGCACTATATGATTTATCTTGCCATATTAAAATTGCTAGCATCTTGCTCTTTGGGGCAATCACTAACCAAAATTATGGTTTCTTGAACACAAAGCACTGTAACACCATGACAGTTGATGTGATAACTGAGATGGCTACTAAGTGATGTGAGCATGGGTGGTGTGTGAGATGTGGCACACTGACTGCTCGAAGGAGTCATTCATGTCCTGGCAGGACAGAAGAAATTTCATCATACTGTTTAGAACAACATGCTACTTGAAACCTACAAATTGTTTATTTCTGGAATTATCCTTTTGATATTTTGGACTATGGTTAACTGAAGCCATAACAAAGGAGTCTGGTCCACATGACCCTATTGCTGACAACACCACACACTTCCATCACAGGACTTGGAGAAATCAAGCTGGTACTGACCCAGAAGCTCCTGAGGGCTCTCACAGTGTCAGGAGGTGTTATGCAAGCTGCCAAGGGAGAAAAGTTAACAACATTCCTACCCAGTTATAAAGCCCCAGAACCGCAAAAGTGTTAGGTCTGACAAGCTATCCCAACTCACTGGTGCAATAGTGGCACTTGTATCTTGGGGGACAACCAACAGTTCAATTTGATCTAAAGTCTGCTCAATTGAAGGGAATTCATGCCTAATACCACAAACCTAGCCAAGAACTCATGGCTGGAGAGGTCACAGGCCCTAGAGGAGAACCTACTACTACCATATGAAAGGATGTAGAGGGGAAACAGATTAGATGGGAGAATAAAAGAACATGAAGGTGGGTGAATAGAGAGGTGGGGAGGATCTAGAAAGAGTTTGGAGAGGGGAGAATACGATCAAAATGCATTGTATGAAACTTTGAGAGAATTAATAAAAATTTTTGAAAAAAAGTGTCTCAGTCTAGATGGTAAATTGTACAGTCTCTTGTGATGGTCAGTTTATGTGTCAACTTGCCCAGTTAGTCAGGTGCTGACCTTGGTGGTGCTATGAAAGCATGTTGTAGAGGTGATTCAAATCTATAAACTATTTGCTGAATTGAACATTACCCTGGACAGTCTGGCCAGGCTTGGTTCAGTTGGTTGAACTTTAGAAGCAGAACTCAGGTTTCTTAGAGAAGCCATTCTGCCTCTGGATAGCAGCACCAGTGCCTGCCTAAGGGTCCTCAGCTGCCCTTTCTGAGGGTTGCCCTGTGCTGGCTACTGAGACTTTCTGCCTAGGTGCCAGGAAGCTAAATGTGATACTTTGTGCACAGAAGAGAACTTTCTTACCTAAATGTCCACAGCACCCTGCTTAGGGGCGTTTTGAAAATGGGGAATGATAAAAAGAGCGGTAAAGAAGTTAGGGGCCTGGCAGATAGCTGCTGACGTGAAGGGCCACAGAGCTGGGGAGGGTTGGGAGGGAAGTGAAGAAAGGATATGTGCCAGCTGGAGGTGCCAATGTGGTTGAAAAATAACTGCAGAGATCCATGAACAAGCAAGGTGGAAGGAGAGCTCATCAACGTGGTTCATGGTAGTAGAGTAAGTAATTTTGAAAGTGAAATATCTTCCACTGACAACAAGGTCTGTGTGATCCTGGATATGAATGGTAGAGGTGAGTATAAGAGGCCACGGGGACTGTGCTGGATAGCTTTAGTGTCAACTTGACAGACCTGGTTTGAGGGAGCCTCAATTGGGGAATTTCCTCTATTGGACTGGCCTGTGGCCATGTCTGAGGGGCATCTTCATGATGAGTGATGTGGGAGGGCCAAGCCCACTCTGGGTGGTGCCACCCCTGGGCAGGTGGGCCTGTGTTGCATAAGAAAGCAGGCTGAGCAGGGGCCAGGGGAGCAAGTGTTCCTCCATGGCCTGTGCTCTAGGTTCCTGCCCTGAGTTCCTACCTTGGGCTCCCAGATGAACTGTGACCCGGGATATGTAAGCTAAATAAACACTTTCCTTCCCAAGTTGGTAGTGGTCAGAGTATTTTGTCACAGCAACGAAGAAACAAATTCAAATAGGGACTTAGTTAAGGATCTGAATAATGTTATACACAGGTATTTTGATGAGTAGAAGATGAAGCCAAGCTTATGAGGTAAAAACGAAATGACAGATTGAAATATTCTATGCAAACCCTCAGCAGAGTTTCTGTGACTATGGCGCTTCTAGCAAGGGGGTCCCTCTAGCAGGAGGGGTTCTTCTAGTAGGAGGGGTCTTATGTGACTATCTAGGGCTTCTGTTTGCCTGGGGAAAGCCTGTGTAGATCCTCCCTCCTTTCACTCTCAGTGGTGGGGACATGAGTGCAAGAATGTGACCTTCACCTCTTGTTTTGAATCCTATTCCAGTATCCCAGAGCACAGCAAGGTGTCATATGACCTGACTGTCACTCATAGGCTTATTTGATGTGGTACAGGGAACACTTATCTGAAGCAGTGAAGGGAACTGAGAATGTAAACAAAAGTCATCATCCAGTTTTTTTTGTGCATGTCTGGGTAAGTTACAACCAATTAGCATTTGTGTATAATGCCAAAGTCTGAGGGATCTAAGGTAGAAAAACTCAGTGCACATACATAACTGGAGTGTTTCTTCTGTGTATAATTTCTGTCTTTGCAACTGTGTGGGTTTAGTGACATCCTCAGAATTGTCCTCTATTTGTCATGGGGTGACAGGTGCCATGTGATGTCATGGAGACCCTATAGACAGGCATGGATATGGTCAATTAAAATTCAAGCCAGCAAAACATATTAATTCTCTGTGAAATAAGGAGGTTGTTTCAAGAAAGCTTCTTTTAGGGGCTGGAGAGATGGCCAAGTGGTTAAGAGCACTGGGTACTTAACCCAGAGGACCCGGGTCTCAGCATCATCATGGCAGTTAACCATCCATAACTCCAGTTCCAGGGGATCTGAAGCTCTCTTCTGGCCTCTGTGGGCATTGGGCATTGCACACACGTGGTGCACTTAATATACATGCAGACAAAACATTCATAAGCATAAAATAAAAAAATATATATAAAAAAGAAAGCTTCTTGTACTTGGAAGGCAAAGTACCATGCTCTTTGTGCCCCTTTCTTCATATCTTCTCCAACTGCTCCTATGTGAGCTTCATGCATCTAACTGTTGTTCCTGCAGACTGCTAGCCTCTTCAGGGTCTCCTCTGAGGGATGATTCGGTGGTGTACTTTATAAGCGCATCATAGTGAGTTTAAACATAACTGTAATAATAGCTTCGTGGCTATTTAAAGCATTATCGGTAGTAGCTTCCCATCTTAGCTAAGGAGCTAGGTACAAGGAAGGCCAGACTAAAATGAGATCACACAGCAAGTGGGTGGCAGAGATCAGCTCTGCAGTTGTAGGTGCTGTATACTAACGATGGTATTTAAAGCTCTACTATAGTTCAGGGCCCTGCAAGGCTAGTTTTCACTCCTCTTCTCCTTGCCGTCCTTATCATTACTGTTTTAATATGCATATATAGGATAAGAAGCTGATTTTTTAAAAATCCTATTTCTCCCAAGTTAGGTAATTGGCAGATGGTGGGATTGGAACTCAAGCTTCCTTGGCTCCAGAATGGCATGCTGAGCTCCCAGCCTGCAACTGCCCTGCTTTGTGCTGCCTCTTTCTGCTGTCTAACTGCCAATTCACAGCAATTCACCTCTGCCAGGCACTGTGTTGGGATGAGAGTTATGACTATTTGTAAGGTGCCAGAGAAACTGATAAAAATTGATGGGCTGTGAACACTGGATGGATGTGAGATGTTTTTCTAGGTTGTTGCAGCACAGCCACCCCTTACTGCTGCATGTGAAAATCTTCTACATGATTGTTGAGTGGGTGGTAGTCTCATGTGGCTAGCTTGTTGGGGGTCTGGGAGGTTCAATGGTTCCCTCTGTGGAACTCTTCTGTAGTGCAAGATGATTTCTGGTGTCTATCATTTTGGAAAGCGAGGTTCTTTGGAATCAAACCAGGAGGACAGAGAGAGTTCAACCATGATTTTGTCTATACTTGCTAGACTCTGGAGGATGATGGTGTCTAGGATTAAGTCCTTCTGTGGTAAAGACTTTTCACTGTCCCAGCCCAGAGCCAGATGTGCCACAGACAAGGGGAATGGGTAATTCATGAACACTTGGATCAGTTATGAAGCTCTAGCAAGTGTTTCCATGAAACACACATGAAATTTGTCCAGGAAATCTAGGGAGATGGCAATTTCTTATATGGGGTTCCAGTGGTCTTAAAATGCTCCGTTTCCTGAAAAGTCACCTGGATATTTGAAATTTTCTGCCTGTCCCTCCTCTCCTGTCTCCTTCCTT
>NW_008356676.1:3481433-3486149 GCF_000622305.1 Nannospalax galili
CCTCCCTCCCTCCCTCCCCTCCTTCTTTCCTGGGTAATTGAACCCAGGGCTTTGTACATGCTAGGCAAGCTCTCTACCATTGAACTGTATCCATAGTTCTGTGATTTTTATCTTCTTATGGGGGATACATTGCCTTTTCTCCAGGCTAAGCCCTGTACCTCCTGCTGCCTGGCAAGTTGTTCTTTCAGAGGTATAAGCTGCCCTGAGACGTAAGGGCCAAGTTCTACCATGATTAACAAAATCCCATTGATGCCCACCAAACACACAGCTTTCCATCATTGCTGCCACCAGAAAGACATTGCAGAAAGAGAATTTTAAAATGTAATTACTTTCCTATACAGCTTCATAATGACACCACAAAAATGAGGCAGAAAGAGATTTACCCACAATCCTGCCACCTTGGAAAAATCAAAATCTTATTCTTTTTCATGTTTTTATATCATTATACTCATAGATAAAATACAGTTTAGAGGGATTTTTTGTGTGTTTGTGTTTTTTTGCTTATTGTGATTTTTCTCTATTTGTTTTACTTTCTACAGTGGAACATGTCTATTTTCTTCTTAAAAATCCTCCATGTTTTCTGGAACAACCCTTTTCTCTTTTATTTCTGATTTCCAAGTCAATTAAGCATGTAGTAAAATGTGATTTAGATGATAGAAATACATTCATGCATCTTTACCACTCTCGTAATTTTTAATTCATTTTCCACATCTTTGCAAAGGCTTCATATTTTGTAAATACAATAATTCTCCTCCAGGGAGTGATTTTTGTCCCGTAGGAGACATTTCTCTGTGTTTGGAGGTAGTTTGGGTTGTCCTTATGACTAGTAGATACTGCTGCCGTGACATCAGTGGTATGCAACCTACAGTGCACAGGAGAGTAATGACCACAGAGACTCATCACGCCCAAATGTCAGTAGTGCTGACGCTGAGGAAACAGTTACAGTGTAAATTGGTGTCTTCACAGTTCCATAAGCAGATCCCTGTTTTACTTAGGGAGCTTCCATTTGTTTTGGTGGACGTAGTTACCTCCTACTTTCTCAGTGGTATGGTGAGTATCTTATGTATTAACCGTCTTTCTTAAAAGGCTTACACTGTGTTAGTAAGGGCAATTGCTGGCCAACTGTCTGGCTCCCCTGGAGGTGAAAATCGTCTTCTGACCATGGACCTGGGGTAGGAATCTAGATGAACGAACACTCACGCAGCAGGAATACAGTGGAGAAGGCATGAACCTGGGGGAAACAGGTAAGCTCTCTCTTTGATGATTTGATGTGAGTGACGTGTACCCAGTCACACCCAGGAAGTTCTGAGCTTTGTCCACATCTTATCACCTTTTCTGTGTAGTTTTTCTCTTAGGCACTCACTGCTGTCTCGTGTTGTTCTAGTTTGGTTTCTGTTGCTATGATAAAACACTGTCCAAAAGGAAGTTGGGGAAGAAAGGTGTTTGTTTTCTTATTTTTCCAAGTGGCAGTTCATCACTGAGGTAAGCCAAAGTGGGAACTTAGGACAGGAATCTGGAGGCAGGAACTGAAGCAGAGACCAAGGAGGAACACTACTTATTGACTTGCTCTTCAGACCTGTGCTCAGCCCGCTTTCTCATACAACACAAGACCCGTTACTTACTTTTTATTTTGCTAGTTTACTTCTGTTTCTCCATCCATGAGGGCAGGGTTTAGGTATGTTTTCTAAACTGTGCTTTCTCTGCACCTGGAGCAGTGGTTGCCTGCTGAAGCAATGAATTTACAATCACTCACAGAACTATCATTGTAGCAGAGACTCACCACATTAGGGTGGGGGAGAAGAACCCAGAGAGAGGAATGAGGAGCTCCAGGTGACAGCAGATGAACAGAGTATGTCAGAGGGAGGCACACATGGGAACAGCTACAGGTCAATACCTCCTCAGGTACCTTCCTCCCTCTATTCAGGAGCTATGCCCAGGGTTCAGGGGCTGTGTTGGCACTTTCTCTCATGGCCTGTTGGAGGCTGTAGTGCTTTCCTTATAGAACTGTCCAAAAGATGGCGGCCTTGTCGACCAGTTATCTCAGTGCCAGCTCTGGGGCCCTTCCCTTGGGTTCTTTATGGACCCTAAAACTAGACATCAGTGAACTCAGTGTATGTGATGCTGCTTTTGAAGGTCCACAGTCACCTGGGCTTACTGAAAGACCTCTTGGAACTTTGGAGCACACACAGCTACATCTTTATTAAAGCATCACTACCATCAAGCAAGTAAGGGAGGTGGGGACAAGGGTGAGGAGAGGCCATCTGGATTTCTTCGGGTGGATGATGACAGTTCTGCCTCAGGCTTCTGCAGCCCTGCAGTTGGCAGCTTTGGGGAGCAGCATTATGTTTCACATCACTCAAGACAGATGAGCCAAAGCCACGTCTCACTGGCTGCCTCTGCAGCTGCAGCTCAGATCAGGTAGCCCTGCCTGCCTCGCCTTGGCAACCCAGGTTCTTGAAGGCTGGTGACAGGGGCAATCATCTGTACTTGGCAGAGCAAACCCAAACATACTGTGAAAGGCACAGCCAGCCAAGCTCAGCAACTTTATTCATTAGGCAGTTAATCTCAAGGCTGTCAGCCTAGGCCACAAGGGCAGGCTCAGGTGGGGAAGCCATGTTCGCTACAATTCAATCCTGTGCCACAAAAATTACCGAGCCTGTGTCCTGCACTGCTGGGGTGGTTGCCTAGGAAGTGAAATCAGGGAAGGGACAGTTCCTGCCTAAGAGACCTCAACTGCCAGATGTGAGGGAGCTGCAAGGGAGAAGACCCAAGAGAGAAGATGAGGGAGTTCAAGGTTAGATGAGAGAATGTCCACTTGAAAAGTCAAGACAAATGTGGAGGAGGGGCCTGAAGCTTGGATAGAATTTCTTCTTCCTTCATTCTTCCTTTCTTCCTTCCACACAACACAACAATCTCTCCTCATCCTTAAGGATGCCCACTCCTCACTCCACAGAACCTGTGACAAAAGACACTTTGCAGATGTGGTTCAGTTAAGGATGTAGAAATGTCCCTGGACCATGCTGTGGACCTGGGTAGAATCAGGAGTCCTAAAGGGGAGGCTGGAGGAGAGTTAGAGGTAGAGATGAAGATGCTACACTGCTTGCTTCAGGATCGAGGATGGGGCCCCAAACTATAGATTTTAAGCAGCCTTTAGAAGTTGGGAAAGACAGGGAAGGGTTCTTCCCCTGAGCTTTCAGGAGGAGCACAGCCTGCTGATGCCTTGTGGACTCTAGACCTCCAGCGCTGTGAGGTCATAAATGTGTCGCCGGGCCCACTAAGTCTGTGGTAATCAGCCATGGCAATGATGGGAATCAAGCACATGTTCTACTTCCTTTTCTTCTCTTTCCTCTCCTTTCATCCCTCCCCCTCCTCTTCTGCAATCCCTTCCTCTCCTTCCCTCTCTTCTTTCCCTTCTCTTCCTTCTTTTCTTCCTCCAGCTAAAAATATTAATGCATATTCATTTTGTTAATTTCAAATAATATGCAAATGCTCAAAGTCAAGGAGAAGGATTTCTCTTGTGGTCCTGTTCTCCATCTTCCTGATGAGAGGCAGTGACTCAGAGTTAGGCACTTGAGCTCACATCTTGACTCTGTCACTTACTGCCTACAGGATGTTAGGAAAAATTTTGACCTTTTTTAGCCTTGGTTTGCTCATCTTCAAACGGGAACAGATGTCTTCTTTCTAGGGTGCCATCTTATTAGTGCCTAGAAGAGTACATAGCAGTAAGCACTCACTGAATGTCAGATCTTAGGATTGTTCTATGTCATATTCTATTCAGTACAAACACATACAGATCGACAGACAAACAGATGGGTTTGTTAAGGTGATATAATAGCAAAAATACTACTCTACAACTTGGATGAGAATATTTTATACAGGATCATGGGTGTAGGACCTTGTACCATCTTCACTGAGATGCACACTGATAGGAAAATGTTCAGGACAGAGTCAATGGAATAGCAAGAGAGGGAGAGGGAGATGGGGGGGAAGAGGAGACAGGGAGAGAGAAAAGGAGAGAGAGAGGGAGACAGGACAGGGGAGAAGAGGAGAGAGGAGAGAGAAGGGAGAAAGGAGAGGGGAGACGGGAGAGAGGGGGGAGGAGAGAGGCGGGAGAGAGGTTATGGAGGGCCTTGACTGATGAGGAATGAGGGAGGTGCCCTAGAAATTTCTCATCAAGGACTGAAGGATTAGAAAGAAAGAATATGACCCCTTAGGAGCCTACTGAGGCCACAGAGGCAGGGTTAGGCTGATGTGGAGTGAAATATAGGCAAGAACATAATGACAGCCTGAGCTGAGAGAGTAGCATGGGGGAGAACGGTAAGGGTAGCTTTAAGGACAACATGAGAGAGAGAGAATACTTTTTTTTTTGAGATAAGGTCTCATGTAGCCCAGGCTGGCCTCAAACTTGTTATGTAGTCAAGCTTGACCTTGAATTACTTGAGCTTCTGATCCTACTGCCTCCACTTCTCAAGTGCTGGGATTATAGGTATGCACTATCTTGCCTGGTGTATTAGTCACTTTTCTGTTGCTGTCATAGAAACACTGACCCAAGCAATTTATAGAAGGAAGAGTTTATTTGAGCTTACAGTTCCAGGGGAATTACAGTCCATCATGGCAGGGAGGCATGGTGGCTGGAGGTGGCTGGAGCAGGAGCAGCAGAAGCTAAGCTCTCACATCATTACACAGGCACAGGAAGCAAGAGAGCAACTGGAGATC